>NC_140914.1:23898402-24011517 GCF_045865225.1 Trachurus japonicus | reverse complement strand
TGAAACAGGAACATGAAACATCTGAGGAAAATCTAGCTCGTACTTTTCTTCAGAGGTTGATGATGTTAAACTACAGAGCCAGGTATATTCCTGTAAGACAAGATGGTGCTTATGTGAGCCATTCAGAATCTGTTGCAGTGTCTGAAACTTGTGATTTTGATACTTTTATGAGCACTAATGTTGAGTGTGATCAATCAAACGAGACCCATGTTCATCCAATGGACGTTCAAATGGCAGTGTTTCACTGCTCAGACAGCTTCCTGAAGCAGAACATGATGACAAAGCTCTCACAGTGTCAGTACGCCTTACCTTTGCTAGTTCCTGACCCAGTCACAATGGATGTTGAGTGTCCTCTGTGGACATTCAGACAGATAAGAAAAACATGGAAGATAAGTGAAATCAAAGATGATTCAAACATCATCACCATGAAGAGTTTGCCTATCTGTGAAGCAGAGACACCCATGGTGTCATTTCTGCGCCTGGGTTCACTGTCAGTGTCTAAATCTCAGCTGATCAACACCTTGATCAACGACCGTCACAACACCTTCTTCCACAGAAACTGTCCAGGTAGCACCAAGTCTCGCCATCTGATGGATGGTGTGGCAGAGATTGCCTGGTACTGTCCTGCTGGCAAACCCAATGATGCCTTCACTGACTGCACTGCCTTCTGTAATCTTCATGGTGATGCTCTGTCAATGAAAAAACAACGTGGCATACTGTCTGAAAAATCTTCGGTCAATGTTGTTCTTGTGCCAAATCTGGAAAAAGGTAACACACGTACTACAGTAATCTCAGATCTTTTTAACGATCAAAAACCTCTCATCTGTCTCATTGCTGACAATGATTGTGGTGCAGTTCAGATAAAAAAGGGAAAATACAAAATAGGTCTAAAAGACAGAAGTCAGTCAGATGTTTCTGAAGAACTAAGAAGGATCATTAGAGAGATCTTGTCTGGACCACATACATCCTTCCAGCTTGAAACCATGGCCAAGGTCTCTGGAATCAGAGTGGATGAAGATGACACAGTCTGTCAAACAGGGAAATCTGCTGCTATGAAGATAGTGGATTTACTTCAGAGGATGGATGTTTCAAAAATCAAAGATAAATTCCTCCCTTGTCATGGCCGACTGTGGCATGAGTGGTGCACCGTAAAGAAAGAACTGTATCACCTCAAAGGAAACACTGAGAAGGAGAAAAGTGAAAAGGAAGAAAAACTGATAAAAATACGGCAACAACAATGTGATGCTTCCTGCAGTGAACTGGTGAAGTTGTTCATTGAAAGTCTCTCAACTTTGACATCAAAAGACAAAGAGTATTTCCTGAAATGGACTCAGATCTTAATGGATGCCCTCTCCACAGATGATCTCACCTCAATTCTCCAAAGATATGATGAGAAGTGGTCTGAGGTCTTGGCCCTGAAGAAGAAAGACGACCAATCTGATCCCACTAATGAGAAGCTGTCTGAGGCCTCATCCCTGAAGGAGAATTGTGACAAATCTACTGAGTTAAAAAGAAAACAGACTGAGCTTGAAGAAATATCAACAAAACTACAGTCAGCAACTTTTGGCTTGGAGCACATCTTCAGAGAAATGGGACAGATCTATGAAGCCCATAAGTCTCTGCAGGGACAAACACAGAGGAGACAGACTGACTGGTCTAAATTCCCTGAGCTGGCTGCAGAGCTGATGATATCAGGACACCCCATGGAGCTGATGGATGGTGATGCAGCTCATGTGCCTCTAACATGGGTCACTAGTCTTTTAGATGAAGTCATCAAGAAACTGGGCGACCAGAGAGTTTTTGTGTTGTCAGTTTTGGGCGTACAAAGCAGTGGAAAATCAACCATGCTGAATGCCATGTTTGGGTTACAGTTTGCAGTGAGTGCAGGCAGATGCACCAAGGGTGCCTTCATGCAGCTGGTCAAAGTGTCGGAGGAGATGAAGACAGAGTTGAAGTTTGACTATGTTCTGGTGGTGGACACTGAAGGACTGCGTGCTCTTGAATTAGCAGGTAACACCACTCTTCACCACGACAATGAACTGGCAACATTTGTTGTTGGTCTGGGAAACATGACACTGATCAACATCTTTGGAGAGAATCCAGCTGACATGCAAGATGTTCTGCAGATTGTTGTTCAGGCTTTCATGAGGATGAAGGAAGTTAAACTTTCTCCAAGTTGTGTGTTTGTTCACCAGAATGTTACAGATATTTCAGCTGCAGAGAAAAACATGGATGGAAAGAGACGCCTGCAAGAGAAACTGGACCAGATGGCCCAACTCGCTGCCAAAGAGGAGGTTTGTGATGTCAAGTGTTTCAGTGACGTCATTGCATTTGATGTGCAAAAAGATGTGAAATACTTTGCCCAGCTGTGGGAGGGAAGTCCACCGATGGCTCCTCCTAATCCAGGTTATAGTGAGAGCGTCCAAGATCTGAAGAACTTCATCATCTCTAAAGCTTCACAGTCTGCTGGGTTTACTCTGTCACAGTTCAAAAGCAAAGTTCAGGACCTGTGGGAAGCCCTACTGAGTGAAAACTTTGTCTTCAGTTTCAAAAACACTCTTGAAATTGCAGTATATAGAAATCTTGAGGTTCACTATGGGAACTGGACCTGGTCCCTGAGGAGCAACATGTTGACCATTGAAAATCAGCTGTATAACAGAATTGAAAATGGAAAACTGGACAAAGTTGAGCTCAGTCATCTTTTTCATGAAATGAGTAACACATATGAAGAGACCATAAAAGATATGACAAAATACTTTGATGATGACAAAGACAAAGAAATGTTGGTTCAGTGGCGAGGCCAATTTGAAATCAAGATCAAGGAGTTTCATGACGAACTGCTGAAAGGAGTGAAAAGAAAACTGGATGAAGTTATCCAGCAGAAGAAGGCTTGTAAAAAGCTTGATGATAAGAAGACAGAGTTTGAGAACAAGCTGCTACAGAAGAGCAAAGAGCTTGCTCAGCAGTTAAAAGACAAGGCAAAAGATGAAGAGGAACTTAAACAGCAGTTTGACTCTGTTTGGAGTGGCTGGGTGAGAGAACTGACTGCAGATACAAAACCGATTGAAGACATCGACTTGGAGGAAGATCAGACAAAAATCCTTCAAGAACTTGGATTTGAATGGGCTCTTATAGATGAATGCAGAAAAAATGGCAAATACAAGAAAATAGCAGAACTTGGTGATTACAAGGATTATGTGACTCACACCAAGCATCAGGAGCAGAGTGATGAAAGGACCTTAACCAAAGTCCTGCAAAAAGGTAAACAAATGTTGAATTACATTACTACATGGAATTCACAGCAGGAAAACCGACAGCTGTTCAGATCCCTGAGTGACAATGTTGCCAAACAGTCACTTGATATAATCAAGAACAAACCTGTAGCTACAAGAGGTTACAGGCTAACTTATTTGCAAGAAGTGGCCAAAAATGTCAAAGAGAAAGTGACAGAATTTGAATCAGAGAGGAAATATGCTCTGAAGAAGAAGTTTACAGTTGATCTGTCACTGTATGTGTTGGACAGAGCAGGACGTTTGCTTTCAGAGTCCCACAACGAATTCAAGAAGAAGAATGATGCACACGCTTATTTAGAAAGCAAAAGAGATCAATATTACAACGCTTTCAGAAGCTTCTGTAAAGGAAGCTCTTCTGCTGTCGTACTCGGAGAGATGATCTGTGACAAACTGAAGGTTTCCACTGTTGAGGCTGTCTGTAACAAGACTGCCATTGGTCTCGCTGGAGAGATGCAGAGTAATGTTTCAGCATTCAATGGGAACAGACTGAACCTGGAGAAACATGTGTTGAAGTCACTGGCAGAGAAAGAGGACTTTGATGATTTCATCACCTACATCCATCAACCAAGGCAACAAGTAGAGAGGTTTATCAAAGAGGAGGTAAAGAAATACATCTTCACATCACACACAGACAAAGCACGAGATATACTCAAGAAAAATGTTGAAGACCTGAAAAATCTTGTGAGTCAGGCTTTATTTACTGCAACAGACAACGTCAAAACTGAGAAAGGAGATACAGACATGTGGCTGGAGGGAATTTACAGTTCGTTAAAAGATGAGTTGACATTTGATGTCATTTGTGCTGAAAACTTCAGAGACATAAACAATTTTGACTTTCTCAGAGAAGAGATAGAGAAAGGCCTTGAACCCATCATGAAGCAGATGAGCAGCCTCTCATTGGATAAGTTGAATGAATTCAGACAGAAGCCTGATCAAATCCTGATTGATCAGCTGTGCAAGTGCTGCTGGGAAAAGTGTCCATTCTGTGCAGCTGTTTGCACCAACACCATGGAAGATCACAGTGGTTCTGACCACAGTGTAATTTTTCATCGACCCAATGCAGTTAACGGTGTCCACTATAGAGGCACAGACATATTCTTTCTTGAATTCTGTACAACATTAGTTGCAAGTGACAAGAGATTTTACCCTTGTGATGATTCAGATGAGCTCATTCCCTATAAACTGTATCGAACTGAACCAAGGCTTGCTAACTGGAGCATTATGCCTGATGAGTCAAAACTGACATTCTGGAAATGGTTTGTGTGTCGATTTGAAAAGAAACTGGAGGAGCACTATGAATTAAAATTCCAGGGTAAAGGAGAAATTCCCAGTGAGTGGAGGAAACACAATGCTGAAGAAGCAAAAAAAGAAGCAATTGAAAGTCTGGATGAAATGTACAAATTGATCCACCCAGCATAATCCTGAGTCAAACATGAGAACATAAAAACAGTTCTCTGGCATCTCTTGGCAATCGAATCAATTCATCACACAATGAATGGGGCATAAAAACTAATATGACAACTTTCATATGAAATTAATGTTTTTTCCACAAAATTAGTATTTGTGATTATGATGGTGAAGCTGGACACAATACATCGTTTTTTTTCTTTGTGAAGAGAAGAAGAGAGAAAGAGAAATGGTGAATATGATGCATGTAAAGATGAATATTTTATTCATTCATTCATTTTTTTTATTTCTTAAGAAAGGATGTTGGATCTTGAATTGTGAGAAGGATGGTGATAAACATGTCACAAGTGATCAACTTGTGCAACCAAGAATGCAGGGGATGTTTTTTTTTTACAATCTGTGCATCTATTTCTAAAACATACTGTATATATGGAAATCATGTCAATTTAAGTTGAGTCATGTTAACGGACAGTGTTTAGCTGTGTCATGTTAATTTCATTTCTAATAATATATTATTGTACTTACATCAGCACAAGCTTTGTTTGTTCGGTCTGAGCTTTTCTGATATTCAGGCTTCATGCAAAGTCTAAGTCACGCAGATAACACATTTTATCATTACTAAACTGATCATTCAGTGACAGCACACATATATCTGTGTATTCTAACCCTTCATGTTAAAAATATGAATTGAGATATTGTGTTTCTTTTTTGTTTCTCAAATGACAAAATCTTAATATACATCTGGATCGTATCTCCCTTCAGATTTAATAAAAAATTTTTTGCAGAGGTAGTGCATTCCTTGTGACTAAATTGTGACTATAAACTGAACTTCATGTATAAATAGGTATAATCTCCCCTTAATTTAACTAAACGGTCATTCTTGTCTGTTACTGTATCTGAAGTTTAAGTGTATGTCACTATTTATGAGAAGATAATTCAAAGTAGGATTAAGCTATAGTTTATTAAAATGACCCCAAGACAACTAAAAATGATTATTCGAATTCAGACATTTTCATTCTTGTCAACAACACAACATTTTCAATAACTGCAAAGTCTCCATCTCATCTTGAATTAAACTGATGAGTTACAGCAGCTTTATATTTTAGCAGATTTTGAAGGAAGTCAGTTTGAAGTCTCCTGTAACTCTGATGTAGCTGATGACGTCCGTGCCAACTCGGTTAGGGAACTGGACCTCCTGTCCATCAGGAAGCTCCACCTCAAACACATCCCCCGCCAGCTTCAGTACAATCTAAAACAGAAACAATGATCAGAGAGTGAAACCTTTTTATTTTTAGTAGAAACACTATGAGAAACACAGAACTAAAAGTAAAATGTGGCAAGAAATTAATGGGCAAGTACATATTTTCTTTGAGCATTAAGCCTTTCAAAAAATATTTTGCCAAACTTTACAGCACATTTCATCAAGTAGGCCTATACTCATCTTCTAAACTAGACTCCTCACCTTGACGTCTGTGCCTCTCTGTAAGGGGTTGTGTATTTCCCGTTCCTCATCGCCCCAACAACCAGCAGTCTTCGAGTTGCACACAAGCACAGTTCCATCTGTGTCATCATGGAAACGAGGGTTGAAGTGCAGTGCCAGGTCGTCTGCATCACAGCCGAGGTCGATCTGGAATCTGGTGTTTAAAGAGCCAGATCACACAAAATACCGTAATCTAGAGACTATTGAACAAACCAAACTTATTGTCACACTATTTACCACATGGGTTTATAAGACACTAAACATTTAAATACACATACATTCAAGAGTGTCTAGTGTGTCGTCTTAGAGGAAAGGAGAGGATAATTACAAAGTAGAGTAGAAAACAAAACAAAACAAAGAAACAGAGCACAACAAATCAGAAACAAACAAACAGGCTTCCGGGATACAAAACAGCAGGCAGCAGACCATGATTTCATATGGGATATAATCCTTCCTGTCTCAATTTCCAAGCTCCATCAATGAATCTAGCTAGAGCGTAGATCTCCTCTTTAAAAAACCAACACAACATTATGTTCAGACATCCAGAATAAGTCTGGGTTCTTCATCTGGGCTTTCTAATACAGAGAATGTCTCAGTTTATCAGAGGACAATGAAACAGAAAATGCAACTCATCAATCAACTCAGTGTGGCAGGACGAAGGAGGGCCCAGGCAGGGTTTGAACCCTAGTCTCCCGCGTAAGAGTCATGCACGCTGACCATTCGACCAAAAGAATACATATGGCCAAGC
This sequence comes from Trachurus japonicus, assembly GCF_045865225.1. Taxonomy (NCBI): domain Eukaryota; kingdom Metazoa; phylum Chordata; class Actinopteri; order Carangiformes; family Carangidae; genus Trachurus; species Trachurus japonicus. The sequence continues at coordinate 24,004,589 of NC_140914.1, read as the reverse complement.
AGCCAGGGCACATGATCAATTGGAGGCATAGTGACAGGACTGTCAACTGTCACATCAGCAATAAACCCTGTCTATCTGCACTGATACCATAATTTTTATTCTCTGAAGAGGGTAATATGAATTAAATAATCCGTGTTTTATGAGCTCACCTCTCAGCATCATGCAGAATTATTCCCTTTATTTTCAGCTGATCTCCAGCACGGAGATCCACATTCTTCAGTTCAAGTTGCTGAAAAACACAGATGTGTTGTTCAGGATTTCAAATAATTTGATTAGGTACAAAGTTAAATACCATAGTTGTTATTGAAACAGGTTTGGAAATAACCAAAACAACAACAACAGATTTAAACTTACCATGCTCATTTTGGATGTTGGTCTTGGCACAGGGACAGTCTTGTGTCTTGGGAGACAAAGTGAGGGGTGTGTTCTTAAAGTGTTTATTTATAATGTGAAGTTCAAAAGATTAACTTAAAGGACTTCTAACAGTTACAATGTGACCCACTCATCATCATTATCACCATCAAGAATCCTATTCGATGCAAAGGCCCTGCTCTGATGAATTGTTGCTGTTGAATTCATTTTGTAAATGAGATTAACTGTGTCCTTGATCACTGAACAAGAGTAACAGCTGCCACAGTGCTACTGTGAGGTGAAAAAACTAGATTCAAATTATGAGCCATGAGTAGGAAACAAATACTTATGAGTAGGCTATACTGCACCTGTGGTATTAAACCAGTATATTATTTCTTGTTTGGTTTGTAGCTCATCTTGAAAAAAGGGATATAGCCTAATTGGTTTTATTGATATTTACGTAGCCTATATAAACTAGTCTTCATCACAGTCACTCTATGCCTCTTCAATAAAGACTATTAATTATAGGCCTATGTTTTATTTGTTAGTTGTTATTTTGTTTTGTTTTGCATACAGCCTACAATCTTCAAAGTACTAGGCCTACATAAAGTGTCAGCATGCTGTCATATTTGCAATGATTTCCTATCTGATTAAGTGCTTCTACCCCCCAGGGGGTAACATCGATGATCACACGTCTGGTGGACGGTCTCAACGTGCAGGTCGACCTGTCCGGTACCTGGCAGCCCGAAACACCGTGACACATAATTTCGGATGACTGCCTTGCCTGTCGGTCACTTTTGTACGGTAAAAGGTTCCATGGTCTGCCTTTTACCTCGCTTTGACCACTTGGGGGCGGTAAAACTGATGGTCAAATCAAGCTTTTGAATTTTTTTTTATCGACTTTGTGTTGGTTACATCCATGGTTTCATATGAGACGGTCAGGGTTTCTTAGTCATTACAACCACATATTCTATTAGCCTACTATCTTTCCAACTTTCTAACCCGTCTTTGTTGCCACTGACTGAAATGTTTCGGACGGTGTTAGCCTGTTAGCAGTGCTAGCTTTTCTCAACAACAACTTCCGCTAAGGTGGCGGAAGTGACTACACAGAGTAAACAGAGCTTCTGTCGGTGGATTCAGACATTCAGACAGCTACGACCGTACGGAAATATATGTTTTCCTTTATGTGTACGGTGGGACAATTGTATGAGAAACCGGTGCGGAGTTCCTTAAAGGTACATCATTAACCCCGTGTTGACGTTTCTTAACCTGGCAGAAAGGTGAAACCTGCATTAGCCTGAACTAGCTAGCTAGGGGCTAATTAGCAGGTGTAACGTTAAGCGAACAATTTCCTTCTGGTTCCTGTCGCTACAATAAAAACATTACATTATTATTATTATTTTGGCGTAGAGGTTGTTAAGTTTAGTTTCAGACCTGCGCATATTTGGATGATTTTCAGTGAAAACTGTTCGCTAGCATGCACTGCTCGTTACCAGCTGTTGGTTCATCTGCTGCAGCAGCTGCGTCTCCTCCTCAGTCTGTGGGGTCTGGCTGCGACCTGAGGAAACTCTGCGCTGGATTTACCGGCTTTATTTTCAGCACTTTTGTATTTTACAGACATAGCATTTGCCACCAGAATGACCAGCTTCAGTACTCTTAAAAAAAACGTGTTTATACCTGAGATAAATACTCAAATTGCTGCAGCACCGACTGCCTTCATGTGTTTCTGACTTCACTAGTCATCAGGTGCAGTCACACTTTGTTAACGTTATGGACTTACACACGCAGGTGTTACCGGGACAGGAGTGACACGGTCCTGCAATGTTCACAGACATGGACTATGAGCTGGAGGAGGACAAGCTGTGAGTCACACACATGTTTTCCATTTTTATCATCTGGGTCATTAAGTCATTTAATTGAATGTGTTTAACAGTATGGTAATGTTTATAGGTCCACGTTTGTCTCATTACTGAACAAATTGTACACTGAACATTTAAGTGTTTAAGTGAATTGTCCCAAAACACGGTTAGTTATCTGCTGTGAATCTCAGGGTAACATCTCTTCTGTTTTAAAGGGGGATACCAACTGTACCCGGTACTGTGTGTCTGAAGAAAGATGCTAACAACCTGATCGGCATCAGTATTGGTGGTGGGGCACAGTACTGTCCTTGTCTCTACATTGTGCAGGTATGTGAAATAGATAAAACAACTTTGTTCTTAAATCTATGGCAGATCATTTTTGTGATGTTTCAACCATTATAATTCACAAGCAAGTCAGGAGAGAGTGTGTCATTGTCACCTTTTAAAGTGTAGCTCCTGTTGTCTCTCAGGTCTTTGATAACACCCCGGCAGCCCTGGAAGGCACACTGGCAGCAGGCGATGAAATCACAGGCGTGAATGGGAAGCCAGTGAAGGGAAAGACTAAAGTGGAGGTGGCCAAGATGATTCAAGCTGTCCAGGTACACAAGCTCTGGAGATGGAGTCACAGCCGCAGTTATTAAGAATCATTAGACACACAAGGATGTGATCAAATTAGTATTTAGTGTTTCTACCATTTTGTGAATGAATACACAGTCGTCTGTGACCAGCTCCATGCAGCACGGTCAGTTAGTAACTGAAGTAGTTAATGACAAGAATACAAAACGATCTCCAGCCACATGCAATTGCAGGTCATTTTACTTTGATTAATCTCATATGTTCAGATTAAACCATTAAAACTACCTAACTCCACACCACTATTAGCGATAACCTTTTAATTAATTAAAAACACAACAGAATAGGCTAAAGCACATGTGAACATGAATAGAAACAAATCAACTGAGTAAAATGCTACTCACACTTTTGTGCACTTTGGATTGTATTGGTGAATAGTCCCAAGAGTTTACTAATTGTGGGTGCAAACCCACCACTGGACTGTGGAGAAGAGAGACTCCACTGTCCTGCCTACCCATGCTGAAGGCCTCAGGACAATAGCTGGTAGCATTTGACATAACGTCACCAATGTAGCGTGGCTGTGTTGTTTTTGACATTCATTGTTCACACCCAGAAAAATTCCCTGACTTCCTGCGCAGTGGATTAAAGATAGGATTCAGTGAGGGAATTAAAGGATTAGACTGCGTGGCTGTTTCCCATTCAGTGCAAATACTATGTGAATTTCTCTATTTGCACCATGATGCAGGAGCAGTTCGTACATTGTTGAATTTACCCCTTTTGTTATGTTAACACATTGTATTTGAAATGTTTTTACAAGATTACATGAAAGGATCATATGCTTTATTCTTAAATATATCTGAATCATTTCTTGTTGTTGATGTAACTGTGTGTCAGGGAGAAGCAACAATCCACTACAACAAACTGCAGGCCGACCCGAAACAGGGGAAATCTCTGGACATAGGTATGTCCTCCACTACACAGATTGTTTGTTCTTATTACTATCTGTGCATATTGCATTGCATTCTTGCATCATCACAGTATCTCGTATACATTGCTGTAGTCTTTGTTTAAGACATATTTTATGTGCTTTAGTGCTGAAAAAGGTCAAACATCGTCTGGTAGAGAATATGAGCTCAGGCACAGCGGATGCTCTTGGACTCAGTAGAGCTATTCTCTGCAATGGTGAGATTATCATTATGATCATCATGAGTATATTAGTTAATTTATATAGATGGAAATGAAGCTCTTCTCATATAAACTCTTGTAATTTTCCAGATGGACTGGTGAAAAGGCTGGAAGAGCTGGAGAAAACAGCAGAGCTCTACAAAGGTAAAGAGCAATTAGATCACAACTAATGTAGATTATTGTAATAACATAATCACATTTTACCATCAGACAAGACAATAATCAAGAAACATTTAGTCTGACAGTGTTAAAGTGAGGGTCATGAAGGCTCACACCTTGTCCTGTGTTTTTCTGTAGGGCTGATGGAGCACACGAAGAGGCTGCTCAGAGCGTTTTTTGAGCTTTCTCAGACTCACAGAGGTGAGTGACACTGATCAGAGTCTGAAATGACACAACAAAGAAAAAGATAAGGCTTATGTTCTTGGTAGGTCTCTTCTTATGTCAGATTTAGTGTCTAATACGTATGTCTTTGGTGTTTGATAATGTTCCCTTTCAGCATTTGGGGATGTTTTCTCTGTCATCGGGGTTCGGGAGCCTCAGGCTGCAGCCAGTGAGGCATTTGTGAAGTTTGCTGATGCTCATCGCAGCATTGAGAAGTACGGTATTCAGCTACTAAAGACCATCAAACCTGTAAGTACAATTAACAAATTTCAATCAGTCATTGTACTAAAAGCACCCAGTCCTCCAGAGGGAAAATTATTTTTATTCTCTAAAACAGTAGAAAATCCTTTTCATCTTTAGTTTTTATTTGTCGTCTTTTGGCCTCAGGCTTAGATTTATTTCTGTGTGTGGTAGCACAAAACACATACATGTTTGTTAAGCTGTCTTGACTCAACATTACTTCAAATCAACAAATATTTTGCCTCTCTAACTTGCACAGATGCTCCATGACCTGAACACGTACCTTCACAAAGCCATACCAGACACAAAGCTCACCATCCGCAAGTACCTGGATGTGAAGTTCGAGTATCTGGTAAATCCACAGCTCTCTGTTCCTCTGCTTTACAGCACAGCTAACAACTGTAAATCTGTTAAATAATTTCACTGTTGGTCAGGAGAATAACAGGATGAACTCTTTGTGTCTTCCAGTCATACTGCCTGAAGGTGAAGGAAATGGATGATGAAGAATACAGCAGCATCGTGAGTTAACATTTTAATTCTAGTATGAGGAATAACATTAGTAGTAGTTGTATGCACTCTGTCCGCGGCCCTGCCGGGGTTTGTTCAGACTGGGTCAGATGTTTTTGAGCACTCTGGCAGTGTGTCATCTAGCTTTTTTGTGTACTTTTTAAGAAGCAGTGAGTGACGTACTTCTTCCTACAGGCCATGGGAGAACCGCTGTATCGAGTCAGCACCGGTAACTACGAGTACCGTCTGGTGCTGCGGTGTCGACAGGAGGCTCGGGCCCGTTTCGCCAAAATGAGGAAGGACGTTCTGGAGAAGATAGAGCTGCTGGATCAGAAACATGGTCCGACATTGTTTTTATATTATTGTTTGTTTGTTTTTTCATTCAGCTATTTTGTCTATCGTGGATTATGCTGCTGACACTGCAAAGTATTTAGTTACAATAAGAGGTATACAAATATGGAGCAGAAACACTGAATAATTCCAATAGTTATGTCAGGCTTTGTGTGCAATATGATTTAATAATTTGCACTTCAGAAGCACGTCAAAAAACATCTGCATTACCCCACAGTAACATGTACAACTATGGCTCTCATCATCTTCCTTCTTACTGTTTCTCTCTTCAACAACATTACTTTTTTTTTTGTCAAAGAATTTTTTTCTCCAGTGTCTCTATTTATTAATCCCACTCTTTTGTCCTCTTCACCTACAGTCCAGGACATTGTGTTCCAGCTGCAGCGCTTCGTCTCAGGCATGTCACACTACTACGACGAGTGCTACGCCGTCCTGAAGGAGGCGGACGTCTTTCCCATCGAAGTGGACCTCTCCCGCACCATGATCAACTACAGCAGCCAGTCGTTGTCCTACACCGAGGATGAGGAGGAAGAGGAGGACGGAAGAGGCGGAGAGGAAGGAGGAAGCAGCGCAGGCAGACAAGCAGAGAACGGCGCTGAGAAACTAATCGATGACCAATGAGAGAGAGAGGTTGTGTGTGTGTGTGTGTGGTGTGTGTCTATGTCTTTGTGGCCTTCTTGTGAAGATGAAGTCCACCCTATAACATATCTGTACACTTGCATTTAATGTCCAAACACTCACAAAGCAGTGATCTTTTGAGTGCAGTGTAGCAGCTGGAATGACTAACACTGTTTAGCAAAGGTGAATACTACTGAAAACTGCTGCTATAGTGCTGTATACTGCTGTGTTGGTGTTTTCCTTCTGGGGATTCTGTCAAATCAGCAACTTTGTGGGTATTTTACTGCATCAGATTACTGCAACTTATTTTTGACTATCAACGTTCTCTTAAAAAACACATTTTTGCTTTTTAAAATGTCTGTCCTCCACACATGAAGTCATCATTGAATGAATGTGCAAGAGACACAAAAAGCAGAAGGCATCTGTATTTTAACCTGAATGCTGTGGAGGGGTGCAGAGCAGGAACTGTGCGCATATGACAAGTTGTGCCTTCTTAGCTTTTAGTGTAACAAAGTCTAATGGGTCTGGGCTGTGTTTCAGTGTGTGTTTTTTGTGGATTGTGACAGTTACACCTTGACATGTGCAATTTTATTTTATTTTCTTTGCTACAAACTTGTCGCATTTTGAACAGGGGTTTATTTAGCTACCTAAATCATTATTTTGTGGTAAATGTCTATAAAGAGATTGTATCCTCCTCATAACAAACAACTGGCAAATGGCACTGGCAGATAGATGTATGAAATGTGAAAGTGTTTCTGCAGAGAGTGACTGAGACTCGGTTATGTTTCTTTATTAAGTGTTTGTTACATACAGCTGTTACGCCCCCTTTGTTTCTTCTTTTCAAGCACAGTTGTTTTAAAAACAAAAGGGAGAGCTGTGAAAAGCATCAATACCAAAGCCCTTTTTATTCAGTCTATTTTATCTACTAGTACCACATGCTTCAAGATATCCTGTTATCCTCTTAGCTCTCTCCTACATTGCTCACATCCCCTCATGTTTTGTTTTTTTTTGTCTTTTTCATCCAACCCGTACCCCAACTCTGACACTGTTTCTGTTTAGGAGAAGAAACACACACAACCTCACAGAGCTTTACCATGCTGTGGTAATGAATTTAAAAAAAAAATATAAACACTATGTGTAAATATGTTAAAGTGAGAAGGGTGTTAAAAGCCTGGTGTTGTTGAGTTTTCTTGTCATTCCAACTTTATTTATGCTTTTTGTCAAAATATTATTTAAAAGTTTTAATTAGGGTATTTCTACATTATTGTGAATTACGGTATAATTATTTTAATTCTCTGACTCCATTTGTTTTGTCTTCAGAGTGACTATCTTGTGCACTTCATGGTTGTCACTTGGGGGCAGTATTGCATTACAAACTACAACACACTGTTCTGCACGCCGCGGTGTCGGGGCTGCACTGAGGTCATTGTGGGGGATTGAAAAACACTTTGTGTATATTTCTGAATGTCTCGAAAGTTATATATTAGAGGGACCTAGGGACCATTTTTTGCACAGGTTTATTCTTAAATAGTGGTTGGTTGAAAAGAGTAGACTTGTTACCACCGTTGTTTAGTCCCACAAATAAATTATAATAACTTTAATTGCCTATTCTTGAACTTTGTCCGTCGTTCTTTTTCAATGTAACATTACTGAACATTTCATTTTGTGCCTCCTCAGCTTGAACGTTTTTACAGACTGTTGATTGTGGATGCGGTGTGCATAGAAAATGTAAAATATAACCAAGTGACATCGTATAGAAAATATAAAAGGAATATATTGAAGTACAATTCTGTCAGATATATAAATTCAGACTTGATCATACTAGTATAAAATGTTGGAAGGCAAATATGATCGGCCGCATAGCCCCAGTGGCCTAATGGATAAGGCACTGGCCTCCTAAGCCAGGGATTGTGGGTTCGAGTCCCATCTGGGGTGAAACATTTTGTCCACTTAAAATTCTGTGCTGAAGATTTTCAATAATTGTAATAGTATTTTTTCTTTTTAGGATTGCTTCCTGTGTGGTTGTAAGCCGTATGACTCTGCCGTCTATGAAAGGGCACATGTACCATGTGTTGTTCCCTTTTCCTCCGGCGCGCAGCCAATCAGGAAACGCTCCTGACGCCTCGGACTTTCCCTTCGCCTCAAAACAACTCGCTTCCTCTTCGCCCGAGCCAGCTCACCTTAGACCGATCCTTGTCTCTGTTCTGCAGTTGTTTCAGCCCGTGGCTGCGATCGCAGAGCCATGCCTTTAGTTAAGAGACTCTATGTTTTTCTTTTACTCACTGCGGCTGCGACCTTCTCCTCTGCAGACAGTAAGTAGGCCGAGTATATGTTAAGTCACGCGGGGTTGTATAAGGACCTAATGGCTTTATGTTTCCAGATTTAACAAGTTGTGTTTAGTTAAAACTATGCACGATGTATTTTATGAATGACATTTACCTGATCTTAGACAGCTGTTGTGATTTGAGGTGTGTTGAAATTGTCAACTTGAGTTGAATGTGTTTTATATGTAGGGTAATTCCCAAACTCACAAGGGCTGCTGTCACAGACATGGACGTTTTAACTTTCAGTTTTGTTCATATCAATAAATCTGTGCTTAACATGCCAGTTTGGAAACATATAACACACTAAAAGAAAATCCAGGGTTGGCATCAGGTTTGCAGGAGACTCTTTTGTAAGTCTAGTCATGTGACCCTCATCAACTGTGTCATCCGTCAATCCTGTAAATGTCAAAGTGCAGCACATTATGGAGATGTAGGATCAGTGCACCATTGGATCCCAGCATTATCTTCAAAATGCAATATGTCATATGCAAAATAGTTGGGTTTTAGATTCATTATGGGCATTTAGTTCTAAATGTCTTGATTTCCTCTCAGAGATGACAGCAGCCACAGTGTACTGGGACCCCGACCACAAAATGGTCCTGCTCAAGGAGGGAGTGCTGGAAACGGATGGGGATGGGTACGGGTACCTGAACGACACTTTGTCCAGTTCAGGCTGGAGCATCCTAGAGGTCCGTGCCGGCTACGGAAAGACCCCTGAGACTGATGAGGTCACCTTCTTCCTCGCGGGCTACCTCGAAGGCTTCCTCACTGCCCAGTAAGCGTCATGAATGTGCCTATTCCTATGGTAACATTGTCATTTCACAACAGGGCAATCAAAACGAGACAACTGTCAGTGATCAAAGGGTACAGACTGTAGCCACTGCTATCCCAAGCTCAGTGAGCTGCTGATGAGACACCAGAGAAAGATAAGACACCTTGATTTCAACACCTTCTATAACAACTAAGGACAGTACAAAATCATAAAATATGGAGGCATAGGAAACAGTCGACCAATCAGATTATCAACACCGTGTTTAAAGACTGTGAATACTGCTGTTTTCCTCAATGCATCCATTCAGTATCCATAAATACTCTCCGTCTCCAGGCAGATGATGGACCACTACGCCAACATGTACCCACAGCTGATCACCGACCCAAAGGTCCTCAAAGTGGTGCAGAGTTTCATGGCGTGAGTCTGTTCTCTTTTCCTTTTGAAGTATTAGAAACCACAGCAGCAGTACCACAGAAATGTAAGTTCATGATCATCACTGCCGTTGTCTTTCATATCCTCTTCTCAGAGATGTTCAGTTGAGCTTATGCTACGCCCAGCTCAGGGTGTGATGTCGCTCTGTGCAGTGACATGCAACACATCCTGAAAATGACCACATAGTATTATTTGTTTGGCAGAATTTCAGATTGAAAATTTTGATTTTTTTTAATGATGTTTTGGCTCAAGTTGATCATGTTTCTTTCCGTTCACATCGTCACATCTCACTTCAAGTCATTTTAAAGATGTCACTTAAAATGTATCAGTTAGACTGCATGGCTACAGGTTTTTATTCACATTGTCAATCTTCAAAACAAAAACAGTAAACAGCTAATGTGGCTCTTGTGCCTGTAGGAAGCAGGATTCATGGGTCAGAGAGCAGGTGAAACTGAACAAGAGCTCTGATCCTCTGTGGCAGCATGCCGGCTTCATCGTGGCCCAGATGGACGGGCTGCAAGCAGGAGCAAGAGACTGGGCCAAGAAACAAGGGAAAAAGGTATCAAGGCTGTAAAACATCAACTTTATTTTACCAGAGAATGTTAAATTTAGTTCATACAGCCATTCAGTTAAAAGTAAATTTAACTTTGGTTATGCTGAAGTGTCATAATTACGACAATTGTTATATTTCATTGTAAAGAGGATGAAGTTGTTTTAGAAACTAAAAAATCCTGCTGAGATTGTCATGATATTCACTTCATGTGACTGGTGCGGTACATCTTTATCCTGATTTAAAATGAGGAACCTCCAGTACAAACCCGACATGTGATCCTATATCATATTCTGCCACTCAAAAACTTTAAAGGACATGTGATCATGTGTTTTATGCTTTTGTTAAGAAGAAACAAAGAAAATCATTACTGTCTCCAAAACACTCACAATTTCTCATGATCATATTATCAGTTGTTGTTCTCTGTCTCTCACCGTGAAGTCATCAGTGCTGTTTGTTTGCATTTTGGGACTAAAACAGCTGTTTATCTGCTGTGCTTCCCACAGCCACTGTCCCTGTTTGACATCCAGTTCCTGAACGCGGTGGGAGACCTGTTGGATCTGATCCCCGCCCTCACGCCCAGCTCCAACCCCCCACTCAGAGACTTCAAACTTCCAGGGATGGGACACTGCTCTGCGCTTATCAAGGTCAGAGGTCAAGAGATGTTCTTATCAGGCTGAAACAAAGCACATACACAGCAGCACAAAGGACAACATTGTATAAACTGCTGTCCACCATGCAGCTCTTACATCAGCTGAAATCACATAGTATATTCAGGTTGGTGGGAAAAAAGAAACACTGTCCCACCAATAACAAGTTATTAACAGTTTAAGGATTCAATCTTTTCATTTTCTTTTACAGCTTGCTCTTTAGATGAGTGGATACTGTAGTCTCTTATTTCTGTTCTCCATTTTTAACACCCACACCATGATTACAGTCCAAGAGATGCAGTACATTGTTTCATTTGCTACCTAAACAAAGAACTCCCACACACTTTTTTTGTTAGCATAAGCGTGTCTTGTGTGGGTTAAGAAATCTATTTACCCACACAAACCAAATGTGTCTTCATGTGGGTAAGGGTCTGAAACCTATTGAAAGTGCAGTACTGTTCTGTGTTACAATCACATCTTACTTATGTTTAATTATGTTTATTAAGCCAGTTTTTTGGGGTTTTTTTTGCTTAATTGTGTTTTGTAGCATTTGCAAAATTTTCACCACTTGAATTACAGTTAATTATTGAGCTGCAACAACAGATTAACTCATTAAGTGGAGTCAATGAAACCTTCATGCTGTAGCGTTTTTCCAAAGATATCACTGCAGCAAAGTCACAGTGGAAGCTGAAATCCAATCCATTATTTCATCAGATGGCTTTAGCGTCACTTTACTCGCATATCACTGTAATTCAGCCTGATGTTTTTGTAGTTTAGGAAACCAAAGAGTTGGTGTGGCTGAAGAGTGTCACTCATTACTGATGCCCTGACTCCTGACCTCTGACCCTCAATTAGTATTTTGCTGCGATGCTGCTCCGTTATAATTTAAATTATTCTTCACATTAACACTAATTGTGAAAAACCACTGAAACCTGCCCCCTAACTCCACTGTTTCCCCTCAGATGCTGCCCGGCTTTGAAAACCTCCTGTTTGCTCACTCCAGCTGGTACACGTACGCTGCCACGATGCGCATCTACAAACACTGGGACTTCCGCATCACTGAGCCGCACGCAGCCACTGGAAAACTGTCCTTCAGCAGCTACCCTGGTATGCAGAGCCCAGGAACTCTTCCTTAACACGTAGAGCAATGAAATCACAGCAATTTGTTATTCTACAGTACATGTAACATTTACCACTGTTTATGTGCCAAGATATGGATTTTAAACAACAGCCTGTAATGCCCAGACGTTTTAATGGCAACAGTCATACATTCAGCGGTTGCGTTCTGCTTCTGTGTTATGGATTTGAATGCTTCCTCAGTCCTCCACCATCACACACACTGAAATGTTGTTGCTACAAAACAATGACATCATGTGTGGTGAACGCAGCTTGATCTTGAGGATTGTCAGACGTGGCCTCAGCTGACAGTATCTCCCTCCCTCAGGTTTCCTGGTGTCTCTGGACGACTTCTACCTCCTGGGCAGCGGCCTGATGATGACCCAGACCACCAACAATGTCTTCAACTCCTCCCTTTTTGACACTATCACCCCCAAAAGCCTGTTGGCGTGGCAGAGGGTCAGGCTGGCGCACAGTCTGGCACATACAGGAGAGGAGTGGGCTCAAACCTTCTCCATGTACAACTCTGGTGAGTGGAGCACATTGATGTTATTTGTAGACCGACCCAATGTGTCACCTTGTGCAAAGGAAATGCAGGAGAATTCATCACAAGCTTCACGTCTAGATTTATGAACATAACATTCAGGCTAAAACGGATTTTCAGATTTGCTTGTGAGATCATTTTGAAATAAATCATGAGAATTTGGCCGTTTTTTGCATGAATGAGTGATTATGCAAGCATGTTGCTAAATTCATCATTGAGATCCAGTCAGAGGCTTCTCAGTGCACCAACTGACAAACCGTCACTCGCTCCCGACTCTTGCAGGTACCTACAACAACCAGTACATGGTGCTGGACAGGAGCAAAGTGAAGCTGGGCCACAGCGTTGACGACGGCGCCCTGACGGTGGTGGAGCAGATCCCAGGGCTGGTGGAGTACTCTGACCAGACGCAGGCGCTACGCAGAGGTACACGTAGCAACAGGGGCCGGTTTCACAGAGATATTTCAGACTGCTCCTTAAGACCAAGTTATTGTCATGGCAACATGGTAATGATGTAGCACAAGAAAACATGGCTCATAATTTGTGGTTGTTGAGAATATGAGCTGAGCAGTTGGATACAGCTCCCTGGTGGGGTTTTTTTGTTTTTTTTTAACACATATCTTTATTGATTTTTTTGTCTTTACACAATTTCCCTCCCTCCCCCCAACCTTGAACTGGAGCCATCAGTTAAATAGCAAAAACAATGACATTTCCTTTGAAAAAAAGAAAAACAGAAACACAAAAACAATATACAGTACACCTGTCTGTCTTGGGTCGTTGTTTTTAATTTGAAGAAGTCTTTATTCACCCAGAATTCACGGCGCCATCGATACGTAGTTCCTAAAAGTCTGTCGTTGTGAAACCAGCACGAGATCTCATTTTCTGTCTCCCCACAGTATTTGTTTCATCCGTAGCAGAAACAGTTTGAGTTGATCTCTGTTGCTGCCTCTCTGCTTGCGGCAGGTTACTGGCCGTCCTACAACGTTCCTTTCCACGAGAAGATCTACACGCTGAGCGGTTACGGAGAAATGTGGCACGAGTATGGAGAGGACTTCTCCTATGATCTCTGTCCCAGAGCCAAGATCTTCCGACGCGACCAGGCCAACGTCAAAGACCTGGACTCCTTGAAGCGCATCATGAGGTTCAATGGTGTGTGGCTCGGCCTGACTATATGAGACTCACAGTCATCTGGAGCTCCATAGCAACATGAGCCCGTGCTATTAAAGATTTCATAATCTTAGGTTTTCAGTTTTGTTCCATCCCACATTGATCTCACTCCTGTTAAACAGCAGAACTCAAATGATGTTCAAATAAAATCAGTCCTTCATTGTAAATAAAAATCCACTTTGTTTGCTTGTTTCAAGACTACAGGAAGGATCCGTACTCCAAAGGCGACCCCTGCAAGTCCATCTGCTGCCGTAACGACCTGAGGTCAGAGGGGCCTTCACCGGGAGGTTGCTATGACACCAAGGTAGCATCTTGTCTCCACTAGAGGTCATGTGTGTTTTGTAGCATCAGATGCGTTGCAGCACAGCTCAGGTTTCTCTCCTTCCGTGTGTTACTCTGCGTCCAGGTGACAGATTTCCAAATGGCTGAGGACTTCCGCTCCGAGGCGGTGAACGGGCCGACCACGCAGGACGGACTCCCGCCCTTCTTTTGGGATAAATTCAGCAGCATCACCCACCAAGGTCTGCCACGGTACTACAACTTCACCTTCATCCCGATGCAGCCTCTTCTCTTTAAGCCATGAGAGGTGTGTGTGTCTGTGTGTGTGTGTGTGTGAGAGAAAGAGAGAGAGCGAGAGGCTTCGGCCTAAAGCTTTCAGGGGAATGAGTGTCCAGAGTAAAACGAACAATCTGTTATCTGTTTACACAATAATGAGGTTTAGACACTGTCAAGATGAGAGGTCACTGATCATTTTTTATTTACTGATTCTTAAAGATCAGAATTGCGTCCAACCAACACGTCCTTTTCTTTTTAAATGTAAACATTGCAGAGCTTGGCTTGAAGTTGATCAAACTGCCAATCAGATTTTAGTTTTTTTAAATGTTACATCTTACTCAGGGTTTGATGACTGATTGACTGCAGTGGTTTTATACCTGCAGCCATTTGTGCCTTGAACACTCACAGTGAACATTTTATTAAATCAATGGCTTCAATGTGTTGAAATCTTTCTGGGCTATTTTGAGATTTTTTTTTAATGCTTGAAAACACTATAATTGTGATGTCAAATGAAACAATCAGTGCAATGCCGTACTCAGGACAGTCGCTCTTCTCTGGTGATGTGATTTATGAGCATCTATTTTTGTACTGAGCTAAATGAAAATATATGTCAGGTTTGTATTTTTGTATAAGCCTGTGTTTCTTCATGTAATGCTGCACATCTGTATCCTGCTACGATTTTATGTGTTAATTAAATTTTTACTGTTGTGCTGATACCGACCTGTCCTTAATCTCTTGTTGTGCAGCACTGACACCTAATCACTGAGGTCTCATCGTTTTACAGAGCCATCATTTACTGTGAGCAAAGTCTGCTGGTAATTAGCTGACAAGAACAAAAATATATACAATTATCTTTTTGAATTTTGAGGTTTTGATGTTATTAGATTTGGAGAGTCAACACCCCACCATGTGCATACCAAGAGCAGGGCCTGGAGACAACTATTCTGTGTCATTGAGATTCAAGTCTCTTACACCGTTACATTTCATCACATTACATCACTTTTCCATAGCTCGATACAGTTCATTGTCTACAAATTGTAATAGCTTGGTTTCCTTTTGTACAAGACAAGAGCTTCTTTTCATACCTAGACATGTTTCGACGTATTCTTCCATCTTCTTCAGAAGTGTCCCTACGCGTCTTATCAGCTGATGTCACGTACAACAGGAACATTTGAAAATCAGCCAGGTCCGACCACTGGACTGGGAAAATGCCAAAATCGTCCGTACAGAAAGCAACAGCAACCAGAGATGACGATGACATCACAAGACGATGAACCGTGACCAGAAGAGACGATCGATCATGCCATGACATGTCACACCAACACCTGGTGACGCTTTTGAAGAAGACGGAAGAATCTGTCAAAACAAGTCAAGGTTTGAAAAGAAGCTCTTGTCTTACACATAAAAAAAACCAAGCGATTACTTTTGCAACCATCTTTTTACCATCGACACCAAAACATGGTGGATAAATTCTTGTCAGAAAATGTGAGATAACACAGCTTCCTTATGAGATAGGGTCACAAACATTTGTATAAAGTTTATTAAAACTTGTCTGGGGTTAGGGCTTTTCCAGCCATTTCTTTTAGCCTGTTGGTATTTTACAAATATTTATGTTTTATTCTTGTTAATTATTGTATATTTCTCATTAACGTCACTGAACTTGTTGCCCTGTATGCAGTTACATATCACCACGGATTATTTAATCCAAATTGAGGAGCATGGAGGTCAGGACCTTCTTGTTTTTGAAATAGATACACTGCATGCTCTCTCTGCCCCCAGAGACACATAGTGATTCATCCTTTCCTATGAAATGGAGGAACTGAAACATCTGTTAGGCACTCTGTATTCATTTCACAAAGTCTCTCGTCACATCCCCCCTCCGTGTCTCACAGCTCTGTCTTTAACTATTTTCTTTACTGATTTGAACCAGAAACACAACACGAGTTCAGAGGAGGGTCTCGCTGCAGCAGGTCTCTTCGTCGCTCGCTCCGTTTCAGCCATGGCCAAGAAGGAGTGTTCTGCTGGCCAGACTCTGGACAACCTCCTAAAATTGTGTGTCCCCAGCAAACCGGGCACCCAGACCAAGACGGCCTGCTCTGCCGGCCAGGTGTTGGACAAACAGTCCAACAAGTGCATCGCCATCAGAGCAGGAACCACGGCCAAGAAGGTCTGTCCCACCGGCCAGACGTGGGACGAGCTCATCAACAGCTGTTTTCCTAGGAAGACGGAAATCAGAGCCGAGCCTGACCGACCAACAGGTGAGCTGAAACTTCATGGGTGTCTTATCTTCCTGTAAAAAAAAGTTTCTGCCGCCTTAGCAGGTGCTAAAGTGAGATGTTAGTCTTTGTACTTTGGTTTTAGACCTGGTTTGACTTTACGCTCTCGTGGTCTCTTTTAGATGTTGACTTGAATTCTTCTTTGCTGTCAGAGTTGTGTTTATTTTAACTCTAACTGTATTCATGTCCTTATAAGGGATTTCCCCTGTGTACAGCTGCTCGTGGTCTTTAAATGATTTAGTTGTCTGTCAGAGATAGTGGTGAGGTCCTACTGTGTCTGAAATATAAATCTGCCTGAGTTGATTTTTAAACAAAAAACAAAAAAAACCATATACGGTATTATTTTTTAATTTTGTCAACAGACTTCAGACATCTGTATCTGTGCTCATTTTTGGATCAGTGCTTATAAATGTCAGTGAATCTGTCCGATCCCCCTCAGAGCCGCCCCTCCAGCCACATGTAAACCAGGTGAGGGTCATGGCCCCTGTGCCGCAGGCCGACCCGATGATGGTGCTGAGTCCGGCTCTGTGGATCTTCGTGGTGCTGGCTACAGTGGGCTCCATCTTGGCTCTGACTCTGTGGTTCATCATATTCAGACGGGAGACCAGACACAGCAACACCTCGGGTAAGGACAACTGGGATTAGTGATTGAGATGATCAGATTATTTCTGATTGTTTTGGTTTTGTCTTTACTTTTCTGTAGTTCTGAGTGTCACAAAATGGTTCAATTGTAGTTTCAGGGGATTTTCTGCCAAAAAAGTTTCATATTACAATATGACTAATACATTTAAATATATTGGCCTCATCATCTTTCTGTGACTTCTCTAAAAATATGTCAATAAAGTTGACTGACATAAAGTAAATTTTAAACACCTTAAGTGGTCTAACTCTTGAACCTTGTACCAGGTAAAGACATGGATGCTCACCACACCTCTGACGTTACGTACCTTAAATGTTTCAGTGAAGTAATAATCAGTGTTGTAGTTTTCAATCATTTGTCCTCTTTGTTTTTCTTACTGTGAGCGGGGGATCTGACATGCAGAGGAGGCATCTGAGAGTTGTGTTTGGGGGGAAGTGGGGTCGCAGGCAGGCAGGTGATGAAGTGTGACGTTCCTCACAGTAGAAACTCCTCAGTTTCTGTTCTCTTCTTCTCACTTGTCCCCTGGGTCAGCCCCGCTTTCTCACCAGCTATTCTGGTTTCAACACACATCCGTTGGTTAGACAGGACGCATTAAGTCTGCACACGACCTTGCCAACACATAAACTGACAAAACGACAGGCGCTGAAATCAGAATAACTTGAACTCAGCTAGAACAATTCATTATATGAGTGCGGCCTGGTGGATGGAGAGAAATGTTTGTTTCCAGAAAGCTGCTGGTGTCTGTGTTCATTTTGTGAGACATGCTGGTTAAAACAAGTGAATCTAAAATGACCCTGGCAGTCGTGTGAACAGTAGCCTGTCATTAAATCCACAAATTTCCCCTGTGTGGGATGATTAAAATGGGTATCTTTCTTATCTGATCAGCATAGTGTATATCAGGCTGAAAGGTTTCAGCTTTTGTGCTTCAAGTTTGCTGAGGTAACCACAATCACCATTTTAATCCTCTGGTATGTCGCTTCTGTCCAGTCTTAACACAATTATACGTAACACAAAAAAAATCTCAGGGCTGAGCAGAAGCTACATTCACTTCATCAGTAGCATGCTTTTCTCCTCATTGGGTAAACTGCCTGTCACATACCTTTATCCACAGCCAGGAATGTGAAATCTAGATCAGCAGAGTGGAGGTATTCAGCTTTAGTTGTTGTGACACACATCATTGTTTTACTCGTGATGTAACGCAGGACTCTGACTCTTGTCTCGTAGTGTCTGAGAGGCATTTTCTCAGTTGTCTACTTAATATTTTTGCTGTACGACTACATCTATGGTTTAATGTGATGCCAAATTGCTCTCCAAGGAACTTCTTTTCAGTAGTGCGACCACTTTGCCTCCCTCACATCATTTTATGCATTATTTGAAAATATATTTAATTTCTCAACTTTCAATGGTGTAGTTAATTTTTATATAATTATTTATGGCATAATAAATAAAGATTATAGAATAGTATAATTTTTTTTGTCTTAAAAAAAGGCAGCTAAAAATGTTTTACACCCTCACCATATTTTGATACCTTAATTCCTTAACACTGGACTATATGATCACATATTTCTGATCAATCAAGGAGCTGAAGTGAATCATGTGACGCTGAATTTTGGGTAGAAACAGCAGAGTCACTCGTGGCACTGCCAGAAAAGAGCTAAATAAATCTATGTAACATATTACAGTAACTGTTTATAATCAAGATAATGCCATTTTATGTATATATAAAATATAAGAGGGATCCACAACATTGGGGGATTAAATTGAAAGTAAACATGTAAATCAAAGAGGTCTCATCAGAATACGTTATATTCAACGTGACTTTTCAGAGGAGGCAGAACCAGGACTGGAGCCTCTTCAGAAAACCGAGCCACTGGAGGCGATCCACCCGCTGCAAAACGGTTCGGCACAGGTGTTTCAGAGAGAAGCAGAGGCCTCGTTGTCCTGCCCTCACCTGCATGTGGGGGCCCAGACAGAGTCAAAGTGGGCAGATGGCTTCATCGCTTGCAGGGACATTGCAAGGCATGCTGGGAAAGAGGGGGGTGAAGTGCTGTCTGCATACAGCATGAGGGAGCACAAGATCCCACTTCCTGCCACAGAGCTGGGTGGAACTGCATTAGTTACAACAAAAACTGTTTAGAGTGTGTGTGTGTGTGTGTGTGTGTGTGTGTGTGTGTGTGTGTGTGTGTGTGTGTGTGTGTGTGTGTGTGTGTGTGTGTGTGTGTGTGTGTTCTTACTGACTTTTCCTCACTGCATGTGCTGTGTGCTGAAATCCTAATTTCAGATATCTATCTTTTCTACCATGTTTTTATGGTCTTTAAATAATATTATTTTACAGCTGTTTTCAGATATTATGATGTACATTGGTGTCCAATAATACTATGTAAGATTGTGTATAGTTTAATGTATTTTACTGTAAGGTTTTGCAAAAAAAACAAACAACAAAAAAGAAACTGCTCTGAATCATATTTCAAACATCATTTAATAAAAGACAAAACAAAAATTATCACAGAAATATGTCTGATGTTTTGAACTCAGGACGGCATTGCTGTGGTGTGAAAGAGAAATACTAATGACAAGCACATAGTTTGGATATGTTTTCACTGTCTCTGCAGCAGAAATGTCTATTTACATGGTAAATAATTTTGTCAAACATTCTGGATCAGTGAGCTTCCTGAAGACAACAGCTAAACAAAAAACGCTTTAAAGTAAAGTCAAGAAGAGAACATCTAATGTCGTCCTTCAACATCTGGGAGAAAACTGATCATGTGATTTGTGAATAGCTCTTAAAGGAGGACTCTCACACCAAAACCCATGTAGCTGTGACAGCAATGATAGTGTAACTTATCATTGTCCACAGGGCAGTCACAGGCTGTCATGAATGATACAAATTTCAACAAGGCTTGAGACGTTTAAGCCCATACCACTGTTGACTGTGTGACTTTGGCGCCCCCACTTGGTGAAATCACAATAAAGCCTGAGTAATAGAAACCCAAAATAAAGTGAGCCTCATCAGAAAATGATGCTCTATTCCATGCAGTTCAAAATATACAAACATACTGTTTTAGTATTTGGTCATATTTCTCTCTGATTCCCATTAAAAACAGGTTCAATGTAATGACTTATAGTAAGTGTGATAATGGTTCACGGTGAAAGAGGAAGGCTTTATTACAAATGCTTCTTCTGCCACACCTGAAGAAGAATGATAAGCTGAATGAGACAGTTCATTTTAGGAGACAGAGGGATGGAGCAGAGTGAAGAGTGTGAGAATACACAGAACTGAACCCTTTGGCCTTATGTCGTACGTAGCCTACTGTGCCTACTCACTCAAACCACACAGTGCTGATTCAGACTGGTACGAGTTATGAGACACTTCTACCGCCTGTAATTCTTGTACTCAAAGTTCCTCTGCGATCAGAAGTAGGTCATGGGGTTTTCAGTGATTGCCAGGTGGAAGTACTCCGGCGGGGCCTCGCTCTGCAGGCTGCTGTTGGTCTCCCTCCGACGGACTCTGGTGGACAGGGTCTTCCTCTTCTCCAAGCCCCCGTTCTCCGCTCCACGCTTCTCCAGGCTGGACACGATCTTCTCCGCCAGGTCCTGCTGGAGCCGCTGGAAGTTCTCTCTGCGACAGAAACACGAGGATTGTGTCGGTGGTAATGTCCTGTTAAGCTTTTGCAATTTCTGTTTAACTTCAATAACAAACCATAGCTAGGGGGAATTAATCACAGGAGCACAAAACATTAGTAAATGTGTCTCCAATATAACGATAGGTGTTTAAACTAGAGGAGTGGTTGAGTCTGAATGGGACTGTGTTTTTACTCACGCTGTTGGTGGTGTCGGCAGGTTGTATTTGCCCCCAGTCAGCCCTGTTAACCAGTATGTCATCTCTTTGCCCTTACCCTGTGAGTCATTCACACATGGACACACATACAGGAAATGAAACCACTATCTGCACAGTTCACACTTAATGTAAATGCCTGTAAATAGGTTTTTAAAAAATCCAATGCAAACCTTTAGATACGTCTCTCCCCTCTGTTCATACTCAAACTTGCAGTCCGTCCTCTGCAGGATGTTGATGGTGGACTGACTGACATGAATCCTCAGAGCTGGAACGACAACATGAAAAAGAACCAAACCTTCAGCTCCTTTAGGCCTTGGGGATACACAAATTAATTAGAAGCAGCACCTGAACTGCCAACATTGTGAATGCATTTTGTTGTGTGTTTAAGTGTGTGCTGTCTCTTACGCAGGCCTGTGGACTCCATGCGTGAAGCTGTGTTGACTGTATCTCCAAAGAGACAGTAACGAGGCATCTTGTTCCCCACCACTCCTGCCGCACATGGTCCTACACACAAATGCACACACATTAGTGTTTTGTTTTATTTTTCCAGAACTTATTTATTCAGTTGCATCAGATTTGATTCTCATGTTCATCAACTCTCATCATTTACAACATTTATGATGATGAGGTAGATGTGTTTGTTGGTGTCATTATTGTTATTCAGCCACTAGATGTCAGTCACAGGAGGAATTCTTTTTTTTTTTAAGTCTGTGGAGCTGTACACCCCATTCCCCTCTCATTCTTTTCCAGTTTTTTATATATTTTATCAGCTTCTTGGAGAAAATTAGATTTTTTCTAATTAACTAAAATGCTTTAAAGACATTTTTCTTTTGTGTCAAATTAGCCACATTATGGCTACATATGACACCGCTCTGAGGAATCATGCTTAATCTGAAATATTAAGTAGATGGGCCTTGAAAACCATGATTTTCTCTTACCTGAGTGAACACCAATGCGGATCCACAGTGGGATGCCAGGCAGGTGCTGCAGCTCAAAGGTCCCTACGAATGCCAGGATGTCCAGGGCCATGTGAGCGATGTCCACTGCATGTCTGTTGCCATTGCGTTTGGGCAAACCTGATGCAACCATGTATGCATCTCCTATTGTCTCAACCTGAGATGAAAAGCTACATTGATTAAACTATCACCTGATAATGACACATATATCAGTCGATCCCCAACATCAGCTGCTTTACAACACAACACAACAATCCAGCACCACTGCCCTGTGACATACTGGTACATACTGTACACTGGTTAAGCAGTAGATTACCACAGACCCAGGGAGCAGAGTACCTTATAGACGTCATGGTGGTCAAGGATGCTGTCAAAGTTCTTGTAGATGTGGTTGAGCATGTCCACCACCTCCATTGGGGTGCTGTAGTGGCACAGGGTGGTGAATCCCACAATATCACTGAAATAAATGGTCACCTCCTCAAACAGCTCTGGCTCCACTCTGCCCGTCTCCTTCAGCGAACGCACCACTGGGCTGAAGAGACGTAAGGGGAGAGGGGTGGAAAAGAAAATGGTAACCATCACCAACAAAATGTATGGGTTCATTATGCTTTAGTACTGGAAGAATATATTAACCATGCCTATCAAATGGAGGCTTTATGAAATCCAGGGATTACAGTAAAGAGAGAGAAAATGATCTGTCTTCTGTGTGACTGTGTGTTTGGTGACTACAAACTAATGATTCAGTGTAGATTAAAATGCTGTAGAGGTGGGTGATAATCCCTGATAGGTGTCCTTGTTTTCTGCAACAGCAGGTCCAAACCTACCCAGGAAGGAGCATGAAGTTGAGGCGATCGGCTCTGTCCCTCTCAGCTTTGTACAAATACGTCCTCTCCTCTACCAGATGCTCCAGAGTCCTCGAGTAATTCTGCAGGCGGCGGATCAGGTTGTCCATGTACGTCTCAGTGGCTTGGTTGTGTAGGTTACTGTGTAATAGGTCAAATGTGCATCATTACAAACACAATTTATATCATTCAATAGATTACTTATCATGCAAGAGAACAGTGCAGCAATAATTATCTCATAGAAACAATACAACATATGGCCAGAAATATTCGGACACCCTTGTGTTTTATTCCCCTGTTTCAATATTGAGTAAAAACTAAAAACACCAAGGCTTTGGACTGGGCTTGTCAAGAATCACATATGGTCTGTGTCCACATGCATTTAGCCATATGTTACAGAAACAATTAAAAGTCACCGTAAATAAATGTATGTTGTAGACGTACCTGAAAATCTTACCCAGAGCCACTTCTATTCTTTTAAAATCTGGCCTCTTCTCTGGGTCTTCCTCCCAGCAGCTCTTTATTAGTATATACAGCTGTATTAACAAAGAGAAAGAAAATCAGAGAGGAGGCTCCACTTTATCAATAGTAATGCTCAGACTGTGTCAGTGACTGTAACAGCAGACAGCTCCTCAGTGTTTGGCGGCTGTCTTACCTGGACCTCCCTCTCTGATGCACTGTCGAAGTTGAGGTCGGGTCTGAACATAGTCATCGCGGAGGGATACTGCACTCTGTGGATCTTTTCTGAGGGATCGCATTAGCCATCAGTTACAACAAAAACGTGCTAATGTATTTGTTATCCTGCTCATGGCAGTATACTGAGCCAGTATAGCAGGTCTACCTGCAACATTGGAGCACAGCTTTGTGTAGAACGGGGTTCGCCTCATAACAATCTCATGGCCAATGATGCCATAGCTGTAGACATCGCCTCTCTGAGACACCCCATCTTTGCGAAGATGCTCCGGGGCTGTCCACACATCTGAGAGGAGAGGAGAGGAGAGGAGAGGAGAGGAGAGGAGAGGAGAGGAGAGGAGAGGAGAGGAGAGCTCTGAGTGTTAAAATCAATTCATGTCAACTTCCCTGATGATGGATAAACTCAGTCTCACCTTTGCCTGGCCTCAGGATGGTGTGGCAGCCAAAATCAGTAATCTTGACCACCATGCGGTTGTCAACCACACAGTTTGTGGACTTAAGGCGACCGTGGACTTGAATATTACTGGAGTGCAGGTATGACATGCCCTGTAGGAGATAAAAAAAAAAAGAGCTAGAGGACTGTCTTTATGTGATTTGCTATGTGTCCTTTTCATCCCTCGTGTATTTTTTTTTTAATTCCACTGTGACAAGCATGAAAGAAAAATATTTCCAATACAGCATGGCAAATACTATGATAATGTGGTTAATCAATCAAACATTACCTTTGCTATGTCGTACATGACTGATATCTTAAACTCCATGTCCATGAAGGTCTCATCTGGGTAGGAGATTCTGTCATTCAGAATGTACTGGAAAACAATTAGATAGAGATCAGTTTTACTACTGTGGTTACACACTTTACTCTGTGAACTATGAAATACTTAACTAATCGACGTGCATGTGGGTGTGTACGTGTGTGTACATGAGCGTGATCACTCACTAACATTTCTTATCATATGAGCAGTAAAGTCACTGAGAGCTGTGTAGAAAGGAGGCCACAAAGCTCGGTCATAAACATGTTGTCTGTACTGTCATGTCAACACTGCACCAGAAAATGGTTGTAGCCTACCTTTGATTTGAAACTTTTCAGAGTCAGTTTGAATTATAACTATATAATTACATTGATTTGTGAATCTGAATTTGGAGTCAATATGAGCATTTGAACCAAAATAGAAGAAAATAAAAAATAATTTCCAAAACAAAAGCTCAAAAAGATTCAAAAAGAGTCAAAGGTGTTGTGTCTGCATATCAAACAGGCTAACTTCACCAACTGCACTGACTACACTGACTAATGAGGAATACCGGACGCTGCAGGACCAGACATACAGGGACATTTGAAGACGGTGGGTCTGAGTTCTTACCCGCAGGGAGCCCCTCTGGCACAGCTCAAACACACCAAACACACCGTACTCAAACTTGACTGTGCCATAGAACTTGGTCAGGTTGTAGTAATCGATGCGCAGCAGCTGAAACATGGAGACATGTAAATGAGAAGGCAGTAGCAGAAAAAGAGTAAATGTTTCTTATATAAGCATAGAGCTGTCTTACAGTGTTAAGCTCAATCCTCTGATCCTGGTTGAAGTCCCCATCTGCTTGTTTCAGCTCCTTCAAGATAACAGGCTGAGGAATATACAGAAATTAAACACTGAGGGGAAAGGCTCAAGGTGACCAACCGCTACTCTATTATTTCTATACCATTAGATATGGATTTTTGGAAGATGGAACATGAGTACCTTCTTGTCGTAGCACCCTCGATGAGAAAAGTATGTGCTGTCCTTCCTCTTATCATCATCAATCTGTAACATAAAGATGTACAGTGAGAGAAAAATAGTGATTGAAATTTACTGTCCTCCTAATTATCCAAACACTGGCCATGAGCACTACTCTGAGCTACTTGAATACTTGAGTATACATCATGCATACTCATGTATACTCCACTGCAAAATGTAAATGTTCACTGCACTACGGACTAAACCAGTGGTACAATCTAAACCGCTCACAGTTGATTAATGAAGCAGTTTACCTTCAGTGAGACCGCCTTCTCATCCAGTGGACCAATCAGGTGCGGGTCGATATGAGACCACTTCTTCTGCATGAGGCGGTCTTTCCTGTTTTGCCTTATTTACAAACACACACAGAGTTGTGTCTTCATTACTCCAGAGGATATTACAATGACTTTCACTAATTTTGTTAAGCCTTTTTTGCAAACTGAAACACTACTACTTGCCCAAACCTTAAGTTAACCCTAACCCTATGTCTTAATGTCTTTGTTTGTTCATTATAGGCTTTTTGTCCCCATAAGGAAGGTCCACCTGTACAATGTTTCACATGTATCCAATCACTAAACAGCTTCAAACAGTTGTATGTGGTCTTTCAGTTCACTTTCAGAGCTTCCACTAAAAACAGCACCAACTCCCTGGTCAGAGTTGTCATTTAAAACATGTACATGTAACCCCTGTGTAAGGGCTGTGAAACGTGTTGTCTGCTGTCTACCTGTAGAAGATGAGAGCAATGGCAGTCACCACGATGACGCTAAGACTCAAGACGATCACAATCACATCCTGCAACTCTAGGCCTGGAAGCAAACACACAACAAAGCATTTTACAGTGATACCTGTGAGACTATGAAATCACAATATATTTCCAAAGGATATCTTTGGACTTGGTTGTTTTGTTCCTCAACATTTTGGATTGGTTGAGAAATACAATTTTGGGAAATACTTGAGAAAAGCCCTTGCTGTGAGGCCACAAGAGAACTCACAGACCAGTGAGAAATTGAGCTGTGACTGATAGTGACAGTTTTCAGGTTAGAAGAAGCAGCACATCTGTGTGGATTACCATGTGGTTTTTCAGGCTTGTCACTTGGCAGACGATTCCCTTCCCACTTCAGCGCAGGGTTTAGTTCTGTAAATGTGGTTTTATTTTGTGATGTATCAAACTCTAACAGGGTTTCGTACTGGAGAGAGGACAGAAACAACATTTCATGTTGACACTGACTTTTTAAAGCAGAGCAGTGATTTTGACAAAAAGAAAATGCCCATGATCAAATTGTTGTCTCACCTTGTCAGTGACAGTTGATGTGTAAATAAAAGAAAAGTTAGCATCTCTGTCACCATATTCGTCAAGAACGTAGTACCCTCCCATTCCTGCTTGATGCAAAAACACACACATAAAACAACTAAAGCATTTTAATTTAATTACAATTTATTTGCATTTAAATTGGATAGGCTACCGACTGTTTAATGAAGAGCAATTTAAAAATAAAAACTGCAAAGTTAATGAAAATGGCAAAAATACCAAAGAATCAGTTTTAAGACAAGAAGAAGGCAGCAAATAAATAGATATGGGACCCACCTAATACTTGGTACTTTTGTTAAAGAGTAAGATCAAAACTCTGAGTCATCAATCATTAAAACAATTGTCTATTATTTCAAGGTTACAGTGGGCCTAAAAGAATGGTATTAACAAGCCCTTCACTTAGACTGCATCCTCTGTCCTCCCTGATAAAGATGACGGTGTAGTACCATTGACTTTCTTTTGCATTGTAGTTCAGCCTCTCATTTTATAGCAAACCTCAAATTGTTATGTCGCTCATATGTACCGTCAAAAGAGGTATTTCCAAATGGGTTGTCACTCAGCGGTACGTCAGCGGATTCCCCGTTGCGTTGCCGGCTGAGCATCCTCTCTCTGAGCACTTTGCCAAATAACAGAGCGCCATCGTGGTACCCCGCCACATAGTCATTTATCTGCTCATTCGGTTAAAAGGCAGAGAGAAAGAGTAAATGAGTCATTGTTAATGCTTCTCTACACAATATATTGTTCAGTCACAACTCACCGTGTCATTGTATGTTGAGTGAGAGCCACTGTTGTAGTTTCTCTGTGGCAGAGTGACCACCAGGACGTCCTCCATACCTCTGGCAGATGTTGTGTTGACATGATAATCTGGGCTGGAGAAAGGTAAATGGTGTTAATGTTATGTTTCACTAAGTATGTTCTGTATTTATTAACTGATAGTGAATAGATTTATGTGGCACCATGGTTAGAGTGGACAGGCCTTACTTGAAAAGATCAAGGAGGATGAACATGATGTTCTCGTCTATCGAATATTTCTCCTTTATTGTGCCAATGTCATCACGGGTCCCACATAAGATGATGACTGAAATGAATAAACCAAGAAGCAAGACATTAGAGTCATACATTTAATCTAACAACCCAATGTAGGCTACTTTATATCAAAAACACATATGAATTATTTGAAAATAGAGCAAAACAACAGAGACACAGTTGTCCTGCAGGTGAGGAGAATATTTGGCAGTGGAAAGAAAAGTCTTTCCATGTGCCAATACTAACAGTATTATAAGATATTAGAATATACTATTCAACCATTGGTTAGGATTACCATTTTTACCACCCTGTTTAACTAGTCACAATGGGTTAGGTTTAAGTTTGGGGTTAGGGTTGGTAATTACAGCATGTTTTTCACTTGGTTGGGTTGGTCAGGGTTTGGTGACAAAACAGTCAAAAAATAAATACATTTTAAAGAATATTTTTAAAAAAACAACACCCACTGTTACTGAATCTTTGATTATTATTTAGGGCCTTCTCCAGCTCAGCTTCCCCCCGAAGCATTTCTCTGTTTATCTTTGATGCAAAGTAGGCACGGGGTGCCTCTAGTGCATTGTTGTACCTGTGGCAATAATACAAGAACAAAATGGTTCAAGCCAAGTGAAGCTGTATGGATCACTAGTGTGACCTGCAACCTGAGTTATCTCACCAGAAACAGTCCTCGCTCACGTTGGTTGACTTCTTGTAGACATAAACGTCTTTCCAAGGGCTCTTAAAATCCAATTCTTCTTTCATAAAGTGGACAAATAGGTCTGTGATCTTGCGTGCAGGAGGCAGAATCCTGGTCAGTTTGGATTTATAGTCACATGAGAGACCAAAGCTCCCGGCCGAGATGATGGGAATGCTTAGACTCAGGCCAAGGTCATCACTGAGGCAAATAAAGTAAAAGGCAAATAAAGTAAAAAATAATAATAATAATAATAATAATAAGTCAATCGTCAATTGGTATCTGTTTGATAAAGAGAGGAAGAAAGTCATACTCACTCCACTAACTGGAATGTGGCATAAGTGCAGGAGGGCCCGAGCATGACGCACCCGACAGCACCTTTGTTCTGCAGAGAAATACAGTAGATACAGGGATTCTATTATCACTGAGGCATCATACCAGAAAGTCTGTTTGTACAATAAATCACCAGCCAAAGGCTTTATGGAGATATCAACCTTTTCCCTGGCCCTCTTCTCTAGTTTTATGTTTCCCTGAATCCCCAATAAACATAACTAAGCAACAACAAGAGTCAGACCTGTAGAAGCTCAATATAGTTCAGCATCCTGTAACTGCAATAGTCTGCTAGTTGTGCAAACCGTATCTCTGCCTTCAACTGTGACAGAGGCAACTTCCTCAATTAAGCAACTGTTTGGTGCAAAATGGTGAGTCTGCAGAGAAGTGGTTGATCATTGACTGTGAGACACTGACAGCAAAAACTGTCTTTTACTGTTAGTGTTAGTGTTTTAAATAATTATGTAACAATCAGCCATGTCTAACTTTACGTCCAATAAAAACCTTTGAATAATAGATAACTGCAATTTGTAGGTGCTCAGAAAACAAATAGGTTAGAAATGACAATATAAACAGAAGACTGGAGATTTTAGTTCTGATGTTACTCATGTGGTCCTAGAGCCTCTCAGTGCCAATTCACCAAATGACATTTTTACCCCCATGTCCTTGATACTTTGATATATTTTTAATCATCTGCTTTGACATATTGTGACTATACTCACATGCAGCCTCTTGAGTATTGCCACTCCCTCACAGGTACTGCTTCCACAGCCCTGTCGATTGTACGCGGTGGTGTCGAAGCCACTGTAGTTAGCCGTCAAAGTAAAGTTTAAACCTTGAGTCATGGAAAGAAGATAAGAGTTATTAATATTAAAATTATGACCCCATTCATCTTATCTATGTTCAAATTAGATTAAACTGGGTTATCACCAACTGATGTAAATTGCCTCTGTTTTCTGAAAGAAAAAGTGTGTTCACAGCGACTGTAAGAAAAACACTGAAGACTGTCACTTGGAGGATCAACCTCATACAAAATAACAGGAGTAAAAATGAAGTTCATTGGCAATTCATACTGAAAATAATAGATTTATATTTCCATGTGTATTTGGGTAAACAACACTTTTACTGGTTTCACCCAGTACGTGGTTGGTTGACTTAACTGGACCCACTGTGATTTATGTTGTTCTGAGCTCTATGTAGGGCTTTGCTTATTGTAGCATGAATAGAACAAAAAAAAGTTCTAGGACAAGTTTGATATCAGGTTCATTGGTGCAGTCTCAGTAGAGGTTAATTTGGGATAATCTTTAGCCTATCTTAACGCAAACACTCAAACCAGAAACAGCTAACCACTAGCTCCACTGAAAGAGAGCAAAAGAGGCTTCCCAACCTCCAAAACTGTTCTGATTACATGCTGCATCCTGTGGTTTCCTCTGGTTGTCTTCCTGTGTATCACACTTCAACACTTTATTGATACTGGCTCCAGTTTGTCCAGATTAGCTTGTGCCAAGCTTAGGCTAGTAGAGTCCTTATTCCTTCCTGATTACAGTGAAGT
This sequence comes from Trachurus japonicus, assembly GCF_045865225.1. NCBI lineage: Eukaryota > Metazoa > Chordata > Actinopteri > Carangiformes > Carangidae > Trachurus > Trachurus japonicus. Next base: position 23,974,498 of record NC_140914.1, on the reverse strand, counting down.
TTTTTCCACTCTGAGACTCGTTCATCTGGCTGAACATGAAAGCGCTCTGACTTGCTGCTTCATGTGCTTAGAGGATATTAAAATTGATCTATAAATCTGTTATAATCTGAACAAGCCCCACCCAGCCCTGGGTTTGAAAATTTCATTTTAAATTGCAATTAAAATTTGTATTATCCTCAAAACTCTTTTATCACGTAGGCTACACAGTTATGACCTTTTCTTACCCTACAAGATTGGAGAAACTCGTTCATACATTTTTTACCACCTTACTACCATGCTTTATATCTCTGATTTTATAAGAGCTGCTAGAACTTGATTTCCCAGTTGGGTATTTATGAGTTTTGAATGTATTGTCTTTTCTTATAAACACTGTTGCTGTAGATCACATCAAATTGTTATTATCTATAGGGTCCATTATTTCAGAACTATCAGTCCATACCATGCCTAATGTTCTCCAGCCTGTCCTCTTCAATAGCTTGCTCCACAGCTGCCTCAACGAATGGTCGACTCCACCCGTAAGTGTTGTCTTCCAGCAGTACAACATTAATGGTGTATGTGCGGTTCGATGCAAGACACTCATCCAGCATCTTGTTGGCGACCACCACCATTGTCAGTACTCCCAGATAAAGTAAACTGTGTAAGCTGCACATATTGATCATTATGAGTTTCCTTTTCCTCTCAGAGTTGTGCGTCTTCTCCACAGTTTCTACATGTCAAATATATTTAACCGTGCTCACTGCAGCTGAGGGCAGGTCTCTACATTTGTCCACCAGAACAGGTCCTCTCCACTGACGACAGAAGTCCAAAAACAGAAGTTAACAAGGCTTTTCAGTGACGAGTCTTGATTCACTGTCCAGTGTCCACTTAAAAGACAAAAATCTGTTGTGTAAAATATTGACTTTGCCACTTTCAGTAAAAGAAGAAAAAAAATCCGTCCTCACACCAGTTCTTCCTTCAGTGCAAACCTGGGATCAATAATCCTCCACCTTGGTGTAGGCTGGCCTACCTGTCCTCTACGCGTTAATGAACAACTGACAAGTGTCAGTCGATGCACCAGTCAGAGGGAGGGCAGGGCAGGAAAGACTCCCACAATCCATCTGGACAAACTTCTCACTTAGAAACTAACAGTGCTCATAATTCATTCTGTTTGTAGGCCTAAACACAAAGTTTAGGCCTGCCTCACCATGACATCACTGGTATCAATGACATTAGAGATTATCCCCAACTCGCCATTTTGAGCAGTTTGTCAGTAACAGCCTCACAGTCTGTGAGAAAATAAATCACAAATACTCTTGCGATGACAAAGGTAGATTGATTCTCAGCTCATGACTTACAAACAAACAAAAAAACATATGTTGAACAGTCAGAGGTATTTAATATTTTGCCTCTGTTTTTGTACATGGTATGTTCTGAGGACAGACAGAGGCGAGGAAAAGATTGTATGCTGAAAGGAGCAAAGGTCAAAGGAGGCCATAAAAGTGAAGGTTTGTGTGGAGCTGAGAAATATTGTCTGCTATAAAAGCAGGGCGGATTAAGTCTATAAAAGTCTTGGCCAAACTGTTGCACCAGTGTCCCTTCATTTGGAGAAAACCAGGTTTGACCCCAATAATACATCACTATAACCATGTCAAAGATGCACATACTACATGTTATTCTTATTTGTTTTGGACAAAGTGGGTCACTGAAGTTGCAGTAAAGCACGTAATAAAAATGCTGTCATTTTTTAAATCTATTTTGGATTTTTTTCTGATAATTCAATAAGTTGATTGAATAATTTGAAATGATTTGGTCAACATGAAACTCGAAAACAGTGAAAAAGAAAACAGTACTCTAAAATACTTATTTTACTGTAGAGTTAAGACAAGTACTTGAAAATCATTTATTAAAGGAGCTCTGTACGTTTCTCTAAAGCCAAGCATGGTTTTTAGTGGTAGAGGTGGTTTGAAAACAGCCATTGATTTTATTGTAGAAGAGGATGTACCTTCTAGGCAGTGAGGGTACATTAAGTGTTGATTTGTTCCTGCTAGGATGGGACTAGTAGGTTAGCATGCTAACTTAAGTGGATGAATAAATGACTGAAATAAGAGTTAATACTGTTGTTGCTCGCTGTGGGGGAGTAAGGGAATGAAGTTTGCTGCTGAACTCCCAATATTTAAACAGCTGTTAATGCTAATGTTTGCCATGCAGCAACAAAACTTACAAGTACAATTAGAAAGTTAATCAGTTATCAAAATAGTTGCTGATTAATTTTCTGTGTTGATCAACCAATTGTTTGATCAATTACTCAGTGCAGCTCTACTCACAGTGTTGGAAAAGGCACGTTTTGTCGTAGAGACAAAATCCCACCATCATTCCATCTCCTTCACATATCTTCTCCATAGGTGGGGCTTAATCTTGCTTGTGTCAGTATGTATACTGACAAAATTTAGCTTAGTGTATACTAAGCTAAAGCTTTATCAGGAATATACAGTATATATATATCATTCATTATTAGTTCTGATATTTTTAACATAATATCAATCAATCAATCAATCAATCAATATCAATACAACTTTATTGTCCCTGCAGGGAAATTTGTCATGGACAGTCATGTGCCGCAAGTAACTGCATTACATAAGTACGCAAAACAGATGAAAAACCAGTACATTTGACATTCCTTGCACAGTTCTCACATACACACAACTCTCCCATTCACACAAATGCATATAAATATGGTAGATAAAAAGTACTGATGAGAACTATTACAAACTCAAATAAAGTGCAGGAGTGTCAGGAGCATTAAAAAGATTTTTTTTTAAATATAATAAAAAATTTAAAAATAAAATAAAAAAAGCACAGTCTCAAGAAAAAGAATGAAAAGTAGGGATAACAACCCAATTACAATTTAGCAGGTTTTTTTTAGAAGGGAAATGGATGTAGGGAGGAAGCTGAGTTTGTATCGGTTACTTTTGCATCGGCTTGCTCTATAATGTCTCCCTGAAGGCAATAGTTCGTATTCTGAATACAGAATATGTGAGGGGTCATTTAGAATTCTGTGTGCCAGGTTCACACAATATATGAACTGTATACGAGAAATCCAACATTAAAGTTCTTTTTTAATACATGTGGAAGATGATAAACACATGTCCTGTTTAGTTTCCTTTAATAAAATTGCAATTAACACCAAGACACCCACTACATTATTACGCTGTGTGACTCACACTAAACAAACAACAGGTAGAAATCGCCTCATGTTCATCATTTCCAACCAAATCGCCTGCCTTTCCAGTACAGTACATCACCACTCAGTTTCCTGCCTGGCCATCACCTTACAGGGTCGTAAACATCCTAAACAAACACACACATATGACATTGTAATAGCACGGTTGGCTTGGGGCACGCAGCCATTTATCCCCATTACAGTTCAATGTGAAGAGGCTTTCCGTCTCAACACACTCTGGTGTATTATCAGACAGAGGAAACAGTATGTCTTAAAAGGGACCCAACTCTTTGTTTTATTGTCACAATCTGGCTGTTAAGCAGCTGAACGTTGGCAACAGTGGCTGTTATGGTAAATCAGAGAGAAAAAAGGTCCAGCTGAGCACTTCCCCTGCAGATAAGAGGGTTGTTTTAATGGGGACCTTACCCTCAATTCACAGAGCACCCAAACAAGTTGGTTAGCATGTAGGCCAGACACACACAAAGACAACACACACACACAAAGATTAATGATAAAGCTGTGAGACCCTGTCCATTTCAGTAGGAAGAAACTCACAGATTGAGGTCAACAGATAAAGAGGCATGTTCATAATATCAGAAGCTAATGATTAGTCTGTTTATGAGTATAGCCAATAATCATCCTCGACTGCACCCTCCCTCATTAGCCGCTTACTAACAAATCCGAGACATTAATACATGATTGAACCCACTGACACCACTGTGGGTTCACAGGTCAAATACCACAGGGTCTGCCTGTGTGGTCCTAACAGATACACTACATTACATTGGTTAGTATACAGTATATATACAGTGTGTATACAGTGTGTGCGGGACAATAGGAGTAATATTGCTTTTTGCTCCGACATTATCACTTATTTTGAACTTAGATCTTTGCAGTGGTGATTTATGATAGCTGTGAAATGTGGGAAAGATAAAACATACAAGTGATTTATGGTGCCAGTATTAAGCTGGTCACCTGTTGCAAAACTGCCCTGTAAGAGTTTGGACCAACAATCAGTCGAGTCGGTAACTTGAGGACAAAAAATCAACCAACCAACAAACCAAGCAGCCAACAAACCGACACCATAAACACCTATACCATCTCTAAAATCAATTCAAGCTTATTGGCCAATAAAGTATGAGAATATTAATTTTGAATAGTGTTTTAATGTTAAGGCCATAATTCCAAATGTCCTTCATCATTTTTTTTAAAATAAAAGTGTTAATATTGAGAGCTTTAATGTCTGTGCTGTAGGCTACTTACACCAATTTTCACTTTTGTGTTGTTTGTCCATCTACATGATCAACAAACTTTTGCTTGGACATACAAACAGTTTTGCAAAGCACACATTTTTTAGACACACAAGAGATCTCCCATGTAAACATTTCACATTTACACATGTAAGACAAATATTGTCATATGTAATAGAAAGGGCTATTTGTTATAAGGGCCAAACCTCTGGTAAATACAACCGATTTATCACTTCAGTCAACACAGTGTTTTGGACACTGGACTTCATCTGCATTTGTGTACAGGTTGTAGAAATGTAGAGAGTAGACTAACTGGGATTTCTGTACAGGGGTAATATGGCAGTGACTCACTAGGTCTTATGAAAGCTACTTGCTTTATTTTGGTCAGATGATGATTAAGTTCAAGCTTAAATCAACCCTATCACCTTTTATGTTTCCATGTAACTGGCAAGAATAACTTCCTGGTCTGGTGAAATCCATTAACAAATCTAAAGTGAGAGTAACTACAGTTCCTCTCCTGACTGCTACATCTCTGACTCGTGCTCAGCTGTTCTGCCCCCTTGTGGATAAGACGGCTCATTAGAGTTGAGAATGATCCTAAAACCTAACACTGTCCAGTTTAAAGTAAAGGATGAGGATGATATTCACATTCCTGTGTTGAGAATAAAGCTGTGAATCAAATAATGTTAAAGTACTTTTTTTTTGGGGGGGGGGGGCTTTTTTTTGCCTTTCTTATTTGATAGCACACAGTAGAGATAGACAGGAAAGGGGGAGGCAGAGAGAAAGGGAATGACACGCAGGAAAGGGCCGCCCGACACGGGACTCGAACCGGGGCCGCCTGCACCGAGGACTGCAGCCCCAACACGGGGCGGCCGCCCCAACCACCGCGCCACGCACCACCCCATCAAATAATGTTTTATAGAAGATAAAACAAGAAGATGCCATGGACCTAGAGGACAGCACCAGTATTTCAAAATGAAGCAAAATATAAAGCTGGCCTTACTTTAAATGTGTTATTTCTTCATAAACATTTTCCATTGTTCTGAGAAAAAAGAACAATTTTGACTTATTTGAGAAAGATGTTTATATACGTACAAATTGCAGCGAGTCTGTTGTCTGGAAAGTTCATGGGCTTGTTTCATCAGAAAATGAGACGAATCTTCAAGCTATGCTTGTCCGTCCTACTGCAGCTGTCCCAACCAAGGGACCAAGGGACCTCTGTCTCTTCAGACAGTGGTGCCTTCTGCTGTAGAGCAAAGGAGGGAGGGGTTTAGATCTTTATGTGTTGAAAGAACTAATCTAGAATTAGTTTTACAAATTAGGACAGAGTTTTGGTCATGGAAAAATGTTTGAAAACTGCTTCATGGAATAAGGCAATGAACACTTTGTAAATAAAAAAAATCTAATAGTAAGTTACTGTATATATCAAAAATGTGTAACTAAACCAAAAAGCTTGAAGCAAAACATGTTACAGTATGTCATAAGGTAGGTGAGTTTCAGGGGGAGTTTTTACTAAGACCCTTCAGAGACAAGTAAAGATTTTGGAAACTTGGGGGCCCTGCCAGAGGATCTCAGAGACACGGTGACTTAACTCACAGGGAGTCAAATCAGGACAGATCACAGCCACACGTACACATACAGGACATGCTGCCATTAATTATGCAATAAAGAGTGTGTCAGTGGTTTGGGGATGAATGTCCATTTATATTAAGGCTGCAACTAATGACTGTTATGTAGAGCTGATACCTCCATTTGCCTGTTGGTGACAAATTGTCAACTGACTAATTGTTTTCCAAGAAAAAAAAAAGGTCCTTCTCAGATGTGACAATGTGCTGCTTCTTTATATGATGATAACGTCAATATTTTTGTTATGACTTGGACAGAATAAATTGTATGGGCAATCATGATCCACAAATTTCCACAATTTAGCACTTATTATTTGTTTGATTTGTTTTGAAATAATCTGCAGATTATCAATAATGAAAATAATTGTTATCTGAAGTTCATGCATTTATCTGAATAAACTCTATTTTTTTTTCAATTATTATTTATTATATTGACAGTAGACAGCAATCAAATACAGAAGGTGACTGGTGTGATACATTTGGATGTGTTATTACAACAAACTAAAGCTTGCAAACAAATGCAATTACAAAACAATATTTTTTATAAACATGTCATATTTCTAGATGTCAGCCCTAATGAGGTGTAACACATATTTATAAATCTGTATTATTATATCTACATGTAGTTATCAGCACTTTGGAGTAGCCTATATTTACTATTTACTTTACTATAAGGAGATTATAAATTGCCTTTGCTCTTTAAGTACGTTCATTGATCATCAGGATGATGTCCTCTGTTGTCATGTGATGTCTTTTCATTGATAATTAAAGTATCACCATAGACTGTATAGGTAGGCCTGTTACTCTGCTATTAGGTAAAAGGTCAACATAAATGTAGACTTAACGGCCACGCCCCTTTGTCAACGTCACCTTCCTTACCACGGCTGTGATTGGCTGCTCGTGAGATACAGTGTTGCAAAAGGCACTAGACACGTTCAGCACGTTGTGTTTGTTGAAGTGTTTCTCTGAGCCGAGCTGGACCAAACCAACCCGAGACAGAAGGAGAAGAGCAAGACAGTTCATCGTATTTGAAGCCACGAAATCTGTTTTTATTTATTTAAATAACTGTTTCATTTTTTCCCCCAGTGTGACTGTAATTTTTTTTTTTTTTTTTTTTTTTTTGCAATTGCATTTTCTTGCACGAGAGTGGAGTAGCAACACTCCTCACCATCAACAACATTGCCATCAGTGATCGAGAAGAACTCAAAGAAGAAGGAGAAGGTGAAATGCAGAAATCAAACGGCTTCTCGTCGGACCGAAACATCCTGTGTCTGTTTGACGTGGACGGCACCCTGACACCACCCCGGGAGGTAAGCTGACATCCCGGCACCAGTCACTGCTTTCTGCTCATGAAGCTGCAGTTAGAGCTCCCTGCTGCTGCGCTGTGCAGCCCCGCTCTCCTGCCTTCATCATGTAGATCTGGTCACAAACTGGAAATGAAAGCACACTATGTTCTTTTGACCGCACGCGCTCCATCATTCTGTATTTTCATATTTTATTTTAGCCCTTTCGTATTACTGTGTAATTCACCCCCCATCAGCCTACTATACAGCTCACATCGGCTACATAACATACCACCTCTGCCACCAATGGCTCCTGTGGTCGTGTGGGTTAGTGATGTCTGTTGACACATAGTAGTGTATGCGCCTCCTCTAAACTCTCCTAGACTGACAACTCACATGGGATGAATTCCTCTTCTCTGTATTACAGTAATGTAGGCAGTTGTATGTATCTGGAGGGAAACATTACATAACACCCATCTTTCTGATCCACTTTATTTTAGAAAGTTGTGAAGAATTTAAAAAAGAAACTGAGATAGCCTACTGTTATTCTAAGTGGTTTATGATTGAAATTTGTTTATTTGGATAAAACCCCTTGAGATGTATCATCTATGTGTCTCCATTGTTGTTTTGTCATTGAGTTTGGCTGTCTGAATGGGTTTAACTAAGGTAACAGTGTGTGTGTGCAGTCAAGTGCCAAGATTTTTACATAATGCTGTCTCCTGTGGGTGCAGCTCAGATGTTTTTCTCCCATATGTTCAGAAAATGCAACACCGCCACTATTGTTCCGTTATCACATGTATTTAGCTTCCTAATGATACGTGTGCATGTCCAGACGTGTGTGGTATGGCAGAGGGAGCTCTGTCCCACCACTTAACACAAAGGGATAACGTGAAGTGCATTTTCCCTCATTGTGCAGAAAATTGACCCACAGTTGGACGAGTTCTTCCAGAGTCTGAAGAGGAAAGTGAAGATCGGCATCGTGGGAGGATCCGACTACTCCAAGATAGCAGAGCAGCTCGGGGAGGGCGACGATGGTGAGCACCCTGTCTATAACGGTTTATTCACTGTATTTCATTCACCCTTATAGATGACACGGCACAACCTGACACTTTCTTTTTTCCTGTGACGTCTGCTTAATTGGACACCGGTCCACAGAGAGAGGATCAGACCGGATGGGTCCTGGGAATAATTTTGGATTTAGGCCACAAGTTCAAATTAAAGTTCTTTGCCTGGAGCATCTAAATAGAGATGATTATGGAGATATAAAAGGATGATAACTTAAGAAGTTAGTCCAGCCTCATCATCCTTCTCCTCCTCTGTGTAGCAGCTGACAGGGCTCGGTCAGCAACTGTTGCATTTGAATGCATCATGAATGATTTCATAACAGCACGTTGGGAGTCACAGCTGAAACAAGGAACAGACTAAACTTAGACTCATGTGCCATCGTTGACATCCGAGCTCACATGACAACTCCAGTGGTTCAAGTTTACTTTTGCTTTTTTGACCTGTGAATCCTGCCAAAACACACTGGCACACTGACCGTTACACCGCGGTGCCAGCAACATCCCAACTGAGTTAACACACACCTGCTTTCACCAGCTAACAATGTGTCTATCACTATCAGTAAATATTAGTCTACACCTGGAATGTAGATGTATTGTGCCAAAAAGGGCCATGTGGTTTCTTCACCATGCCAAGTGGGCTAAAGGTGAAACTTTTCATACTTCATGATGCACGCACACACACACACACACACACCTGATGTTGTTGTATGTTGTAGCTGCTGCATAATGCGACGACCTATCAGAAAATGTTATAAAGTGATACCCAGAATCAGTTAAACATGTAGGCTAATACAAATGTTTTTCATGGAGTTGTAAGAATATATTATTACAATATAAAACATATTGTAATAATATATTCTTATAACTATGATGATGAAAAGTTTTATGACACAATCTGTTAGAACGTTTTAAACCCAACCTGACTTTTCATTGTAATCTGGTATCACACCATTCAGCAGTTACGACATCTCTATCACTATTGTTATTATAACTTAATGTTATTTTTAAGGTTCAAGTTAAAGCAGCTTTTCAGCCTGACTAAGTTAGACTCACCCTGCTGAGTGATGTTGGCAGAGAGCACACAGGCCGACGTGGGAAGGTCAGACAGATTGAACTTGACTTTCCCTGGCAGTGTTACACTGTAATCCACTACAAGTTAAATATATCGGGCCGTCCTGTTCTTCTGTATTAATAGTGGAAGAAAAAGTTGGAGAGCCACTGATTTAGTTGCGTGTGCAGGTTTCAGAGAGCGAATGAGAACATGTCGTCACATTTCACCTGCCTCTTCTCTTGCAGTGATCCACAAGTTTGACTACGTGTTTGCTGAGAACGGGACCGTGCAGTACAAAGATGGGAAACTCCTCTCAAAACATGTGAGTGAACAGCTACAGTGTCACAATGTGAGCTGGTATCCTGCATATTATGTGTCTTGAGGGCAATAGGAGAAGCATGTTTTCATAATTGTTTTAACCAGCTTTATTAAACTGTCATTCACAAACAATGGGACAGTCAGAGCACAGTCTGTTGGTTTGTTCATTAATGACGTGTTTTCAACCTGGCAGGCGATTCAGAACCAGATTGGGGAGGAGCTTCTGCAGGACCTGATCAACTTCTGCCTCAGCTACATGGGGCTCATCAAGCTCCCGAAGAAAAGGTGAGACCGAACTGTCCCAAAGTCCAGTCCCTTAGTGAACACACACACACACACACACATGCACAGACACAGACACACACCTTTGACCTGTATTCTTGGTATGCAGGGATAGTAGGTACCTTTATCAGCACTCATCTGTTAAAGCAGAACAACTCTTCTGATCTCTGAGCAAAACAAAGATCAACAAGATAACAACAGGTTTATATGTTCTGTTTGTAGACAGTAAAGCAGATGTCTGCCTCAAATCAGTCTCTCTTAATGTCATTTAACCATGCCTCTGTTTCAACCACGCCTGCAGGGGGACGTTCATTGAGTTCAGGAATGGCATGATCAACATCTCTCCCATCGGTCGGAGCTGTTCTCCCGAGGAACGCATCGAATTCTCTGAAATCGATAAGGTTAAATGACTGTCATTACTACATTCTCAATGAGCAATCACCATGCAAATAGAGATGTGTAACTATAGTCTACCAGAAGATGTCATTAAGTGTGAATTTAGTACATCAAACATTCAGCATCGTTGATGTTGGTGGGAGAAAGATACAACCACTCTACCCCAGTAAAACTAAACAGAGTGGGGGCTGAATGGTCTGTCGTCACTATTAATGGGTTAACATGTCGATTTGTTGTCTGCCAACAGCTCAAGCTCAGAGTATTTGTATTTTTGCCCAAATCTTATTAATATACAAATAATATAAAGTGTATGTTCAGTCACAGAGAGTCACAGTTGAACCACCTCTCTGTCTCTGTCCCACTGTTTCATGAAATGTGCTCAATTAAGCCGACAGAGGTCAAACAATGGTGGGTTTTCAGGGCGGCTTAACAGGCTGTCCATTGATGGCTCACAGAGCAGGGCGATATGGAGGAAGCAGATAGCACAGAAGAGGACAGGTTTAACCCTTTACTTCCCTGCTGTGTTACATTCAGACACATGATATTGAGGACACTTAGGCTATATAAATAAAAAATTGGACAAAAGCCAGAGCCAGAGTCCCGAAAGTCTTCCAACTTAAATCTGACTGCTTCGTCTTTTTCTCCACAGAGAGAGAAGATCAGGGAGAAATTTGTTGCTGCCCTAAAAGAGGAGTTTGCTGGGAAGGGACTACGGTTCACGAAAGGTGAGAGAGTTGAAAGCTGAAAGCCCATTTACACAGAAAACTGCCACTGTTTTTAATTTAGTAATTAACTGGAAAGTAATAAGGTCTAAAAGTGATACAATAATAGACTCCCTTTAGTTCTATCCAGGTCGCTAAATGAGCCAACGCTGTGCTTCCGTGTCTGATGAGGAAGAGAAGTCACATCTGAATCAAAACATACAGAGAGAAAAAAACAGACTTCACTGTGTCATATTCTATCCACCCACATTAACTCCGATAATCACATCCGGGAAATTTGACAAGACAAATGAGTCATCTTGTAATCTCCATAACACTGCAGAGCCAGCAGCCATACATGAAGGGGATAGAAGAAAAAGACAGTGTGTATTCTTTTCATCTGGCATCCACTTCATTGATAAAAAAAAATGAATGTGCCTGATTGATCAGACTCTCACTTTTTTATCTTTAAGCAGATATCTGTGTCACTGGCGCTGCTTCCAATATGTCACCTCATATACAAATTCTTACAGCAACTTCAGCTCAGTGAGCTTTACAGATTTAAAATCTGTAATTGTACAGGCAGGTACACTAAGCTGTGCTATTCGAACAGGATGAATGAATAAAAGCCTCTGCAAACTACACCGTGTATTTATCCTCCCCCCTTCTCAGTAGGATCTTCTTTGTATGTTTATTTAACATTAGCATTAACAGCTGTTTAAAGAACAAACTGCCTAAGCCTGCTGGGGATAGATGGGCAGTTTCTGATACCGAGTCTTCCCTGAAGATGTGGAGCTTCTCACAGGGCTCAGTATTTCCTTTTTAATGTGAATATAACAATGACTGAAGCTCTTGGTAATGCTAGTAAACCAACAGCTATAATATTGATTATGTAGCCATAGTGAAACATAGCTCCTTTAACTCCCCCTGAAGTTGAGTAACAGTCATCAACTGACAGTATAACTACAGGAAATAAAAGAAGCTCCCTTAGTGCTCTGCTTTTCAGCAATGCAGTTTAATGACAAACCAGTTTTACAGCATTTCTGTTTGTCTGGTGTCGCTTATCTCTGTTTAAAAAAGACCCCCCCCCCCACGCCTCACACTTAATGATGTGTGGAGGACCTTGTGCTGGACATTGAAGCTGTCAGTTAACTACACACACACACACATACACACACTGTTCCCTCTTTCCCTGGGGCAACACGGCAGCAGTCAGGCGAATGGGGCACTTGATGTTTGCTTACGTGCTCTGCGAGGTGTGAGTCGCTGCTGATGACGCGTGGAGGATGTTCATAGTTCAGACAAACAGACCGGGCAGACGGGCTTGTTTTTCTTTAACACTCTCCACTCCGAGGATCCCTGGCAGGAGAGAGTGTGACGTTATTTCTGCTAACATGTATCTGATTACCTACAGTCTGCCAAGTCACTAGGGAATGACTGAACCATCAGTTTAGGCTGTGGAGGTAGCAGGTGTGTGTTAGTGGAGGATGTACAGGGTGTATTTGTTTATCTCCTGCACTACGTCTCTTGTCAGCAGATCTGTGAAATAGGTGTTATATAAACCTGTCCCGCTGTCCAATCGGCACTCAGAGTACAGAATGTAAGGGACACTGAGACTGATGACCTGAGGTAAAAGCCATTATCCTGTATGGATTTTTTTCCTTATTAAATTGTACCAATCACAGAGGAAGAGCCGTAGTTGTAGATAAGCAAGTCCCTGTGTGAGACTTATGTGGAAACCTGTCCTATGTCTGTGTCAGGAGGACGTCCCTGCTCTGTTGAACATTTATTATCCTCATTGACTTATTTATCAGATTTCTCTCCGTTTTTTCCCCTCCATCGCGTCACCTATTGTGTTCTTTATCCAGAATGCTCACTAGCCCTTATTTATTAAGGCAGGTTCAGGTTTAGTAATTGGATAGAGTGAAGGTTGAGTAAGGTTACACACGCGTTGTCAGCAGCTCAGCAGTCTTCACACGGTCGCAGCTCTCAGGAGGCAAAACAGCAGGCTGGGGGGATGGGCTGCTACAGATGTGCCTGAATTGCTGAAGTGTTTGTGGTCTGAGGTTGAAGGTGTTTAGGATGGAGGCGTGTAGAGGGTGTGTGGCGGATTCAGCCCTCTGATTGGCTGGATGCTTCTCAGCTGTTGCTTTTGTTGTTGCCTCTTTAAATCTTCAGCTGAGAGACAAAAGCGGTGAAAAGAATTGAAGGTGGAAGAGAGGGGGGGAAGGAAAGGCAGCGACTTTGCAGGAGGCTTTTCAGCCTGCTCACAGATCAAAGGTCGATGCAGTCATTTAAGACGAAGCAACAGAGCGTCAGAGAATTTTAAAGTGAGGAACCAAAATGAGATGTTTAACATTTTAGAGAAGAAAAAACATTGCACTTATGACCTTATATCTGAGCTGCAGAAATAATTCTTGAAAAATAAGAAATAGTTTGGTATTAAACACAAGTTGCACGTGTATTTATTTGTTACACATCCTTTCTCCGTGTACAATACAGTGCCCCCTTTTAGCAGCAAGTTCTCTGAACTGGCAGAACAAACAGGTTTGTCCCTGCAGGAGCTTAAAAAAGCCTCCATCGACTGCATGTAGTGTAAAGACCATTTGTCCTGCAGAGCTGGAGGTGTTGACTGTAAATAAAAGTGGAAGAGTGGACTGTTGAGAAAAAGACGTAGGCCTATTGTAAATGCAGCATTAACACTGCCTGGTCTGCTCCTTCCTGAAATATGTGTGCACTAAAGAATATGAATGTTCAGGTTAGAGAGAGGCATGCATGGCATTGTTTAGAGGTGTATTTGTCCAGGAAATACACAGTGTATTTCACAAAGTCATTGATTATAACAGAGTGTTTGTATTGATCTTGTTTTAGGTGGCCTTATCAGCTTTGACATTTTTCCTGAGGGCTGGGACAAGAGACTGTGTCTGGAGCTGCTGGAGAGTGAAGGCCTGGACGAGATCTACTTCTTCGGCAACGAAACCTCAGACGTAAGTGTAGGGAGGATTTGGAACAGAAGCCCCGTGTTAGAAACTTTGTTGTGTATGTTGCACAACAAATGTTACACCATGAAATCGTGATGCATTCATCTCACAGGGATTAATCTGCTGCTGTAGATAGTGTCACACAGTAGATGGCTGGGGCTGAGGTCAGCAAGAGTCAGTTTCACTTTACTTTTGCTGCTGTACTGCATAGTTTGCTCTGTAAACACCAGTAACACAGACTAGAGGCTGTTTGTTAAGGCTGAGGGGTTAAAGCTGATCACTAAGAGGACACTGATCAAACAGAAGAAGCTATTCCAGGCTGCAATAATCCATCCATGTTCTGCTTTTTAATTTTAATGATTCTCTCTGTAGGGAGGAAATGACTATGAAATTTTCAACGACCCACGGACCATCGGCTTCACAGTCTACTCTCCGGAGGACACGGCCCGGCTCTGTCGAGAGCTTTTCTTCGATGCCCCACCACACGAGTCCTGATGCATTGAACTGACTGGACCTCGTGTCCTCAGTCCCCTTCTACCCACAAGCCCCTCCGAACTCCCACCTGTGGGACTCTGCTGGTACGACACCAGGCTTTTTATGAACTGCTAAAAGATACACTACTGATTTTCTCCATGTGTTTTTAAAGGGACAGTAACTGAATAAGTGTTACATGTTGACGTGTGAGGTTTTAATACTATGTCTGACTGCAGAGTCACGTGTCTGCAGTATGTAGCATACATCATAAAGTTAACCAAAAGAGATTAGAAATGCTTCACATTACTTTATATGTATCTATAGAATGATGTTTTGCACTAATGTTGAGATAATTTTATACCATTAGTTGGTATATTCTTGTTGAGTACTGCTAAAGGAGATGATAGGAGTGTGTCAGAGTGATTTTAAAACAGGTGACGTTTGCTTGTTGTCTTGTGAGTCCAATTTGGAAGTGAAATACGAATGAAGCATTGAAGAAGATGGACCTTTCCCCCTCTAGAGGATTTATGAATCATTCCAGGCTACCACTCTGAGGTGGATGAAGTTTTGTTGATGCTATACTGTGTGATCCTGTTTTAATCTCACAAAGCTGAATGAAAGAAGCTTAATGGGTGTTGATTGTTTTTGCTTCAAGAAGTGACGATTTATCAGATTTATATCTGAAATTGAACATTATATACTAGCTGAATGGATTCATCTTAACCAGTGAATTAAGCTACTGTGACCAAGTCACTCTACCAGTTTTTGTCAGTCAGCTCTGACAGCTTTTTATGTAAAATATTTTTACAAGCTGTACCATGGCCTGCATGCTGTATACCATGTGACTGTATGTATTGATGCTTATTGCTTGAGTCCTTGTTGCTGTTTTCAACAGCCGATTAAAGGTTCTTTTTCTTTTTTTTCCTTGAATATGTTTTTAAAATGTGAAAACTGCCAGGAGAATTTTCCCGTGAAAGGTTTATGGCCTGTGTTACTATGGTTGAGAAAGAAAGAAAAAAAAGCATTCTTGATGGATCATTATTGTGGATATGAGAGGCTTTTGATGTCTCATACATTAGCTGCAGTCATGTGTCTGACTGTAAACACTCCTACATCAGAAGGATCATGTAAACTTGTATGTGCAGCACAGATTTGGCTCTTTAACGTTTATATGATGATAACCATTAGACTGATTAAGTTGCTTTTCGGTTATTTGTGGGTAGAAATGTATTTTATGTCATATACATTCATCCATTGTAATAAATCTTTTTGATATCATTTCACCAACCCCAGATCTCCAGTGTTATAATTAAACCAGTTGGATGAACTGACCTCAGAAATGTTTCTTTACCCCAGAAGGCTGCAGATTCTCCACCTTCATTTTACCACTGGAGGTCGCCAGAAATGTTCTTACTGTATGTTTCTAACCAGGTTCTTTCAAAGTGAAATGCATTTTTACTTTTGGCAAACACTGTTGCTTCATTGAGTATTTTTCAAATGTTCTTATTTTTTATATCATTCAGCAGTGTCTTGTATTAAGCTTATTTGACCAAATGTTTGGTTTTACTGATTTATTTTGGTCTCTCACCTCAGTAATAGCTGTACATTTCTGAACAATTCACCTGTCCAGAGTCATTTTGTTTTACTGATTTGTTTTGGTCTCTCTCTGCAAACCTTTCGTTTTCATCAGGCATTAAAACCGGCTGGGACCCTTCCTTGTCTCTCTCTGTAGTTGAAAAGGATACACATTAACACAGAGAGCACTGTGAACTCTGTGCTCTGTTCAGTACTCTGCAGAACAGAATGTTTCTGTTTTCCTGGCTACAGTAGAAAATAATAAAAACATTACAGCACTTGATTGTGTTCATTGTCTATTATACATATAATGAGCAGCTGTGTTCTGCTTATTTTCTTATTATTCATGCACACTGATCTATGTTTTATTATTATTATAATATTACTATATTATTATTCATTGTGTTATTTTAATTTTGTGCCAAGATGCTGTAACACCAAAATATCCTCATCTGGGTTGATAAAGCCTAAAAAAGGTGGTAGAGCTGAAGTTAAACTGTTAGTATACTGTGTGCTGGTCAGTAGATGTCGCCCAGAGGCAAGTCTGCAGCTTGAAAGCAGCTCATTGTTTAAACTGATTGTTTCAGGTGTGAAAGGTAACACAGGTTGGGCTGGACCTGCTGATCTACAACATGATAAGAGTAGCCAAACCTGGTCTGAGGTGTTTCCCATGGTCCTGTTCAGACCTGACATCAACATCCACCTCAGCTGATCTGAACACAGGCAGACAACACCAAGCACAGCTGTGAATGAATCAGCAAAAGACGCATGGAGGACACAGTCAAGAGTCAGTCGTTAAGAAGGGTCTGGACCTGACATTAAACCTTATTGTCTCTCATGGCATCCATCTTCATTTGTTGTTTATTCAGTAAAGATGGTGGCATATAGAGATTTCAGAAGAAATATTTATGGATTGCCATGAAGCCCTTTGTTGTCAAGATATCTACTGGTGATTGGCACTGACACATTTGTCCCAGCGGTCATCAAGTCATCAATCTTGAGTGTGAGTAATTTCAAAACATGCTCCCACATCGGGATTATCAAGACTTTGGATATAGCTAGATCTAGGTGGCGCCTGAGGTCTTGGAAATTGTCTGTTTCCTTTTGATACAAAGAAATGATCACCTCTCTCAGATAAGTTGCAGCTCTTCACACCATTGTTGCAACACACCTTAAATACATCCCTTGGTGTCGTTTATAAAAAACACATCACTATTAAGGATAGGAATCGAGATGCAGTTCCAAATTGTCTGAAACATCAGAACCATAATACCTCTGATCTTACCAATTTCTTCTATTGACTCTTGTGGTTTTCAGGAAGATAAACAGGGAGCAAATGGATGGCCTAGTTCCAGACCAAATAACACGCACATACAGTATAAATGATTTATTCAGAAATGCAGGTAAATGTTTTTGAAGGGTACCGTTGAGAAGAGAGAAAGACAATTTAACCTTATAATTAGTCTGGGAACATCACTGTCTCTCAGCTCACACCACTCCTGCTCCAACTCCCACAGTCTCACTTCCACACACAAGCTGAAGAAACAAGAGCTCTCACGAAACCTGTGAATCTTAAAATGCTTTAATGTTCTTTCAAGGCTCAGTAGAAGTAATCATGGGGATCACCACCACAGTGGCTCTTCCACAAAAGAAAAGTGCCAGAACAGAAATGAACGAGGGTTCATGTTGAACTAATTCAGGCAGTGACACTGAAAGATAAGACAAGATGCATAGAGACTATGGGACAGATATAGAAAATGACCTACAGTACAGTATAGAACCTGAATAACTACAAACAACTTTATTGTGACAATGATCTCTATTGGCACCAACTATGAAGTCATGTGGTTCACCGTCACAATGACTATGCTCAGTAAATCACACACAGATACATGTTTTTCTAATCATAGAAAAAGAGATTTAAAAACAGTTTTGTTTTTCAGCAATTCATGGAAACCTTTCCAAACGGGGATTTTCAAACAAGAGACGACAAATGGACTAAAACGTCTGCAGTGCTATTGTGGCAGTTGTCATAGTGGAAGTGGAAGTTCACATTTTTTCAGTGCGAGCTTTAAGTGTATTACCCAAAATAGAAAAGCTTGTAAACTGAGGACACACACACACACACACGCATACACACAGATCTGAACAAACCATCAAATAAATAATTAAAATAAATAACTACAAACAAGAAAATACAACAAGGATATGTATATTTCAGGGGAAACGCTTTCCTTTCACAGTAAAATACTGTATATAGTTTGTTACTGAAATGTCCATATTTGGTTTAATATGGTACTTCAGTGAATTTCAGTCCTGGTCTTGCTCTATGCGTTTTCCTTCTTAGACAAACTGAATTTCTGATGTCTGATTTTCTCTGCCTCCTTAACCTTAAGTACGTTTCCTCTCAATTTCAAAATAAAACTTCCTCTTCTCCATCTTAAAATCACATGTCTAAAGTGGTGACCTGAAACCCAGAAGAAGCCAGGTCATGAGATGTCCTTTCAAGAGTACAAACTTAGAACTGTTTATATTTAGGGCTTTGGATTTTTCTGTTTGAATTTATGTGGGTTTCTACTGTAGCCTACAACCAGCTGTGATTTACTGCTTTAAGGATTGTCAACCTGCCATTTCTTTCTTTCACTTAGCACCATAATCATTTAAATCTTTTCAACCCTGTTCAAGTATCTAAGCTACTTTTTTAAAAATCTCTCTTAAATTCTGCTGTTGATGTTAAAACAGTTTCAGTTTCAACAAGTTGTCGGATCCTTGTTTAACTTTTCGAGTGAAACTTGAAAAAGCAGAGTAACTTTACACTCCCACCTGAAACATGACTCTAAATCAAAGATGTGACTTTACTAACAATCAATAAATGGTCAGATGGTCACGTACACAGCAAAATCATCAGTGCAGTAAAGGGACAGTCCGTCAGCTCTGTGAGTTGATCTGTCATTATCATCTAAAAAATAAATTTTTGACACTTACTAACACTGGACATTATGCTGAGTAGGTAAATGTTTTAAAAGAAAGGTCTTAAGCACAGAATGTGAGTTACCCGGTCCCAGAGCACCTACCACCCCCCCCCCACCCCTTCCCCAGCACCACCCACCAGGCCCGGAGCTCGGGGCCTATGAGCTGATGATCTGGCCGGACCAGGTCTCGTGTTTCGTCCCTGGGTTGAGATGTGTGATCTTCACCTCCACCGCCTGCACCTTCAGGTTCTTGGGTGGGACCCGGCTAACTTTGTATGTGACCTCGTCGCCCTCTACTGGGACATACTCCCCCTCGATGCTGGATCAAAGAAAAAGTTAGGATGAGTTCATGTGTAGGTAGTGACTTGCGAGATGATATAATTTTAAAGCAGTGGTTCTCGTCCCTGGTTTATGACAAATTCTCCAGACAGAAGAGTTGACATGAAGCAATAATTAAATACCAGATGAGGAAAGCCTTAGCTTAGCATAAAGACTGAAAACAAGAGGACAATGGGCCTCATTCACCAATATCTTCTTAAGAACCTTCTTAGATTCTTTCTGAAGTTGTTCTTAAGAAGTTCCTTAAGAAAACCCTACGTCAGATTCATCAACGCGTTCGTAAGCCTCAGAATTGTTCGCAGCTGTGTTCTTATGCCAACTCCTCGTAAGTTGAGGGCGTGTACCAGGTGAGTCTAATTAACATATGATTAGAATAGGTAACGGCCCCATCAATGCCCGTAAAAGGGCATGAGACTGCAGGGCCGTGTGCATACAGCACCCACAGGCACTGAGCAGAGAAGGTGAAGTGAGAAAGAAAGCTCAAAAGAAAATCTGGGAGGGAGCACCAGACTCCAAACGTAAAAAGAACTTAAGTAGTGAAGTGGCGCTACTGCGGCAGGAATGAAACTAAGAAACAAACAAAAGGCTTATATTTAGTTTATATATTTATATTTATATTTAGGCTATATTTAGTAGTGTCAGCCGTGGATGCAGCTCTTCGGGTTGTTATCAGAGAGACCACACTCTCACGTGTGCCATCATAAATATCATCATATTATCACATATGAAAAAAAAAACAGTTGTGTGTAGTGTGAACACTTGCAGTAAGTGCACTGTTGCAGCCCGCAATTAGGAAAAAAAATCATATCGGCAGCTGTATGTTGCGCACAACAAAACTGATATGAATTAAGTGTCTATAATGTTTTTTAAGAGACTGCAATGATTTGTCAATTATTATTATATATGATTATTAAAAACATCATAAAAGATAAGAAAATAATTCTTATTCAAATCATATAATGTCATACAACTGCAGAACAGAAGAAAACACTATAATCGGTTATTTTTGCAGAAGTCTCAGCACTTAAAAGTGCGTAAGTATACTCCTGACTGTTCGTAGATTTTGTTCTTAGTTAAGAACAAATTCTGGATAAGAAAACATTCATGAATGCCACAATCTTCGTAAAAACGTCGTAAGTAGGACTTAAGAACAAATTTGTTCTTAAGAACGGTTCGTGAATGAGGCCCACTGCTAGCCCGGCTCTGTCTGAAGTTAAAACTCATCAGCCAGCTCCACTACAGCTGATTCACTAATAGGATGCAACTATTTAAAACTGAAACAGTAAATGTCTTTTGTACAAGCAGCAGAAACTCTGGGAAGTCATATAGTTGATTTATGCTTGATAAAGAAATTGTTACAACAAATAACTCCAAATGAAACCGCCCCATCAACATGGAACAATCTCCAGGCTGAACTGAAAATGTCTGAACTCGTATCTTTTAATGTCTTCCGTCGTTTCCTAAAGGACCGACAACAAAAATCAATTGAACGGCGCCTCTGCTTTTGACCATTTTTGCCACCACGACCCCCTTGCTCCTTGCACTTTGTTTTAACTTATATTGTATTGTGTGGCCCTATTTATTGTAATGTATTTGTATCTTATGGATGTTTGTTGACGACGTGTGCTGCTGCCTTCTTGGCCAGGTCACCCTTGAAAATGAGATCTCGATCTCAACGGCTCTTTTTACCTGGTTAAATAAAGGTTAAATAAAAATTTAAAAAAAACTTTTCTTTCTTTCTATGTATGTACTCAACAAGCAGGATACAGGTGTCCTAAATACAAAGTATTTACTAGGAATTGATTTTCTACTCTAATTCTTGACCAAATACAGAATACATGTGTATATTCTCCAAAATGTCAAACCAGGCTCATTGTGGATGTACACATGCATATTACAGACATCTGGCATGGAGGAAATTTGATGTTGAATGTTTGACTTTCAGATCCATGATACAAATGTTTGGCAAATGTTTGAACTGGATCATCCAGCGTAATAGGTTTGGAGAAATTTGTCAAAATTTGCTTTTGCTGAGGCTGTGAAAACATTTGATGCATTGCTTGTCCTGAATCTAAAAAAAAAAGTAGAATAAAAGCAGCACAGAGAAGTTGCTGTACTTTCTGTGCATGTCCAATTACTGCAGGTGTCACAGTGTCCCCGGGGAACTGGAGAGAACAACTCTCCCTTTGAAAAGAGCACATGCTGTACAGGGTTGTATGCTGAGTTCTTACATTAGTTCAGAGTTTGTTTTTTTGCGTTGCTGTTTGTAAATCAGCTAATGCATGATGTGTTTGTTGGATCTCCACTCCTGAGAGTGAATTCAGCGATGCCACCACTTACTCTGAGATGTGAACGAAGATGTCCTCGCCGCCATGGGATGGTCGTATGAAGCCATGACCTTGTGACCTGGAGAAGTTCTTGCACATGCCCTTGAACACTGGACCTGAGTGAGCACGTACGGTGCTGCAGACAGAGAGGGGAGGAGGACAGTCAAGGTCTCACATTGACCATGAAAAGGCTCGTCTCAGTACGTCTTACTGTTTGTACATAAACAAACAGAAAGAGCAGTTTACTGTTGCGTTTCACCATTCATGACTCAGGCCTTTGTGACTTGAGACTTAAAGAGATGTGAGGGGGATTTATAAAGGAGGTGAGAGAGGAAGATGAAGTGCTGATCAAATCAACTCCTACACGCCGCCTCATAATGTCACTACACTACTGCAGCGGAGATGAGAACGCTAATCTGCTGAGTCACAGTGTACACAGCACAGTATTTAACCTTTCTTCAGCACCAGTCAGTCATGATACAGCAACCTGTCAGATTTACAATCACGGCAACGTGGGATTCACATCCTTTACTGATTAAAATGAAAGCAAAGCAAAGCAGCAAAAATTCAATACCGACATAAAGGCCTTCTTCATACAAGCTTTATAGACTGTAACCAGTGGCTTTACTGTCAATGAATAATTGACTAATGCTTTATATAGGCTATCTGTGACCCACTTTAGGTTTGTTAACTAGAGATTTTCCACAAATGATTTTTCTTCTGCACTAATTGATTAGCATGTAGAGTAGGCTACATGTAGCCAACAGTTTATAAACCTGTTACACCACTTTTGTTTGGTGATTGCCTAATTGTCTAAAAACTAAAATAGGACTACTTGTCTGGGTAACAAAATACACATTATCAAGCATTAGTTAAGCATTAAATACTGAATTCATTCAACACATGAATAGTCATTAGTATGTAGTTTATAAACACAGTTGAAAAGGTTTCACTCATCATTGATAAGCACTAACTGTATTTATAACCTTCATAATGAGCAGGCCTATTCATGCGTTATAAATTAAGAATTCAGTATTTATTAATGCTTAACTAATGCTTAATAGTGTGTAGCTACTAAGTGTTACCCTTGCCTTGTCTGTGACATGAATGACATGAAATGCAGAAGGAGAAACATAGCTATACTTTCAAGTTAGTAGTGCAGCTCTCTACTTACGCTGAGTATGTGCGGGTGCGTTTGGTTGGCAGCGGGCTGGGCAGGTCCCGGGGTAGAGGCTGCTCCTTCCCTTCCTCCCACACCCGGCTCCCCTCCCTCAGGAAGGGGAAGGACAGGGTGAGAGGGGCGTTGGGGGAGCGCAGCGTGGTCCGAGAGGGCGATGTGAGGCCGGGGTCCGCCATGTCAGATTTGACACCGAGGAAGAAGAGGAGGAAGATGGGGGGAGGGATGGCGTGGATGCAGTGCTGGATGCTGCTGCTGCTGCTGCTGCCGCTGCTCCTTGAGCCGGAGGGTGCTGGTGATGATGGGCTGCTGACACCGCTGTCTGTCGGCTGCTGTATCCGTGAGTCCGTCTGGCTCGGTGCGGGACACGGGCTCAGCGGTTATCCAGGTCAGTGCTGTCGCTTCAAGTCCGTCAGGGAGGACCAGCTGTGGAGAGAGAGAGCGGAGGAAGATGACAGAGGCGTCGTATGGCTTTCAGCCCCGATGAGAGGACACGTCCAGCCGGCAAGAGGCCTGCTAGTGTCACAAACTACCAACCAGTCAGACCTATTACGTAAAACTACATTCCACTATTTGTCATTGGACTTGTTTGACAAAATTATGTGATTAGATTTTTTTTTAAATCTCTCAATAGTTTGTGTGATGAGGGAAACCAAGAAATCCCATGAACCTCCGAGCAGCTCGCGGCTCTGCTCCGCTGTTCGAAAAATAGCTTGCACCGACAATTAAAGGTAACGAACCTACTACTAGGCTATAGGGATTATGGCAATGGGCCAATTTGCCAAAAATGTTGAACTATCCCTTTAAATCAAGTCATTTTAAAGTTAAATTTCTCTGCTGTGATTTTATAGGCGACTGCACGTGCAGATTAAAAAAAGAAAGTAACCTAAAAGAAAAAGAAATGAATGCTACAACTGCTTGCAGTTTGATGATCCCAGAAACACTTGATCCAACACTGTCCATAATGCATTTCTTGTTGTGTGCAGGCTTTCTGTTAATCAATGTGTCTGCCATCCACTCATCTATCCATTTATATCCCTCTATCATTTTTCACTCATTCTGACATGAACCTGTTAAGTCGGGAGACCTTGCCCTCCATCTAATCCCTTTGCTCCCAGATGAGGAGGTGACTGACTGATCTCCTGTCAGTTGTCAAGGGTGACTTCATGACGGAGAGACCATTAACGGTCATGACAACAAGTAGGCTACCATGTCTTATAGCTAGGGTGAATTCGCCTAATGTGGGACATTTTTTGCAATTTAGACTTCTGGTGTATTTTGCGATATGAAGCAAACACTTTCAATCTACATCCTGTACCATTCTGAAATCCTTAGGTTGTGATCTAATGGAATCCAAAGAGAAAATTCTGATATCACACTCCTAAAAGAAATACCATACATATTTCAACTCTTATTGCAAAGTTTTTTGCGGCAATTTCCGTTCCCTAATGTGGGACAGTCATGCTCCTAATGTGGGACACTAAAAAGTCTGTTTAAAAGTCATCTTAATATACATGATAAATGCTAGATTGCAAACCAGTGTTCAATAATATCACTTATTGTCCTAGTTCTGCTTCATCTTCTATAGTGTTAATGGTTTTCTGCCAATTGTGTGGTGGATGTGACCTTTTACCCTGCGCTAGAGAGTGGACTTAGGGTCATTCCCAGCCGTGGTCAACAACTTCAATTGTGGGACACCATCATCCTCAGTGATCTCCCTATATTCACTAATGTCTGCCCTCATCCTGTCTTTTTTCCACTGGTTGAGTTCTCTTGCTTGATTCTTTTCCTTTCTTTTCCCATGTTTTCTTTCCCTGATTTTGTCTCATTGCTTTACTCTTTTTTGCCACTGTGATCTGAAATACATTCCATTTAATTAATCAGTAATGTGCTATCCTTTGATTACTTCTAAACACAACATTTTTCATGAACATTATCAAAAAAGACAAGATTTAGAAACAAGAAAGAAAAGAATTCAGAGCCATTTACTCCTTTAACAGTATTATGACCACTTCCACCTATATAATTTTCTTTTGTTGTATAATATTCAAAACAATGCATTATAACAATAAAGCCATGTAAACAACCATTGTTATTGTTCAACCTATTAGTTTTACTTGGAAAAGCCCTGTCCCACATTAGGAAAAACCACCTGTCCCGCTTTAGGAAAGCATGTTTCCTAAAGTGGGACAGTAGAAATGTTGATCAAAATCCTAAATATTGAGAATGGTTACACCATATTAAGATATATTTTAATGCATCAACATATTATAAACACATTTTGACAAAAAATTGCAATAATTTTGTTTTTTTTAATAAATTATGGCCTTAACATTATTTTTGTCCAAACCCTAAGTACCTAGCATTTTGGTGGTCTTCACACAGGGAGCCTCCGGTTTGAAGGCTCTCCCTCCTAAACCTATGATTGGATATTTGAGATGTCATGTGATTTTGATAATGCAATATCACAGCTTGTGTGAGACCACATTTACATTAACTTTCTTTTGCTATAGGAAGACCTACACCCATTTAAGCTTAGGTGTCCCACATTAGGCAGTGTCCCACATTAGGCGAGTCCACCCTATATGAGCCGTGTGAGGTTTTTATTTTTTATTTTTTTACGCCCACTTCTCCTCTGCCTCTGATGCTGCTCCGCACGCGGCCTGACGTCAGAACAGCTGCAGAACGCCGCCTCCAGTGGTGCGTTCCTGACGTCACTGCCCCATCCCCAAACGGTTTCACATTTTATCCTACAGGAAATCAACAATACTACAGTGTTTTGTGTGGGTTTGGTGCAGTGAGCCCCTCCGGAGGAGCGGCTCGGCACTGTTGTGATGTTCACTACGAGAAACCGCTGCACGGCGCGAGGACCAAAACATTGACTCGGTTTACACATGTGTGCACAGGCTCCAACAGGAGAACATCTGGATGTGCAATAAATGAACCAAGAGGGTCGTGACTCCTCTGTTCCGGGTCAGGGACAAATCTCTGCCCTTTTCCGTGATTATGAAAAGACAACACGAGTGTGTCCACGAGTTTATGGTGTCTTCAATTCACTTTCCTCAAAAGACACATTCATCTCGCTGCTTTCCTTATTATTATTTTTTTAAAGATTATCAATACACAAGAGACGAGCCCCAGCAACGTTGTGTCATTTCTCAGAAAAGTGTGAAAGCATCAGCTGCTGTGACAATGTAACTTGGACAAAAGCTGATCGGGACCAGCTGGCGGTCACACATGGTGGACACGAGCCATCATCAGTCCTCCATTCATCCACAGGAGGAGAAGATACCAAACCTGCCTCTTTTCATCCGGCGGTTATTCTGTCAACAATGCAAAGAATACACACTGTCCCGATCCAAACACAAAGCCACACTGACCCACTCCCCCCTCCTGCACCTCCACCTTCCGCTACAACATGCACATATAGCCTATTCATACATACACACACAAAAAAAGCTACTTACTGCATTGGGCGCGCTGGCTGCTGCCGGATGATCGCTGTGTGCGCTCAAAGTCAGTGTGTGTTATATAACGAGTAATTAAATAAATAAGTCGCCTAAATCCGCGCAGACCGACGGAAAACCCTGATGTGACGGTGTGAGGGGGGAGCTGCCGAGCCTGCGCAGCTGGCGGAGATTCCGATGGCGTGATGCGACTGTGTGTGTGTGTGTGTGTGAGAGAGAGAGAGAGAGGGAGAGGGAGAGAGAGAGATAGAGATGACTCTCTTCATTCCTCGTCATGTGTGTGATCTGTTGGGGGAACAGTGAGCTCAGTGTAGTCCAGTGCTCTTTGTCTGCCGTGGTCCTGATGTTTATCAGATGGCCCCTCTGAAAGCAGCTGCTGTTATTAAGGATTTCGGATATGGATTTTGCATTTCACCACAGATCAGTGGGAACTATTTCAACGCAGTGAGATCACCAGATGATGATCCTCTCCATCTGCAGCCACAGTAAATGATTTTATCCAGTTCTTAGACCCAGTTTCCTGTAGGCCACGTCTCTGCAGGGAGGGTCACATGCATCCCGTCTACTTTTGCTGATAGAAAAACTCTATAGTCTGACCTAGTTGCACAATAGCCAACTGAGATACCAACTGGCCATGCAGTTGTCACACGAACCACACCTCACTATATTTTATGATTGTACGACTCACACAGTTACTCTGTGTGTGTATGATTTGCAGTCCAACAGCGAGCGGGACTCACCCTTCACTGCCCCTCAAACTACAGGATTTAAAGGCTAATCCCTTTTCATATACTTCCTATAATCAAGCAAATGACAAACACTCAGATCACATCCACTCACGCTGATGATACGTCCTTTTACTGTGTGACAGGAGGAAACAGAAAATATCACAAGACTGTTTGATTGAACTGAAGACGTGTGCACATCTGCAGCAAATGTAAGATTTAAAAATAAAAAAGTTGTTGTAAATTCTGGTTGATAAATGGAAATGTTTGACCAGCGGGTGAATTCACATCAACACACATGTCACAGCCGTATTTCTCTCACCTTCAAACTCAGTAGGCATCACATCGGTACAGTTATAAACAGCACATACTTGGAGCCATTGAAGTCAGGTGTCAGTGTTCGTCCATCACTTGTTGTGAAAAACTGGTTCAAATAAACAACAACTTACTTCTTTTCCTTTCATTCGATGGTCAGAATGTCATGTTAAATATATCGTCTGAATGTGGAAGTTCATCGACCTTTCTGTTATTAAATATATGGTCACTTTTAAACATGAGGTTGGTAGTTTTAGTCACATCCACACCAATGGTATCTTGGTTCGGAGAGAAGCTCCACTTTGCCTCTTGACTTCAGAGCTGAAACATCAGGTCTCCGTGTCTCCAGCTGACCGTCAGTCGTCTCTCCGGTCGGTCCTGGTGGTGCGTTGGTTTCCAACACCTGTACGTCGTCTCCTCCTCGCTCTGCTTCACTAACTGTTCCACCATGACAGCAGCCCCAGCCCCGGCTCACAGATGGTCCCCTGAAACAGCAGCACAACAGGGGTCAGCTGGATGTGAAGCTACTTTTGCTTTATTTTGACCACAGATTAAAAACAAGTTGCATCTCACAGGGCCGGTTTATGCTTCTCTGATTGACCGCTTGCGATCGAATAGGATAGGAGTTGTTTTTACCCAACTGGCACTCAACTGAGAGGGAGGGAGAGACAGTAGGAGTGGCTGTGCACAGCCGTTACAAGGTAGGGCAGTTTAATCCGTTTGAAAAAGTGAAATATTTCAGTTCATAATGAAACAATTAAGACAGAGAACATCAGTTGAGTAGCTTGTCAACACTCATTCACGCTCGTAAAAGAATGTGGCCACATGTGGTCTATGACTGTTTATTCCCAAAGACTGTGGTCATGATCCATGGGCGTGTGCCAGGAGATTTCTTGGGTCGCCCACACATTTTCTGAATTTCTGCCTTGCCCTCCCTCCCCCTCCCCCTCAGTCAGAGGACCTGCATGTATATGTGTATATGTTTTCAATAACATGTACAGAAAACAAGGCTCTGATGCATTTGTCAAACAAAGGTAAGGCAGAAACAGCACTGACTTGGACAAGAACACTGGTTTATGCACAATTAACCCCTGTCATGATTTATGGATGAGGCTTCTTCTGGACTGGGCTCTGATGGGTTGTTGTCCTAAAAAGTGGGTCGCTAGGAAAAAAGTTCAGAAAACACTGGCCTAGACAACCTCTGAATATGATCCGATCTGAAATGCATCTGCAATGAGTCTTTGTTGTGTTAACTTGACACCTGAACATTCGTCCACTCAGATCACCAGATCAACTGTATTATTATCGCGTTTAAACAGGGTCAATTTCTACCTTCACGAATTTACTAGCTCAGGTATGAGAGCAGACCAGCCAAGCTTCGGACAGAAACACTTTTGGTAAACTAGAGCCATTTCCATGATGCCCTAATTTCCAGTGAAAGCTGAGCAAACTCTGTAGAACATTATCAACAACTGGCAGTGCTCTCGTTAGTGAGACAACAGCTGGCAAAACATCTGGCAAAACAAACCTGCATTTCTCTGCTACATTTGGAGACAGTTTGCTGTGAGGCATTAAGGCTAACAAATGTGGACATGTTTGATGAACTTTATGGAGAAAAGTCTGACTACATGCGTAACTACTCCACTCCACTGAAACAACTCTCAACTGAAATAACAATAAGACATCCGCAAAGCAGATGTGGTGATGTGAACGTGAGCAGGTGTGTTCTTACAATCAGAGTGTACGGTGGCTCTTTCTTCTCTCCGGTCGCCTCCGGTGGCGGCGGTGCCGTCGACTGTCCCGGTTGAGCAGGTGTTTCTGGCGTGGCGGTGGCCGGGCCCGTCGGCGACGTATCCACAAAGACTTCATCTGTCACCCGGAAACGGATCTCCTCCCCTTGGTCCATGTAGAGGTCATGGGCCCCCTCGTCTGTCTCGTACTCCCAAAGCCAAACCTGCTCTGCTTCGTCGCTGAGGCTGCAGCTAAGGAAGACTGGACAGTCCAGGAGCCGAGGCTAATCCACAGCTGGTGACATTCATGTATTTTTCTGAACAGCTTCACATAATGCCTCTCTGCTGCTCCACATCAGCATGTGTCACAGCCCCTCCCTCCCCGTTACCTTTCTCCAGTCTAACCAGTAAAACCCACATTAGGGTCATTGTGTCAAACCAGCCGGACCCTCTCTGTACCGGGACAGTGTGACATCAGAGCAGCAATTTGGCAAAGTGAGATATGTTATAGAAACCGTCATATTAATAATGACATGAGGGACATAGAACAGGCGTCCCACAAACAGAGGCTGTAGTCCTTGCTGCAGCAGCCCCAGGTTTGATTCCACCTGGTGGCCCTTTGCTGCATGTAATTCCCTCTCACTCTCTCCCCATTTCCTACCTCTCACCAGCTGTCCTTTCAAAATAAAAGGCATAAAAAGCCTGAAAAATTATATATAATATTATTAATTATTATAACCTTTATTTAACCAGGTTTGTCCCATTGAGATCCAAGATCTCTTTTGCAAGAGAGACCTGGCCAAGAATGATAATAATAATGACATGTACCAACATGTTGTATTTATAATATTCAGTCTAGTTCACCAACTTCATCCAGCAAATATAGCTTTGCTGACATTGCTGAGCTTTTCGGTGAAAATAGACAAACAGCGCCCCAGGCCCTGGAGTCGAACCCAGAAATGTCTTGCTGAGTGCCAATCAAAGTACCACAGTGTTGCCCATATCACAAACTATCACAACACTATCACACAGGCTCAAGTCAGTCCCACATAGCCAGACATATCACACTTAGCACTGGACAGTCAAATATAGTCTATATATCTTCAAATAATATAAATAATAAAGAATAACCCTAATTAAAAAAAAATAAAACTATAATAATTGTGTAATTTGTAACAAGACATCTGTTGCTTTCAACCTGTTACACTGTATATTTGTAGACCAGTGTCATTAACAACAATGGTTCTGTTAATGTTACATACATAAACTTTGCAGTGCACAAATGTTTTGAGGATGAAATCACAACACTCGAGTTCAGGATACAACTTTGCCGGCTGTTGAAGTGACTCTGGTGGGATGAGGATGTCATCAAAGAAATCCATTGTCACTGAAACAGAGAGGCACAGTGTGCAGTCAGTGTTTACCACATCGCCGAGCATGAATAAAGAAAAGAGTCGGAGGAGCAAACAACAGTGAGAATAAGCACTGGCTGCAGATCTGTCTTAGGAAAACACTTCAGTGGAGACGGAGCTCACCATGAACTCCTTCCTGACTGCAGTACTTGATCTTGCCGACCAGGATCTCATCGAGGAACGGGTGAAAGACGACATACCTGAAATGAACTGGCAGACAGACGGAAGGAAGACGGGGCTCAAATAAGTGGATGAAGGCACAACCAATGTCACTTTGCAGGCCTGTAAGTGTGTTTTATTTTTGGATAAGGAAACAGCAGCAATATTTTCTGGGTCTATATCATCCTGTCCTTCAGGAATCTATTCTTAACAGGAACAGACGAGCCTGAGAAAAACCAGGTGATACCAAATTTCTCCAGAATCATCCATCATGATGAAAGGAGGTGAGGTAATCGTTTCCCTTGTGCCACTGTGATCTGTAACAGTGTTTCTGTGAGGATGTCAGGGTAAAGGTGCTCTGCTGTGGGGTGACTCTTGTTAGTAACGTCCTAAACACAACTTCTTTTCCTTCAGTGCTTCAGCGAGAATGGAAGAAAAAAAACAAAGAGGTCAAAGCTGACTCCAGGTCTGATCACAGCTTTGTCGCCATCATCCTCATACCTTTGGTGTGTGAGGCTCCGTCCCCTGGGAATATGTAGGAATCCTCCAGTTTAGTGATGTCGTACAGGCAGATGCAGAGGCCGACATTGTAGACCACCTGGGGGGACGAGAGCAGAGCGCAGTTCAGCAGCGGCTCCACAAGAGTTTTCATTCATTTATCACAACAGAGCCTCAGTAAGGTACAATTCATAATAGACAGACAGAGCCCTATGTTGAAACACCAAATCCTGTGCTTACATACAATTTACATACAAAGACTTATCATTAATCACTCCATTGCAATGCATTTATGTCATTTTGTCGTAAAAATGTTGGTAGACCTGAATTTAAAGTACAATCAATATAATGATTGCATACTGATTAGTTGATCGATGGAGGTCAGCACCTGTTTTGACACTGAACACTTATCAAACCAAAGAATTCCTGGTTTCAGTCTCTCAAAACTGAAAATGTGCAGTTTTTTGTGTTTCCCATTATTCTAAACTGAACATCTTTCATCACCAAAACAACATGACAGGATATTACACCCTCATCTCTAGAAATGTATGTAATTAAAAAGTCCTCTTAGTGGCCTGATTGCTTGGCAGCATCATTTAGTTGTCAGGAGCACCACTGTCCGTCCCATGTGCCTTATGCCTGTGTCTTCTCAGGTTTTTTGTGGTAGAGAGGAGGGCACCTGTAGCTGCATTCAGTCTTTATACTGTTCAGTGGTTCATCTATAGTCAATTCAGCCCTGATGATATAGGATATCAGAAGCTGCACAGATTGTAAAGTCCAGTCAGGTAGAAGTAAGTTTTAAGCAAATGTAACAAAAAAGTAAAACTACAAAAAGCTGCCTCATCATATCTCCTCCTCTCATGTTTAACACGACTGTTCATGGGACCAGGCCTGCTGCTGGTTATATAAAATAAAGGTTGAACTTAGGAAGAAGCTGCTCTCCACTACTTTACATTAGGTAATCAATCTAAATGGACTTGAACGTCTCATCCTATTGTATGAATCTAAACATGTAGCTGTGAATCTTTTTACAGGAGTCTGTGATGGCTGTGTGTCTGTGTGTGTGTGTGTGTCTGTGTGTGTCCTGTCTCTGAAAACACACCTTGTTGGCCAGTTTCTTGTTGAGCTCCTCGGCTATGGCATCGTTCAGCTGTCTGTGGAAGTCCCACGGACAAATCCTCACAGTGTCGACCATCTCCACCAACACGAACATCATGCAGCAGGTAACTCACTCCCTCACACACACAGAGACATATGAACACACACCACCTGTGGTCCAACAACCAGCTGTTAGTACGACAACAAGACGAGCCGCTGACTCTTCTGGAGCATTTAGGTTGTTTGTCTTCTCAGAGAACAACCCGACGGGGAAAGAGAAACATCAAAAGCAGCTCACGACGAAGCAACGACGCCAAGAAAACTAGATTCATCTGCAGCGAAGTCTAGTACATCCATGTTGTCGCCATGTGAATATTTACGACAGTGCCTTTTTACGACACGTCGCAAACCTTAAAGGTACAGTACACACATTTCATGTTAACCATGGATCTATAATAATATGATAATATAATACATCCATGATGTTAACCCACTCGTTATATACAGTATATAATATAACATAATATAAATTATAAAGCTACTTCTCTACCTTTACAAAGTGCTAGTGTACAATATGGCCATAATATAATATAAATTATATATTATATTATACAAGAACTTTACCTTGTGCGCTCCGTGATCAAAAAAAAAAAAAAAAGCGTATCTATAATACTACCAACTCCTGAGTTGTTTATAGTTTTTATATATGAATCACAACTGGTTATTGATCCATCCCAAAACCAAGAGATGAATAAAAAATAGAGTTTCAATATGGCCATAATGAAATATATACAGTGATGGTGGCATGCTGCACATACGTACATCCTAAAAGTAAAATTTATGTTGAAAGAAAACCACAAATACATTCACTTCAGAATTTTATCTTTATTAATTTACCATTTATATTGTAAATGTCAAGATCTCGCAAGCTACAAAACTGCAGGCATTTTGAATCATTTATGTTTACAAAAAAAATCAATAATGCTTAATGCTGAAACAGGAGTGTGGGAGGAACCATCACTGAAATAACATCTCATCATATACCATTTTTATGTACACAATACAATACCTTCATGAACAATATCATTTGTCGGTTTGCAGTGGCACCGTCAAAAACTGAACCACTGAACATCAAAGTAGCATCTTACATCACAACATAAGCAGCTGTTTAATGTGGTGACAGAATAAAGATGAAGATCACATTATTGAGCATTTCTGAAGATCCAGAAACAAAACCCTGTATGTAATCAAGTAATCATGGACATGGTGGTATCTTTGAAATGTGAAATGAAATGGATGATCGATTCAAGCACAGCTTAGTAGCTTTTTTTTTTTCATTAGGCATCTTTGGCAGTAAATCTGATACACTGATCAGGAGTGCTGTGATTGTGATGAATCTTAAAGTGTTGAGCAGTTGAGTTTATCAACAGCTAACTGTATAAAGAATCATTAATGTGCAAAAAGTCATTTAAGTTGGGCTGCTGCTTATTCACCTTCCTACAAATAACAAGTCCCTTTTCACTAACAAATCCCACCAGCAACCGACTACAATCCAGCTACAATCCAGTACCTGTGCTTTCATTTAACCCACAATCCACTTATCAACTGGTCTGTGAATCCATTAATGGAGATTCAGTTTAATAAAGACTGCAGAGGGGACTCTCTATCATCACATTGTGCTAGGTCACAAATGGAGTTAACGGCTCTCATTTAGACAGGCAGCATACAGCTCTCTGTTTCTTCACATATATATATATATATATATTTCTATAGAATGATTTATTATTTATATTCACATCCCTATACAAAGTGCAGCTATACAGCACATCATTTACACACAGATCCAAACCTAGTGACTTTTTTAGTACAGGAGATTTTACCTCTGGAACTGTATTAATAAATGCTTTTACGACAGCAGACTGAAGAAGAGACGGATTTTAGACTCATAATGAAAAGAACTGAACACCTCACACATAAAACGTAGCAGCAAACACCATGTTTCAGTGGTGCTCACTACATCATGGCGAGACTCTGGTTTAAAGAATGATCTTGAAGTCAGATCTCCCTACTGTCTGAAAATCTTTGTCTCAGTATTGAATATTGTCTGTCAGTCCTATAGTCACACACCACAGAGATGTACGCTGAAGAGGAAAATGTTCGACGCATAGCAAAGCACACCTAAAAGCTACTTCTCTAACTCTACAAAGTGCTAGTGTACAGGCATCTGGACACTAGATTGTGCGTTAATTTATGTAAGAAGACCAAAGGCCTTCCCATACTGTGGAGGACCAAACCTCAACCTGATTAAAAAACAAAAACATTCAGTTCAAAGACAAACACAGCCTGTCATCTCCCATTACAGCTGCACGAGGCAATTTCACACACTGGCAGCTCCACATGATGATGAGGACTCACTGAAAAACTGGGAGTTTAACCACAACAACATAATGAGCTGGAGGAGCAACTGGTCTGTGAAGTTAATTTAATTGGGATGTAGATTTACTACAAAGTGTAGAGGTTTCTCTGGACACAGTATCACTGCAGAGTGTTTATTACACTGTTGCTGCTGTTTTTTTGTGTCTCAACTCTACACTAGTGATTAACATTAAAATCTTGCCTGGTGCAGCTTCACTGTCTGTTCAACACAAACCCAGTTACAGCCTGTACAACCAAACATCAGGTTTTTGGTTTGGCCTGCATGGGCCTGGAATACAGAGAGGCAGCAGGAGCAAAGAGGGACAGACAAATGCAAACACAGACCGATTTTAACCTGATGAACAGTCATGCATCTTTCACTCACACACACACACCAACGCATGCACGACAAAGCACAAGTGGAAAGAAAAAAAAATGGCGCGGCTAGTGCAAATACAACAGCACTATGTGTTCTGGTTCGCTGTCCCAGTCAGAGAGAGACAACCCCACAGAAAGCTTTTCACACAGCGGGGTGTTACATGATGCAAAACGACAGAACAAGCAAACGGCGGGGAGTGCTCCACAGATTCACATGTCGGCTGATGAAAATGAAAAGTGCAATAACAGCAGCATGAATACTCAATGTCTCAGGGTGGCTGCAGTTAAATGGGATGATGGGATTTCACCGCTGCTGCTTACAGTAAATGAACGAGCCTGGAGGCTTGTTTACAGTGAGGCTCTTATCAACAATGACGGAGAAACGCTTGTTCGAGTCGATAATTGTATCATAAAAACATAAAGCCCTGACGTTCATCCCCATTTGGAGCGCAAGATGAACTTCAGGTGACACATCTGGAGAGAATAAGGGAAGAATTCATACATTCATGTGAGCTAAACAACTCGGGCAGCTTATTGAGCTGTGTGGATGGAACAACGTTAGAGCGGAGGTATAATGGAGAATTGTCTGCTCCTGGGAGGAGTTTGCAGTTTCAGACATTAAAGTAACTCATTACAGTTTCACCAACTTTTTTAATAATGTTCTGTATGAGTCAGGTTTGCGAACTGCTGGATCATCCCCAGCCATCAAAGATGACTACAGTGTATTGTAGCTGATTGTGTATAATGCTTTATATGCTCTGCAGAGGCGAGCCTGGATCGGCGTAACGACCCTTGCTTTAGAGAAATACAGCAGTGATGCCAGTGTGTCACAGAGATGGGAAATGCGTCACCCCGTTCAGTGGACAAAAAGACGGGACGGTCAGCGGAGTGCTACGTGAACAAATAAGCTGCTAGTAGGAACCATACAGTGAAACAGACACACGCTGCTGAGCTTCGGCTGTGTGCGCTTGTTTGAGTGCATTTGTGCAAGTCTGCCTGTCCAGTGGTCGTGCTGTCACAGTAATCCTGTCTGACTTTGTACATGCTCGTGAGAGTGTGAGTGTGTGTTTGTGTATGTGTACGTGTGTGTGCGCTTTTTATCTGTACAGCGACCTTGTGTGTGTGCGTGTGTGTGCGTGAGCTTGTGCGTTTGTATTCTTTCTTTAACTAAGCATGACTGCAGCTCTCTCCCCGAGTCTGGTTACCATCTCCCTTTCTATTGGTCTCTCCCTCTTTGCGAAGCCCCTCTCCCATGAGGCCCATGTGTCTCCCGTTCTTCACCCTAACAGGCCCCGCCTCCCTCCTCGCCGCCATCTACTGGAGCTCCTTCATCCTGTTGAGGGCGGAGCCGGCCTGGAACCACTCGATCTGCGTCTCGTTGAAGGTGTGGTTCAGAGAGATGGACTGCTGGCTGCCGTCGCTGTGCTGGATCACTGCCGTCAGCGGCTGGGGGGGGGCGGGACACAGGAGGCAGACGGGGGTCATGTGTCAATCACTTGTCAAGTTTTTTTCTTTGACATGATATTATGAGAGGCTGGGCTGTCTCTTTGGATCGATGTGTCATTAGTGCGGACGTTGCTCACCTTGCCGGGGCCCAAGGAATTCAGGCCGGTGATTGAAATCTTGTCGTCTGGGCGAATTTTGTCGTAGTCGGCGGGGTCGGCGAAAGTCAGAGGCAGCAGGCCCTGCTTCTTCAGGTTTGTCTCTGTGTGGAAGACAGGACGCAAAAATAACACCAAAACTCATGCTGTACTTCCATCGGGTAACCAGGAAATGTTTCTCTGTGTGACAGGAGAATATCTGCTTCATAAAAACACAAGATCATACAGAATAAGGCAAGTGTGTGTCTGTGTGTCTCAATCTTACTGATTAGCAGCTTGGTTGCTCCAGTTGTTGGATTTCCCGCCCCCGTCCCACCCCCATAAACCAACTGATGTAGACATCTATATTGTTTGTTTCTGAGGAAACTTTCTCACTCAAGTCGAATGAAAGAGACGTTCTTCTGAACAGAAAGACTTCACCTACTCATTTACCTACATCCAGCCTGCCATATGCACTGGAACTGGCACTAATGGACTGTAATAATAACTCTGAGACTCACCTAGACACTTCTGGAGACATCATTAGTCTGGCAGACTGTAAACATGCCAGGTTCAATTATTATCAGTTTTCCCTGGAAGCCAGTTACAAATATTAAGATTCAGTTTCCCTGTCGACTCTGCCTCTCATAAAGAAAATGAACAATTTGAGTATGAGCACAATAAAAGTGCACATGACTACAGCGATGTTGGAATAGCTCCCACTGATGTTTTGCCTGTGTTTTTCCGAAACTTACCGTGGATTCTGGCGAAGCTCTTCACGATGATGGCGCGTCCGCCCAGGTGACGTGGCTCCAGGGCGGCGTGCTCTCTGCTGGACCCCTCTCCGTAGTTCTCATCGCCGACCACCACCCAGTTCACGCCTTTGGCCTGGATTACACAGATAACAAAGATCAAGGAAAAAATGTAAACCGCTGTCAGGAGAGGAACAGAGTAAAAAAAATAAAGGAGAGAAATGTTTATGGACATCATCAGGGGCTCTGTTCAAACTCACCTTGTAGTCGCGGGCCACATCGGGGACGCCGCCGTACTCTCCTGTCAGCTGGTTCTTAACCTTGTTGACGGCGTCGTTCTCGATGTTGATGGCGCCGATCAGCAGGTTGTTGGAGATGTTGTCCAGGTGGCCGCGGAATTTCAGCCAGGGGCCGGCGGCACTGATGTGGTCAGTGGTGCACTTTCCCTTCACCTGCAGCAGCACAGGAAGCGAGAGGAAGAGGACGAGCAGCGGAGGATGCAGAAGAAGGGAAAGAAGAAGGAATTCAGTTTCTATTTCTCTACACTCTCCCTCAGCCTCAAGTCTAATCTTCAGTCCTGACGATATAAATATTTTATTTAAATGGACATAAGTACAGTACGTAGCTTCATGAAAACAAAAGTTGAATAATTTATCACAACAGTTGAGAACTGCATTTCTTAGCAAATATTAGTTAAATTAGTACATTGGACATTATGCTCAATCAACATTTAGTGTTAGTATTTTCAGGTGCATGTGGGACTGGCTCAAAATTAACTTCACTTTCCATGTTCATCACAATAAAAGAACATGTAAACCAGAGCCACAGTGCAGCTCAGCGATGTGTTTTTGGACAGTGATGGAGCTTATGGGATGACATATTTCAGAATTACTTGTTTTCATATGATTTGTCGACAATAACTCTATTTAGATAATGACTGGTGCCAGTTTCCTTCTTTTTATACATCCACTTGCTACAACTCAACTTCTATTTCCTGCTCACCTTGATGAGGACCCTCATGTTGTCCAGGTCTTTTCCGTTCCACTTGTCAAAGGGCTCCAGCAGCTGCAGACGGTTGCTGGAGGGGCTCACGTCCACCTGACAAACATCAAACCAGCGTGAGACATAAAGCTTCTCCGAGGTTTATCTGCAGGGGGCAGTGAGGCTGTGAACAGTGTCACAGTGTTGATACTGTAGCTTTGAATACAATCACCTTGACTGAGCCGCCCTCGGTGGGCGGGTGCTGGTAGGTGTCCTGGCCGGGGTCGAAGTCTCTGGACGGGAGCTCGTCACCGGTGGGGGGTTCCAGCTTGAACTTGTCTCCATTAGGAGCGGTGAGGAAGTCGGTCTCAGGGTTGAAGTTGAGTGTCCCGGCGAGGGCCATAGCGGTGACAATCTACATGGAATTACAGAGCAAAACAGTGATTGGTGTGAAATGTGTTTAAATTGGTACATGATGCACATCAGGGCGTCCAAATGTCTCAGCTTTTGTTTCTTTTGTTAAGTGCTGACACAAACCCACTCTTGCTGTGTATGAGCTCCTATGCCTCGATTCCCGTGTAATTATGAGTAGCTGGGCTTGTCTTTTACCATCGTCTTACCTCAGGAGAGGTGACAAAAGCGTGGGTCGCTGGGTTTGCATCATTCCTGGCAGTGAAGTTCCTGTTGAAGGACGTGACGATAGTATTCTTCTCTCCTTTCTTCACGTCCTTCCTGAGGAGGAAAAGAGAAACATGGAGCATGTTAGTCTGGTGCTAATCATGTGTTGTTCAAATGATGAATATATTTTGTGAAATTGTTTATATTCTCATACATTTGTATTTTATGTGAATTCAGTTCTGAAGCCATGTTAGAAATCCACAGTGACTGTAATATTGGTAAGCGTTGTTACCTGAATGTGCCCGACAGAGTATCAGATATTTTTATATAAAATTGACATTTCAGTGTCTGATTGATGAAAGGGGAGTTTATTGTGTGTCCATAATAGTTTAAATGAGCTTTAATGAGTTTCCATGACTGATCAGTCTCTTTTAATTGAAATTCCTTGGTTCAGGAAAGAGGTCACCAGACTAAAAACTATTGTGTTCATCCCCTGGGGATCATGATACTCTCAGTACAATCACTAAAAGTCCAGGCTCTTATTTCTTATTGACTCGAGAGGGGGATATTGATCTGTTGATAATTGTTGACAAATGTCCTTTAAGTTGTGGGAAATCATCATCTGGGGGAATATAAAACAAACTTTCATGGATATTCTCTGGACAGAAATTGTCTAAACAATTTGCTCTGTGCTCACGTGTTGGCAGAACAGATCAAGCAACTGTCACAACTTGCTGCTAGTGAGGCAAAATTAGCCATAACAGATGAGGTATATACCTGTCCCACTGTCCGATGCAGGGTCCACAAGCATTGGCAAGTACAACTCCACCAACATCACTCAGGATCTTGGCCTGGAAGAGGGACAGAGAAGGATTTTAAAGAAATCATTTCCTGTTTATTTCAGACACAGAACTGCATAAGAACCTTCCATGAAAAAAAAACAGTTTAAATGTTATATAGGTCATTTGCTAAATTAAACTATGAGTTCATATTGGTGAAATTCTAACTCACATATCCGTCCCTCTCAATCGTGGCGCGAATCTGCTCAGAACCGGGGGTGACGGTGAACTGGGCCTTGCACTTC
The DNA here is from genome assembly GCF_045865225.1 of Trachurus japonicus. Classification (NCBI taxonomy): domain Eukaryota; kingdom Metazoa; phylum Chordata; class Actinopteri; order Carangiformes; family Carangidae; genus Trachurus; species Trachurus japonicus. The sequence goes on along the minus strand of NC_140914.1, from coordinate 23,934,272 downwards.
AGACCTTTATCCAGAGCCTGCTTGGCCAGAGAAGCTGCTCGGCCCATGTCCTCGTAGCTGGAGTTGGTGCAGCTTCCGATCAGACCTGCAGGAGACAAGTTCATTGTTTGTAAGAGGAGAAAGAGAAGACTAATAGGAGGGAGTATACAGTTACAGTGGTCAAGTGGAAGTACTCATGTATTTTTAATAGTGCATCTTACATATGAAATGTGAGGAAAATTACTGAAGAGTAGAAAAGTGAGAAGATAATTAAGTTTGTGGTTATACATCTTCAGCATCATAATTATACTGTGTCGGTTCTGTCAGTGACTGCGTTTATCACTCAGTGTGAAGTCAGGAGCTCTGGAGACCATCAGCCACATGAGAGAGAGAGGTGTAACCTGACCATATCTGCTCAATAGCACGGCTACTGCTTCAACAAAGACAGAAATATCACATTTCACTTAGACGAAGCATTAAGAATATTAAAAATACTGACCGACTTTAACCTCCAGTGGCCAGCCGCTCTTCTGAGCTATGGCCCCGATCTCAGACACAGGGTGGGCGAGGTCGGGGGTGAACGGTCCGTTGATGTGGGGCTTCAGCTGTTAGAGGAAGGAATCCAGGCAGAATAATTTGGGTAATGTGGGACATGTTTGCCTACGCTATAAATATTGTTTTCTAAATTTGGAGACTTTAAAAAAGAGGAGCACTAATAAGCACCGACGCCGCCTCGTGCACCAACACAGCCACATGACAAAGAACAAAACAAAGCAAAAGTCTGTGACTAAATGAGAAGAGGGTGGTTCAGGTTTTTAGAAAACAGCACTAAAATTCAGCTTTTACTCCACAGGTCGGTGATTCTTCATGATATCTGTACATTTCTGGCTTTCCCGGTGTCATGACCTTGTACATTCATTAATAAACAACAGCTAGGTAACAGAGAAGCAGACTGTTGTTTGTTGTAACTAAACAAACATAATGTCACAGCAAGGTGCTCCCAAAATCAATTCAATCCTCTTGTTTCATCACTTACTGAGTGATGTCACATCGACAAAATAATAATAGTTTTATATTTTATATACTACAGTGTAGTGCTACATCCTCCTTATCCAATGTATGTTGTGTGTTACAAATGAAGTAACAAATGAACGTATAGTCAAACCAAACAGCACCATGCTGTTGATGTATGCTATTCTCCCACAATGCAAAGCACACACAGCTGGAAAACATAAACAACAGCTGGAGAAATAGTTCCTTTTTTTGGCCTCTCTTTGGGAAGTTGGTTTTGACTTTGTAAAGTTACTGCTGGACCATCACACATATTGTATAACTTCCTTCTAGTACAAAAAAAAGTTGATTATTTTGAATCCTAACAGCCAAACAACACTCACCTCACTCAGGTTAATCTCAATATCCTGATCGTATTCACAGTCCTTATCTGGGACCAAGTCGTCTTGGAACTGATCGGCCACAACAGAGATCTCTGAGAGGGAATACGAGTAGAGACAAAGTTGGAGGTAGAGTGAGAAACATTAAATAAAGAGGGAACATACCCAGACAAACAGCGAGTGACTTTACCTCCACGGCCAGTTTTCTCTAGGTACGTCTTCATGCGGTGGTTGTAGGGGAAAACAGATGTTGTGGCTCCAATCTCAGCACCCATGTTACAGATAGTGGCCATTCCTGAAATCAAAGTGTCATTTTCACTGTAGAGTAAATTATTACTGCTCTAAAAGTCACATAAATACATTATATACACCAGCAAGGCTTGGTAGTTGCAAGACTCACAACTGTGCCGTCTATGAGTGTCATCGCAACCAAATTTTCACCAACAGCTCAAGTCTTGTGATGACTCTAATCTTTACCAGTGCATGAGATGGAGTCGACTCCAGGTCCATGATACTCCACGATGGCTCCGGTGCCGCCCTTCACAGTCAGGATGCCAGCCACCTTCAGGATGACGTCCTTGGGAGAGGTCCAGCCAGAGAGGCTGCCGGTCAGCCTCACTCCAATCACCTGAAGAAAGAAAACACACAGGCTCCAACAAATCGAAAAAAACAAACACATAAGAGGCATTTGTGGAGACCTGTAGTGATTGAAAACAATGGGGAGCGGGGGGGTTGTACACTGTGAAGTTAATTACATTCAAAGCCATTTACAAGATATTAGATGATGCTAAGAACTCACTTTGGGGCACTTGAGCTCCCATGGGATCCCAGCCATGACGTCCACAGCATCAGCTCCGCCCACTCCGATGCAGATGGATCCCAGGCCACCACCATTGGGAGTGTGGGAGTCTGTACCAATCAGCATCACTCCAGGATAGGCATAGTTCTCCAGGATGATCTGGAAAGGGACATTTTGACAGCATTATGTTAGACAGATAATAAGTGTTTTGGCACAGATACCAATAGGTGCTACTTCACCACTGACAGTGACTGACGATGTACGGTTATTATGGGATGTTTGTGAAATTGCTCTCGCCACGCTGTGAGCTGTACTGAGGTCAGAGAAGCCATCAATCAATGAACTTTACCTGATGGATGATCCCTGAGCCTGGTTTCCAGAAGCCAACTCCATATTTGGCTGCAGCAGTTGCAAGGAAGTTGTACACCTCCTCGTTCATCTCCTGTGTGAAGAGTATTTTGGGAGGAGTTAGGGTTTCTGTTGAGGTTAACTGACCTGATGAGGAATTCAACCAGGCTATTTGATTAAACCAAACCATGATATCTACCGTGCCCACAGAAAACTGTTCTGCTGGCTCTGAAACATGAATCTGAATGAGAATAAAATGCAGCCTACTTCTATGTTGAAAAGCTCGATAAACTGTGCTGTAATCAATTTACCCTGCCATTGACAAAAAATGTAAATGAAAAAACAATATGCAACAAAATACGCATACTGCAACTGCTCTGTATAAACTCCATTCGTAATAGAAATTGGCTCTCGTTTGACTTGTGTGAACTGACAAAACCTCATAATAGACTGAGCCAAAAGCCAGAGGCGAATCTTATAAAGCTGGAGAGTCTCTATAACTGCATCTTGCCAACACATTAATGGGACATTATGAAGTTGGTATCAAGGTTACTATAGTGTTAAAATTTTCATTAGTTTTTATTTTTATTTAGTTTTTCAGTTTCTTTTTTATTTCAGTTCAGCAATTTTAGTTTAGTTTTTATTTTTGAGGAATTGATTAGTTTTTTATTTAGTCTCAGTCTTTCAGGTACTAGGAGAAAGCCTCTGTGAGACCTCTGAAGATGAACTTCCAAATTTGTGGTATTTTTCCCTTTTAGTTGCATCCCATTAATGTTCCCATCAGTCCTCATCACGTTACATTTGTACTCGAAGTCTTCCCATATTGAGCTGTGGTGTTTTCTTCCAACTTTAGCCATTTCTAAGAAAACTAAAACCAAGCTGATGTTATCTGCAATTCAGTTTAGTTTTAGTTAGTTTTGCATTGTTCATTATAGTTTTTATTTAGTTCTCGTTTTTGGAAAAAATGTCATTTTTATTTTTGTTTCAGTAAATTATTATTATTTCACTGGTAGTTTTAGTTAACTATAATAACCCTGGTTGGTATCAGACGCACACCTTTCAAGCACATAGGCTTAGTGTTTTTATCTGTGGTTGTGGGTATCAAATATGTGTCAGAAAAACATGAACAAGCTCTAGATACCTGCACCACCTTAAATCAGCTTTAAATCTGTCACTCTAAAGCCAGACGACCAGGACCAGTATGATGAAATAAGCTTGCAAGATCAGATCCATTGCCCAAAGCTCTGTGACATAAGTCTTGAGGTTTTATCCAATCTGATTACACTACAAAACAGGGGCCTGTGGCCCAATAACATGCAGCTCATCAGATTAACATATTTTATATTTTTGGGCTTTTTTGCTTTTCTTTACTTGCTAGGATAGTTGAGAGAGACAGGAAATGGGAACGCAGGGAGAGGGGGAATGACATGCAGCAAAGGGCCACCAGATTCGGGATTCGAACTGGGGCCGGCTGTAGAGAGGACTGTAGCCTCTGCACATGGGGTGTCTGCTCCACCCACTGAGCTATACGGCGCCCCTTCTTCAGATGAAAATTGATTTATTGATATCTTTATTTCGATCAACAATGTGTTAAATATATATATCCTACCCCTTTAAATAACTGTTTTTTTTACATTCAACATACCTCCTTTACAATATGTACCCTTTCCTGCAACATTTTAATCCAATTACCAAGCGAGCGCCTTGTGGGAGATATTTATAAATGTACATCTGGAGAATCATTTCTTTATGTCTCTTTTTAAACAGAATTACACTCGAAATGTTTTTAATTTCAGTACTCAGACTGTTCCACAGTTTTACTCCACAAATGGTTATACAGATGGGTTTTTTTTCTCCTGTCAATTTGCAACTGATGGCTATGACAACTAGACTCACCTTCGCCCTCTGCAGGTCCTCAACTCCTCCGATCTGGGCCTCGATCAGGTGATCACAGTGGATGGTGGAGGGAACAGCCACCTTGGGCAGACCGCTGCTGATGAACTGAAGCATTGCCATCTGAGCTGTAGCATCTTGCATAGCCACGCGATCCGGACGCAGACGCAGATACGTACGGCCGCGGTCGATCTCCTGTCCAGCTGGATCATCCAGGTGACCGTACACGATCTTCTCCGACAGAGTGAGAGGTCTGCCGAGCCTGGCGGGGAGGATTGGTGGAAAAGATGCAGGAAATATTGTGTTGGGTTGGACACTGAGTGTTTTCTAACTGATAAACCATATTCCCTTTGATATTGTTTTGCCCAGTTCACTATTCTCTTTTTAAAACACAACAATAAGGTCTTGTAAACAGTACTTGTGGAAAACACTGTGTTGGGCTGGTTGCAAAGAAAGCTTTGAACTACACGTAACTATGGCTTATCAGGGCAGCAAATATTTAGGGCTGACTGTTCCTTTAATAGTCAGCGAGACAAAAGGCTTTTCCTGTTCCTGGATTACAGCATGTGATCAAATGAGCAAGAGGTCATCCAAAGTTAGCTCGTAGGCCCTGCTGCCTCTGACACTGTCAACACAGTAAATGTCACAAGGTTTACTGTGTAGTTGTAATAAACACCAGCCATTCCTCACGAGACAAACTGTAGCCTAATCAACAGCTACTTCTGAGAGGGGCAACTGCTGCTGACCTTCTGCGCACAATGTTGATGCAGTCGTGCATTTTCTCATAGTTAATGCTGGAGCCGGGCTCAAAGCGGCTCATGGCCACCTTGGCTTTGGCGCTGAAGACTGCGGTGACATGAAATCGCCTCGCCCCGGTTCCGAGGGCCAGCTAGACCAAAGGAAAAAGAATACAAGTCTGAGAAACAACGCCATAAATTAAGTTTTATTGTAGAGTTCAGGGACAACTCGGCAGAGTTAGGCTACATAATAACTATGGAGCAGAACAAGAGGTAATTTAAGTATGAAAGAGAGGAACACATGACTGGGGGGGAGTCACTGGACTGGCGGGCTGAGATAAAGCACTAAACACTGGGCAAGGGCCACTAACAGGAAGACTACAGAAGAATCCTCCATTTTGGTTCCTATGGGCTTTGTTGATTGGTTGGATCTATTCAAGATTAGTAGTGGAAACTAAAAAAAAAGCATATATTGAATAATCAGTGACTGCTAACGCTGCATATGTTATATGCATATGATTTATTCGTAGCGGATGTAATTCTTTTGCGGTGGCCCGCCACGAATAAATTAATGTGTGGGAAACACTGGTAATGGTGTAAGACTTCCAAAAACCTGCTATAACAATTCAAGACTGACAATAGTGTTGATACTCAGTGGAAAGTCACTGTGCTCAAAGAAAAGGTGAAAGTTTATACAGTTCATATTTCAGAGGTTAGCCTCACCCACTGGACTATTACTGACAGTCCAATACTCTGAGTGGATTCAACTGTCTCCTACACAGTCAACTATGTATAAGAGCACGAGAGGTTCCAAAACTGTCTCTAAAATTACTATTGGACCCATTTCAACACTTTAATGCCTCAACTAAATTCACTATAGTGTTCAGATATCCTGAAAAATATACGTAATGGCATGCACTTTGTACATAAATGTTATAATGTGCTGTTAAGGACAGTCCTCTGTGAGTAAATAATTGTCCTTAAATCACATGTAATGGGTGAATTTCAATAGCGGAAACGATCAGGTCAGTTTGTCCATTGCTTTTACAACCTTAACATTAGTACAGCCTAAATGAGGAGAATCTCCATCAAATCATACAAACTGTACTCAGTCAGTTACAAGCTGAAACAATCAAAAGAGGTCTTTAAAAAGGAGAGATTTTACAGCTCCAGGGTAGAAACACAATAAAACTGGAATAGCAGATGATTCAATGTTTACAGCTTTGACAGTAACAAACAGTCAATGTGGAACTTGTCAGAATATATAGTTTTAATAAGTGTGATGATAAATGTTGTAACTGAAAGTGTCTTTTCTCCGGACAACTAAAACATAATAATTGTCAAGGCTCGACCTGATCATTTTCAGTGTCTTGTCATCACTTTGTGTAATTTTTACATTCAGATTTATCTTTTTATTCTTTTTTATTTTGTATATCTATTAGTATGTAAAATAATGTGTATCCTCCTCCCTTTGATAACACATTATAGGTATAGGAGTGTAGGAGTAATGGATGTAGGCTACATACGCATATTGCTTATTGATTTATATAATTTTCAACAAATTTAAAAAAAACTAAAAAAATATTTTAAACACAGAAATCTTTGTAAAACATCCAGAAATAACCAAACGACGTGTACATGCTTGGGTAAACAGATCCTAGAGAGCACGGTGCTTTTCAAAACAAACATCATCCATGGACAACACGGACCTGTCGCTAAGACAACTCCGTAACCTTGCGATCACCTTGCAAACATCAGGACGCTTAGGTGCTTTAAGGGCCACTGTTCAGTAGTGATGTTGACTAAACTGAATGCTGGTATCATGTATGATATCACTTAATGTGGTTGTCGACAAGTGGGACGGGGTTTATAAGCGATACAACGCGTCGCAGCCCGGAGTCAAACGGGGACACTGTGACCTGTCAAGTAGCGGCTCGGCGCGGACTCTCATCTACGTTGACCGGCCGCAGGTCAACAATAAGCGATGGCGGCTGTCGCACACGACGGGGTATATATGTTGTCACACATATACCCCATAGCAGGGCAGTAAACTGTTCTGTAAAACTTTTAAAAAACGTTTTCTTACCTGCAGCCTAGAGACAGTCAAACAGTAAGACGCCATTTTGCTCACTGACAAAGATGAGTGTCGCCCTCGTATGACGTCACTGGCTTAAGCAGCCCGTTATTTCCATAGACATAATAATACATCCATGGTTATTTCCATGGATGTAATATAATGGTTATTTCACACTATCAATTTTTAAAAGGACTTTCTTTTATCAATATCATTATCACCACCACAATCATCACCATTATTATTATTATTATTATTATTATTATTATTATTATTATTATTATTATTATTATCAGCATTACTGTTATACACGCTTATCACTTGCCATACATTTTCTTACATTAAGTATGCAATATGAGTAATGATTTCTTGATGACAATTTCACTGTTTGGCTTGCATGTACCTATCTGTTTACTTTCTGCTTTTCTGCTCCTACTTCACTTTCCTTTGGAGGAAAATGTACTTTTTCCCTAATTAATTTATTTGACAGCTACTACGCTTCATCAACACTACTACTACGACTACTACATTAAATATGGCTTATGCAGAGACACCGTCCAATAGTATATTTCCTCCACTATATTTTCCTCCGCAATACTTTACTTTACTAATTGAGTATTCTTGTGGTGTAATATTGCTACTTCTCTCACTAGCCTGCTCTCATCCACTGGAACTACGCTTTATACATAATGCATGATAGAAAATCATATATAAGCAGATAAATCGTTTTTGCTCTCAGTGATATGAAATAATATATTCACTTGAAAAACTTTAAATTGTTTAGTAACCCCAGCTCTATTAAATTCATGAAGTGAACAAATATCAAAATGTAAGCAATTTTCTTATAATCAGCTTTGTCTTATCTATTGTTTATTTTGTAAACAATCTGCACATGAAACACATCACGCAGTACTGCTGCACAGTCAACAAAACAGTAGGCTAATTGAATACTTTTATGGTCATATCATTTAATGATAAGAACATCATTTCCCACAAGCCCCTCTTAAAGTGTGGTTGCTTTGGTTGGCTGAATAGACGCTGCAGGCCTATAATCTGTGGGTCCTCCCCCATCTCAGCCAATAGAGACTCTGTTGCCATCACTCCTTATATTTTTAGCAAATTGTTCTGCACCGTAGGAAACTACAAATATCCCGCCGCCAAAGTAAGTAGAGCCTCCTTGGTAAACTTGGGTTTTGCACGAGGGGAAAAACGTCCATTTTCACGTAGCAAAGGTGTCACTGCTTTTTGAGGAGGACTATGAATTAAAAAATGAGGAAAGACATGTTTATTTTCCTTTTTCTTCGTTTGTATTGAACCCAGTCTGTGGGGTCAGTATGAAAAAACAACAACAATCCATGACTGAAACATTAACGGTTTGCTGAGAGAGAGAAACACACATGATAAACACCGTTTTATGAACAATATAATAACGATATTAATAAAGCAGCATCCATTATAATGTGAAGAAAGTAGTGCCTGCCGTCACGGGGGTGTGGGCGAGTCACCGTGTATAAATACGCCGGGTTGTCAAACAGGAAAGTTTCTGTGGAGCCTCGGTGCAAACTGTCAGCTCGAGACAAACTGGAAAACCATCCGACCATCGGAGAACTGGGGCAGCAGTCACTAAAAACAAAACAACAATACCAAGGTGAAAGAAACCCCCCCGGGCGGTCAGCATCCGACCCGACGACTCGACAGCTTCGCCTTGACAACACACGGGATTTAAAACAGAAACGCAGGAGTACGAGTCAAGCTGGGGCATCAGTTACCATAGGTGAGCAATTAACGGTCAGCCGGTGCACGGCACAATATACGTGATAACCTTACTCTGCCGTCCTCACAGGCCTGTCGAGTCTCAACTGCATGTTGTCGTGTGTTGGTGTTTTTTTTCCACCTCAGAAGCTTTGCTTGTCCACCATAAATGCGCTGACAATAATGAATAACTGCAACAATGATTAAAAAAACACGGTTTTTGTTTGTGTCTCGAGCCGTTATATGTCAGCCGACGTGACCCTGTGGACGTCTGTTCAGCTGTCATGTGTTTTTCCCCTTTTTAATCGAGGTTTAATGGTCTTGTTTATGCTGAGGAGGGACTCTCGTCTTCATTGCTCAGTGCACATACTCGGTCGATAGGCTGTTCGCCACTTAATTAGCTACATAATTTAATTTAAAACGACATTTTGGCAAGGAGGGATTCTCCACCTGCATGTCGGCTAAACCAGTGTCCTTTCTGCTCCAGTGCCTTTTGACTGACATATGGCAGTAATCCCCAGGTAGACCCCGCTGCCTTATTATCCTGGCTTCTCACCACGCATGCAAACCTGATTGGTGTTTTTCCAACCTCTCTCTTTGTATTAACCCTCCATTATCTGGCAGGTAGATGCAATGCATTCCCATTTCAATAGATCTATAGATAACAATCAGCTTTAAGTTCTATTGAAAAAACAAAGTAGGTTTCAGCAAGGCAAAACCCCTAAATGTTTATTTTTGTCGGTGGTGGTATGTTCTGACCTCCACTTATCATAGTTCAAAATGGGCTTTTGTTGTCCTATTTGTATTGTAGCCTGTGTTTATTGTGAGATCACTGTGTCTCTGCTGCTTAACAGTTAAAACCTGACTGGTAGTGGATGCTTTGCAGCACACACATTTGCAGCGCTGATAATGAGTCCATGTAAACAAAAATAGCACCAGAGATCCTGCTGTTGCACGGATCCGCAACAACAGGCCTTTAAAAATAAAACCAGCTCCCTCAAACTGTGACAGATTTGCAGGTGAGGGACACAAATATATATGTGACCACGGCGAGGTAGTTTGAACATGAAAGATTTATGTATTTTAATGAAATTGCAGGCTGTGTTAATGTGTTCGATCAATTATTGCACCCCAGGAGCAATAAAGCTGCACATATGAACTGATTTATCCTCTGTCATTGGATGACATTGGAGCTTCTGTATCTTACTGTTGCCTTTTTTTTGTTATGAGAGGAACAAAATGCAGTAGATGCTGTAGATAGCTTAGCTCTGCGTGTGTGTGTGTGCACCCAGCGTTTTTAGTGATGCTGGCTGTTGCAGTTTATAGACCAGCAGATTCTCTTCAATGCTCGCAGATCCTTTTCTACAGTCACCTAAACTCATTTTTGACTCAGGTGGTAGAGAGGAATTTGCACCACAGACGATGCAAAATGGGGTCCTATTTATAGCCCATCCTAACCAGCCCCCATCTTATCCTTCAATGTCACCTTTTTCATGCAAAAGGAAAATGTAAATCTCATCTTGGACCGTCTCTCCCGCAGCCCCTCATCCAGCCGTCGCAGCTTTATCTGTAATAACATTAGAATTGTCTTTAATCGGAGGCGTCTTTCTAATCTTAGCTGCCGAATCCCCATCTGGCAGGGAATGTGAGTGAATTGTTTGTGTGTGCGTGGGGGGGGAGGGGGTGATCGCTCGCACGCACTGCATGGTGGGACATGGTGTTCTGTGGAGTCGATTAACTGTCCTGCCATTTTATACTTCTTCCTCAGGGAGTCTTGTGGTGTTTTTTTTTTTTGTTGTTGTTTTTTTTTCTCTCCTCTTGTATGTAATCTTTCTTTTCAGTCTGAGCCTGCGTGGTGATGAATGGCCTCCGTGTGTTACAGCATTAAGCAGAAGGCACTCTATGGGATCGGATTCAGATTATAAAGGATTTATGAAGCCCACGACACAGCATCTGTTACATCAATCACTACATCCAGCAGTTGATTTAACAAACTGATGTCAAATATAAATCATTTTTAATTGCTGCATGTTACTGTATGAGAGTAGTGGTTATACATTTGTGCACCTAACAAACCGTGTGCAGTATGGATATTAAATATCCATACATCTAAAACATTTACTGTACTGTTATATATAAACGTGATCCCTGAGAAATTGTTATAATTCATAAAGGTGTGATTAATACACACAATTTCCCCTAACAGTTTGAACCAATTTTAGTGATTTTTAAGATAATTTTGCAACGGATTATACTAATGTCAGATTTCTAATGTAAATTGCTCTCATATGTTGGTGCAGAAATGCCTCAGTCCAGTAAATAGATGTGTGTTTTAACTGCTTTTATCAGGCTCCTGGTGTAAGGAAGCTGGAGTGTGCGCGTAATTGAATTTTAAAATTTTTGATTAAAAAAATAAATTGTGATTGTATTAAAGATCTCATGGCAGTAATCAAAGTAAAACCAAGATCTTTAAGAGTTTTTGTGCTGCCAGTGTTATTCAACCAGAGTACACAATTTAAATGAAAAAATGTAAATAATGTTTCTTTAAGTAATTGCATTTGTTTTGCTGGCACAGTCCAGCATTGTACAATCAAGGCTTTCTTTGTGCATTTAATACCAGTGTACGTGTCTACAGCCATAGAATAACAACGGTGTTCCTCTTGTGCTTGCCAGGTAAAATGACTGTTTTCTTCTGTTTTCGTCTTCACAGCTGGAACCTGAAAACATCTTTACATACTTGTGACGACGGCGAAAAACAGCCTGCAACCTGCTGCCCCCACCTTCAAGGTGCCTTTACCATGGTGACACTAAAACAACCATACACTTTACAATAAGCCAGAGGAGAAACTCAGTGTTGCAGTTGCATTGCCTCACTCTCAGCGCCATCATTTTAAACATTTTGTTACCCCGGTGCAGCCATGCATCTAGAAGTGAAGGTTGCCCTCAACTTCATCGTGTCCTACCTGTACAACAAGCTGCCTCGGCGTCGAGCCGACCTGTTCGGCGAAGAGCTGGAGAGGATACTCGTGTCACGTTTTGAGGGTCACTGGTACCCTGAAGCCCCTCTCCGGGGTTCTGCCTTCCGCTGTATTCACCTGGGAGCGCCGAGGGACCCCGTGGTGGAGCTGGCCGCAAAGAGAAGCGGACTGGACACGGAGGAAGTACGCGCAAATGTTCCCGCAGAGCTCAGCGTGTGGATCGACCCTTATGAGGTTTCCTACCAGATCGGAGAGAAGGGGGCAGTGAAGGTGCTGTACCTGGAGGACCCGCCGGGTCTCGGCTGTGACAGCGAGAGGGCCGAGGGGGTGATCAGAGAGGGAAAAGGAGACGCAGAGGCGGAAGAGGCCAAGAATCTGGGCTTCAACCCAGACGCTCAGGTGTTTGTGCCAATTGGGAGTCAGGCGTCTCCTGCCCTCATGCCCTCGCACTCCAGCTCTCCCACTCCTCTGTCCGCCCAGTCCTGCCCCGGCCTCTTCAGCTACCCCAGCTCCAGTACACCCACTGACCCCGCCGCCCACTCCTCCAATACCTCCACCCCCTCGCCCCCCAGCGGCGGGCTGCCCTACCTCGCCGCTCAGCAGCCACCCTCCGCTCTCCCCACCGCCCGCCCCCAGCCCATCACCTTCACCACAGCCAGCTTCGCCGCCACTAAATTCGGCTCGACCAAGATGAAGAAGTGCAGCGGGGCCGGGTCGCCGGCCGGCTCCGGAGTCGTCGTACCCCCCGCCCAGAGAATGCTCTCCCGCTCTCCCACCAACATCTCGACGCCAGAGCTGCTCAAGCACAAGCCGCTGTCGCTCTCCTTGCACTCCCTCGGAGGCCCCATCCCCAGCCAGCTCTCCCCCAACGCCAAAGAGTTTGTCTACCCAGGATCCCCCGGCCCCCTCTACTTCGACGCAGACACCCAGCCCATGCAACCTCACGCCAGCCCTTTCCAGCCCCCCCACACCGTCAACACCCACCCATCCTTCGACCCCTTCTCCAGCCCTCCTCCGGCTCAGAGCGTGGGCATCATCGGCAGCAATGGAGGGATTTCTTACATGGAGAAGCCGCCATTTGTTGAAGGTTTAGGAAGCTACAACCTGCAATATCCCAGCCAGTCCTTCCAGCCTGTCGTGCTGGCCAACTAAGCCTTCATTTGTACTGAGAAGAGTCGCCGGAGGAGGAGTCGGGTGTTCGGACAGTGATGCTCCTGATATTTTCAGTTTTTCTAAGAAATTGTTCTAATACTAATACAAATTAAGAATTAGTTTACTACAAAGATTTAAAATACCACATTCACTGAATATGTCACGTGACACGTTTTGTTCCTTCACATCCCCCAACCCCACCCTGCCCCTTTGTCCATTGCTGTTACTCGTCACGTTCTATGTGTTCGCTTTGACAGGAGTGGGTGGGGGGTGACTTCCTTTCTACATTGAGTCCTTGCCAAGCTCTTATGTTTATTGTTTTGCATTGAATGTTAATGTGAGACACTTGTTTTTTTTTGTTTTTTGTTTTTTTTTACTTGTAGTCTAATGGACCCGGCTCTAGCATAGCTCCATTTTGCACTGCACTGTCATGCTGTGAAAAAGGACCTCGCCAAGTCCTGCAGGGAACGACGGCTGTGGAAAAGCTCAGCACTTTGCTCTGCAATCTGCTCTGCCCTACTTGCCACAAATACAGAGAGGGGGGCTCTGCTGTCTCTGTGTGTGCAGTCCTGTTCTGTTTTGTTGTGGCTCAGCGTGATCGAGAGACTCATTGTTTGTACGTTGGGCCCGTTACCCTTGAAACGCACTCGTGCACAGGCACAATCTCACTCTGTTGTTGTCAGCGGGTGTATATTGAAAGCAGTTTATGGTCAGCTGGAATGTGTACATGACGTGGGTTTAAACGAAGCTGGAGCAGCGAAGAGGGCAGAAAGCAGGGAGAGCGTTGGGGTGTTAAAGGAGCGATGTAGTAGAATGTATTGTGCTTGTCGGGGGGGGGGGGAACTGCAGCAGGGCAGGTCAGGGAAACCTTGGTGAATGTGAACGGAAAATTAATCTTTTGTATTTCAAGACCACGGCCATGATGCCTCAGTTATACCCACAGGGGATGCACGCCATGGTTTCATACATGTTTTTCAAACGGACAAACGTGCACACTCGCATGCAGAAATATGCACACATACAGACATCTCCAGTCAGCAGAGTGTGAAGGTGAACAGGCGGAGAAGGTGATGAGGGGGAGGGGATGCAGCAGCTAAGCAGTAGGGATTGTGATAAATGGCTTAGCATGACTTTGACTATGAAGGAGAGGTTTTCCTCTGCATGAGAGGGGAGAGGGAGATGGGAAGACAGAAGGAAATGAGAGTGTGAGAGACAGAGAGAGGGAGGGAGAGAGAGGGAGAGAGAGAGAGGAGCAGCTACAGGGTTGTGTTGCCTCTGTGGCATCCAGAGCGTATTGGCTTAGAGAGCGAGACTTTAAAACCCAGAGCACGTTTCTGGTGAGCTTAAATGGTATTGAAGCCAAAGGCTCACACTATTCTCTCCTCCTCTTGAAATTCTTCAGTGATCTCTGCTTCTCAGCTACAAAGAAAAAACCCAGAATCCTACGGTCCAGGTTGCTCTGTATCTTTTTCCCAGTTGCAGTGATGTGGACAAAGATACAAAGATGAATGTTTTTTTTTTATTGACGTGTGGCTTTTGTCGCTTTATTGAGTAGCTTGTCAGATCACTGGAAGTCTGTTGTTTCAAATGTCTGTTTCTCAGTCGGGTCCATGTGATGTTGAGTCGCTACAGGGAAGGGTAGCCCCCCCAGCTCCCCCCACCCCACACCCCTACCCCACCCTCCCCATGTCAAACTGAGCTGTCCAGCACTTTATTACTGGGCTCCTGATGCTGTGTCGCTCACAGACATGAGCGCTAAACACATTCCTTTGCCCGCAGTTTGGTTAAGGCATGTGTGATTAAGCCGTCATGAAATGCTTTAGAGATTCAAACACAAGCTAAATTTGTATTTGAACGCATCACATGGTCGTGTAGATGCTGTCAGTCTTGGCTGTTTATTTGAATGTTTTCTAGACTTCTATCCATTTAATGTTTTTGTATAAGATGATCCAAGGACCCTCGACTTGTGCTCACGCTGGTATTGCGATGTGATGACTTGTCATATGCATGCAGGTTTTTATTTCTTTTTCTTTCTTTTTTGTTTTTGTTTTTTTGTGTTTGTTTTTTTCAAGGGGATAGGTGGGCAGGTACACATAAATGCTCCGATTGTGAGGGAAAGATGCATTCCTAATTTTTTGTTTTTGTAATTTATTTCCAATATTTCTATATTTTTTGTTTTTGCAAATTCTCACTTGCATTTGTATGAGTAAGACATGACTGGAGTCCAGGAATATGTATATAAAAAGTTCTTATGTTCAGATTCTTTGTTTAGTTTCTTACATGCTGAGGTTATTTTTTCAGAAAATAACATGAATATATGCAAACTGAGACAAAAATAAAGATGTACAGAATAAAGTATTGAATGTTTATTGTATCTTGTACAGCATTTGTCTAATAAGACGGGTAAATGTATTCATTCTTCAAGTTGGATTTGGAGTTGAAGATGTGAATGTTTACAGTGGGTTGTGTCAGAACAGATGGCTGATATCACTTTATCTGTGCTCCCAGGGCAGTCGGACAACACTACCCCCATAGACAGTACGTTTAAACCAAAAACCTCTACATTTCAGATTCATCTGAGTGCAGTGTTCACTTCCCCCTTTTATGACAATTTACTGCATTTCATGTGTTTGTGCTTAAAGAAAATACTTTGATTTTTTTTAACATTAGTTACTAACACTCCTGGTTTCATCTGTCCTCTAAAAAGGTATCAAAACTCAGATGTACTCACTTTCCTAATATTATATTTCCCATCAAATCCTTCTTTATTGCACATGTGTTTTTTTGTTTTCTTTTGTTTTTCTTTTGTCAGTGTTCACCTTTCCTCATCAGCCTGGTCCTTTTGGTCCTGATACTATAGCCATATCCCTGACTGTCTTTGCTCACACAGATGCTCACCCTTCTCCAGTGCAATGTTACGCCATAATTTAAATTACCCTGAAGGATTTAAGGGGTTTCTACCTCTCTGCACCCTGGAAAAAAATATCTTCAATAGGAAGACAGTGTTAGCAGCAGATTGTGAAGGAGGAAGGAAATGAATGTGTTGTGAATGTGATTCAGATCTGATGTTAGTCAACCCTGGTTGAGAAGGCCTGCAAAAAACAAACAGAAGAATCCCCTTATTTTGATGTGTCTTGGGGAGATTTTTAGTCACGTGCATGTCTAAAGTGTCCAAGTGACTCAGTTTTCTCCTTTTTTTTTATTTTTTATTTTTAGTTTTTTTGTGTTTTGTTAGATTGTGTTGTTAAATTTCCTCTGTGTACAATCTGGCTCTAGAGGTGAGAGATCTGAAGATGAGTGCGAATTGTAAAAGCTGTTTGCCCTCACATCTTCAAGAATATATGCTGGTTTGTGGGGGAAGAGATGAGACCGTGGTTTAAACACACGCAGGCTGTTCTACAATCAGGGTTGATCATTAATGAAAAGGAAAAATAAGAATTTTGTATTCTGATGTCCTTTGCTTATATTGATGTGTGCATTTTATTTTGCACTTTGGAATATTTCATTGTCATAAAAGAAGTTTATTTTCTATGTAAAATTTAACATTTAAGAATAAATAGATATAATTAAAAGTTCAGATGATGTATAAATATAGTGCTTTCTTTCCTGCCTGTATTTTATTATTTTTCCTATTTTGTATCTGATCTGTACACCCTGTAGATGTATAATGAATCTTTCACTACTGAAATGCAATGACCTGTTTTCTGTGCTGCCCCTCGGGAATGGGGAGTTACTACTGCAGTTTCTTATTGTATCAGATTCTTTTTTTAAGTTTGTAATAAAAACAGATTGGCAAAAATAAGCATGGAAAATAAGCTGATTGAGTCGTCCTCATTGTTTCTGGGTACGCCGAGGAGCTGCGGAGCGTTGTGCTGAAACTAATGCAGACATGAGTCTTCAGCTTGGTCATAGATAAATCCACCTCTCGCTGCTTACATGCGTCATGCTCAATTAACGTTGAACATGTTGCAGATCAAAGATTATGAAAAGTAGATCCCTGTGTCTCTGTGAAAAGCCTCAGATTTGAAATGCCAGAGCAGGGTGTCTCCTTCTTCCTCTTATTGCAGTAAATAAATTCAAGTGATGTTTGATCAATAATTCAAAGCAAAGATGAAATTCTCAAATGGTGATGAGCCAGATTGCTCACCACCTACCTCAGCTGGACCCATCCCAGCAGATATTACTTTATATTTCATCATCCAGCTCTGTCTGTCTGTCTGTCTGTCTGTCTGTCCTGTGCCAGTGTCTCAGTCGGGTGCAGCCAGCTGTAAGGTTGGCTCGTCCATGTGAGGCAAACGCACTGGACGCTGCTTTCTATAGTAACGTGTAATGGTGTGGCATGAACATGCGTGACTGGGCTCCTCCTTGGCTCTCCTCTGTACACACACACACACACACATATATATCCATCGCCCACTCACTGCATCCCATCCCTCCCTCCCTCCCTCCTCTCACATGTCTTAAACTGCACCCCTGTTCTCCATCTTTCCTCTGTCAGACATTAGCCACCCACCCATCTTCTCCCATTCTCCTTCACCCCATGCCCCCCCTCCTCAGCACCCTTTCTTCTCCCATCTTTTCATCCACCTGATCCTTTCCCCTCCCCTCCCCTCCCCGCCCCCTCCCGTGCTCCCTCGCCTTTCTTTCTTTCTCTCCTCCCTACATACACACATACACACACATATGCGCGTGCACCTATCCTGCTGGTCTTTGAGGCTGCCGCCGCCGCTGCTGCTGCTGCTGTTACGCAACGCTGCTCCCCTGTGTGTTGATGTGATCATTACGCAACATCTCCTACTCCTCTGGAATACTGATGAGCAGCAGGACCGAGGCAACGAAGGGACAGTGAAAAAAACAACAACACAGCGTCTGAAACCAAACAAAAAAAAAATCACATATTGTGTTTACACATGTGCTCGGCTTGAGTGGTGCTGTGCATGTGTCCACCAAAGTGTGCTTCTATTGTTGTCTACTGCTCCTTTGTCTCAGCACCAGTGTGTGTCTCTGCAGCTGGCCGGTGACTTAAGCAATGTCAAGCTCAGAGTCCACGTGTCATTTTATCCCAATTTATTTCATATACATGATACAAGATACAGTTAGGACATGGCACTGCTGTTGCATGTATCCTATACATGGTTAGGACGATACAAAAACACCAACAAAAACATGTTTATATAAAAAGAGAGAAAATAAAGCAAAAACACCACAAAACAAACAAATTTTAAAAATGTTTTCAATAAACACGTTTTTTTTTTCTTCCAGAGTAAAGTAGCTACTTTGAATAGCAAACAAGAACACAAGTGTCAGAGATGCAAACGCCGATCTGGAGTCGGTTTCAGACCAGATCCACTGGTTAGACCTTCAGATGTGCTCATCTGCGCCATCTACAGGCAAGGAAAACAACGGCGCTTTCACACTTGCGCCACCTGAAGGCAAAAGGTTACAACTGCAGCTTTTTTTTAAAAAACTGTGTGAACTTTTCAATTTTTGCCAGATTTCATAAATTCACTCTAGACAGGCCTGCCAACACGCTGTTTTCTGACCAAGCTTAATGTCAGACATGACAGGTTTAAGTCATACAGCAATCATGTTGATTATTTTTAAGCAAACACGCAAAAATAATTGTTGAATACACAAAATAGGCAGGAAACAGCTGCTACAACAGTTACAGATGGCGCAAGTGTAAAAGCACAGTAGCTATTATTTTACAGCTACATTTGCAGATCAGAGTGATTTTCGTTCCCTATTGGTGGCGCAGCTTTAGCATGTGTGGAACTGGAGTATTTGCAGCCTGCTGAGCAACAATTACACGCCCAGTTTCAAGAGGCGCTTTGCATCAAAAAAGAGAGATTGCTACATACTGTACGCTGCGCTATAAAAGATCTTGATTTATTGCCTTTTAAAAGGCTCTCCTGGCCAGTACCTTTACTCAGCTTTACGCAGAACATTTTTAATTTAGTCAGAAAATAACTCGAATTTGCATTCAGCGACTGCACCGACATTTGAACAACACAATGCAGTTATGTCTGGTCTGAATGTCAATTCCAAATAAAACGTACTGCTGAGAAATGTCTGTCATATGACACCACCAAGAAACTGAAACACAGAAACTATCAAGAAAACACAAAAGCACCAACTGATCCAGTGTATCTAGATATAGATCAATCTTAAGTAAATAGAAAACAATCCACACAGTGATCGAAAGATGCCGTCTTCAGCTGATGTTCACCCCCAGGTCAAGCACTTGCTGCACAAGGATGGGTGGCACTATTATGCAAGTTATAAACAACAAGACATCATAGATTAGATGTTCAGCTTTTCCTTCTGACAGAACTGTACAAGCAACCATAAGCCCACCCATCCAAAAACAGATGTAGTTTTCAGTGATGGTTAACAGACATAAGTACACTTGGTGTAAAATAGTGAAGGAGAAAAAGACAAGTTTACAGGGTTTCATGCATTAGGATCCTGGATGACAGAGGATCTAAACTGGAAGCACAAATGACTTTGGGGCATTTTCTATTTAGTACATCATAGCAATTTTACATACAACATCATCACTGAAATTAATAAACAAGCATTACATAACAGAGTATTATTGCCACATTTATTTTCTTTCCAAGATTACGGCGATTATGAGCACAACCGACTGATCACAAAACCTGCTTCAGTCGAAGACACTTGAGATATAAAGTCCCATAACAGTCTGTATTATGTTTACTAATTTAGACACAGGCTCAGCCAGTTTGGCAAAAAAACAAAACTCCTCGATTTATCAAATCAGATCCAAAGTTTTGCCAAATGGAACTAAGCTGCTTTTTTGTATGTGCTCTCTGCTTGAACCGATGCCACGCTGTAGCCCTGCTAAACTTTTCCCTATTCAAAACAGGAAGTGCTGGATGAGGTAAATAAGAGTGTGCCCTGTCCTTTCTGTTAGACACACACTGTACGTGTGTATGTGTAAAGAAAAGAAAACCATATAGTTATATAAATCTGTTTTTAAAACATAAACATCCAAAAGCACAGTTTACCCATTGAAGTCCCTGCTTAGTCATTGGTTTTGTTTTTAAGTATTGTTTCTCAAAGGAAATAGAATTATCTGACATATCGTTGTACATCACAATCAACAGATGCATTATTACCATCAGAATAAATACAGCACTCTTTGACTATTTGGCAGATATAAGGAATAGTATTGGGTTAATAAAGACACAGTCAGAATCTCCGTTTTAGGAAATCAAGACCATGAGACAATCTTTTAATTACACGATGTAGAAGCAGTCAACTTTGGGCCTGGCTAAATTAAAAATATATAGTGTATATATATATTTATGTATGTATCTATCAATCAATCCAGCCATCACTACACCACCAGCAGGCAGGTAGTGACTCTAGCACCCTCTACTTGCAGTGTGCAGTAAAATAAACATCCCTCCGTATGAACATACCCCTCCACCGATGAGGGCCCTGGAGATCATCAACCTTAGGCCTTTGACAGCAGACAGTAACCTACTGAGAAAAAACGTTATCTCTTTCTGTATTTGTAAAACCGTCATCTTTTAAGAGAACCCCAAATCTGTCTTCTCTAATAAAATATTGTGTGAGGCTCTTGAAGCTGCTCTGAGGTTAGTAGAAAAGGAAACAAAGTCACCGTATAGCTTTTACCTGTAGGTCATGCATGTTTTTCCCTTAGAAGCCACAGTGTTTGTGGTAAATAAGGTAGACACCTGCCACCACTATACTCTCTACAAACTGTGTTGTAAGAAAAAAGGTGCAAAAAAAGGATTACACACTGATACACGCACATATTTATGTGGTGTAGGGAGATGACTATATATATGTATATACATTTTTTTTTTTTTAACAGCGCTTTTGTGTGCGCAGGTGTGTGCATGTGCATTACAAGAAAGAATTAACTGCGACTGTGACTGGACCTCGCCACGACCAAGACTCTGCTCTTCCCGTCTGCCGACCCTGAGGTCTCCGATTCCTTTTTTTCCTCAGGCTGGAAGTAACGCTGTGAATCTGCCTCTTGCTCCTTCCTTCACGTATTCATCTGTCCCCTGATCGCACACCCTTCCTCAGCTGGAGTATTTTAAAGGAAGTACACACACAAACCTAAGTGCAACACAAGGGAAAGTGAGGGACGGCGAGTGTGCACCATTCTAAATACGCAACTGTACTCTTACTGATGTACTCATGCTTTGGTCCGCTAGGAAGAAGTGCTATGCAGTGATAAAAACCGATCTGTGTAGTATTTAAAAGCCTGTGATTCTTTTGTACCAGCCTGCTGTTTTTATGTTTCCTGACTTTCCTGAAACCGTCTTGAGACAGATCATATTTTGCATGTGTGTATGACCATGGGAGTATCCACAATGGTCCCCTTCCTCTGAGTGTAGGAGCCAGGCGCTCTCCACAGGCCTTCCTGTGACCACCACTCCCATCATGCCTCACTGCCTGCCAGTGTGTACCCCAAACTCCAGCATCTTGTTTAAAGCAACAACCGGAGCTTGGTACAGTGACTGGAGGTCAGCAAAGACAAAAGTGCAAATTTAGATTCCCTTGGTGTTTGTGTCTGTGTTGAATTTTTTTTTGCGGGGAAGGGAGTTCTGCTCTTGTCACGTTGATACTTCGTGGGTTTTGTTCAGAGTTCTTTTACAGCGGGCCGTACTTGGCCTCGTATCTGGCCAGGACGTTCTTGCAGCGGCCGCAGTCCTTCCGCAGCTCAGCCACTTGCTGCCTCAGTGCAGCGTTTTCCCGCTCCAAGAAGGAGGCGCGCACTGTGATCTGGTTCTCCTTCAGCCGCCGTGCGTCACGAGAACGCTTTGCTGCCACGTTGTTCTTCTTTCTCCTGGACCAGTATTTGTCATCCTGAAGGAGTGAGAGTGAAGTGAATGAGGGGAAGAGGAAAGGAGGTATAGTTGAACATGATCAACATTAGCACCATCTCTGATCTCTAAATCCACAACTCAACCCTCTGCTTGTCAAAGGGTTAGACATCATCATTTAAGTCGTCTAGTCTGTCTTATCAGGTCTTTTGACATAATATTTTTTCAAATAACGCAAACATATTGAGATTACTTTTCACATAATTCTGTAATTTCTAAATCTTATATACATTTCAAGTACATTCATCCTACATTTAACTTTATCAGAGTAAATATAGCATGAAATTCTGCTGCTACTATGTAAATGATATTGCTTCATGATGGGTTGTGGCATCAGATCAGCTCCACACACACACACACACACACAACTGGCCTACCTTCTGTTCGTCGGGAACAAACACTTTCCTGGCCTTCTTGATCATAGGCTGAGGCTTCAGCTCCTCGTCGGAGAACTTGTGTTTGCGTGGGTTGAACAGCTCTCCGCCCGGCACACTGGACAGGACCAGGTCTGTGGGATCCGGCTGGAAATTAATGTCCACCTCGATGGCATCTGGGTCGATGGGGGAGGGTGTGCTACGTTCCCCAGCGCCGCGACCTGTGGGTGTGGAGAGAAAACATAAGCTTTGATTCCAGAAAGGTCACTCCAATAAAACAAAACTAAATCACATCTATTGCTACAGTAAGCAGTAATACTGGATTGGTTTATTGATTTGGCAAGTACACATAGTAATTACCAAAAGTTTGCTGGTTATTACTGTACAGATAAAGCTATTTGATGCATTTTAAAAATGTCTTGTCATGTCTTCTACTTTATCAATGAATCAAAAATAAAATAACTATGAACTTGAAGCAAGTGTATTTTTTCAGGATGAGAAAATTCAATACTGTAATTTCCTGTTGTGTAAAGCCTGACCTTAACCCAGTTCAGTTTTTTGCTGCAGATGTCTTGATTGAACTTTGCTGTAATTAAGGATTGTAATTGTATACTTTTTTGCTTTAACAAATTAAGACACTCAAAAATATATTTCTTGAGTCTAATGTTATTTTTTCAGGTAAAATGCAATGGCTGTGTATGCCTGTATGTACCCTGTATAAATAAACAAACTATTTCAAGCAGTGGCCGGTGTTCTCTGACTTTTCTCAACAAAGTACTGATAAAAACTGTTTTTTAATCTCTAGTTTATATGGAAAACTTGGATACAAGGTTTTACAGGCGACAAAGATCCATAATATGGACTCAGAGGTCAGTGTTTTGTCTGTGTGTCTCCATATGCCAAGTTAATCTCTTAGACCATCATCTCAACAGCACGAGCAACTAAGTTAACTGTAGCTGAAGCTGGAACAGCTGATTTTTTTTTTTAATTATTCATAATAATTATACATTTTGAAAAATGTACATGAGTGAAAGTATGATAAAATCATTAATAAAGAAAAACTCTGTATCTCTATGTATATAAAAACCTTCAGCTAACCTAAAGTTTAATCAATATTAACCTCTATAAATCCAAGTGACTCACTTGTTTTCTTCTCCTTCACTTTCACTTCTGCTGGTGCCTCCTCAGACAAAGATTCCTCTTCTTGTCCTTCATCTTCTTCCTCGTCTTCTTCCTCTTCCTCCTCTAGTTTAGCTGGCTGTAAGGTAGTGACTGTCACTGCTTCCTCTGGCTCCGTGGTGACTGTCGAGGTGGCGGAGGCAGAGGGGGAAGATGCTGAGGCGGAGACGGAGGCTGTGTCTGCGGCAGCATCAGCAGCAAGAGGAGGAGGAGTAGCAGCAGTAGTAGTAGTGGTGGTGGTAGCAGCGGTAGCAGCAACCTTGGGGATGGTTTTGCCTTTGCCGTCCACTGAGGTCAGAGTCTTCTGCAGCTCCTCCTCCTCCAGGCTCACTGGGATCCCGTTTTCCAGGAGGAACTCATCCAGGTCCATGTACTCCAAGTGGAAAGTCTCCCCATCGTAGGGAATGGTCTTCTCCCAAATGGCTGGGGTTAGGGAGGCTGAGACCCCCCCACTGCCGCCTCCACCTCCACCTCCACCGCCTCCTGCTCCTCTGGAACCTCCGCCGACACTGGCTGCTCCTGCCCCGCCTCCCTCAACATCCTCAGATGAGCACAGCTTCTCCTTCTCGATTTCTGCAAAAAAAGAAAAAAAAACAGAGGGGAGCGGGAGTTAATACACGGATGCTCCCAATCCCATTCCTGTGCACACATGGCTCCAGGAGAGCTTTCAGAGAGTCCGAGACAGATGGACAGACACACATGAGGAGAGATGGTTAATAGATGGACAGAGACTGGAGGAGGGCATCTGGGGGGGAAAGGTGGTAAACAAAGATGAGATAAAGCCAAAGACCCTGTCAGAGAGTTTGGGAGTGGGGGGAGTCGATGCCTGGACGAAATAAAGGACAGAGAGTGCAGGCTACTATAGAAACTGCAGAGTCCTGCTTGCTGTGCACATGCACCCCAAAACACAACACCACTACACAAACTACGCACCAGATCACACTGAACCATCGTGTTTAATTAAAAGCCGAGTGCTGTCTTTGTCTTAAAGTGTACTTCCCGTGTGGATGCGCTGCTTAGAGAGCAGCAGAGAGGAGCGAGAACTTTTTGTTCTTTTTCGTTTCCTCGCAGGCTCCGTGCAACATATGGGATATCCGTCCTGATCTCACGTCATTACGGTCGGACTTTTAGAGTAGGACATAGGATTAACAGTCACAGATGTTACATAGTAGGACATTGAGCATAAAAGCGTCTGAACCATTAACACAAACTCTTTAGCAAATTCACGAGACGGAACCAGGAAAACGGAGCGCTCGTTTTTTTGTTTTTTTAACAACTAAATCTTACCGTCGTCGCCTTCCTCCAGGATATTAGGAGGGGGGATGTCCATAATCTTCTTTAAAACAAAAGGGAAGGACTTCTGCGGAGCCACAACGACGTTTCCACTGGGCTGAGGCGCCACTGCCACCGCGGCTTTGCCAGGCATTGTTCCCTGCCGAGCTCCGAGCAGACCGAGCGATGTTCCTGACGGTGCCGACACAGAGCTCTCCTCCGCCGGGGAGCTGAAGCTGAACAGAGCGCGGACTCTTCGTCTGTTTCACCGCTGCTGCTGCTGCTGCTGCTGCTGCTTTCACGTTACTGTTTATCAATATTCACACCTTTAGGTGCCAAACAACACTACACAAACCCCTTGTTCTGCGTGCCCACCGGGCGCCCTCGCTGGATATTCATGAGCCACTGGCCCCGCCCACTCGGCGAATAGTAGCAGCTGATTGGCTGTCGGCTCTGTCCGTATGAATATGCATTAGAGCGGCTCGTCTGTGTAGTAGTACTTCTGCGACAGCTCATTGGCCGTGGACAGTCCACACTGAAATCGACTTAACAGTCCATACGTGCGGAACATAAACCGCATTAAGAACATATACAGTCTAGTGCAGTCATCACTTTAATCACTTTTGTGGAAAGTATGACTACATAGAAGCCGCTCGAAAAGCACGCGAGAAACGTCCAAAAATCACTCTCACGCACATTATATTCATGGGAACAGACTTAACTACATGTCTGCAGTCGCACAATCTCGAGATACACAAAAGAAAGTGCCGCACTATGCGGTGTGTTCACTCAAAGACTCCGTAGCTCGCGACTCATCCTCTGCTGGAACATACACTCGTGGACAAACACGTGCCCCCGCCCCCCTCCGTTTCACGTGAAAGTACAATCTGTCGAGGGGCGTTGCTTCACACACACACACACAGCACGTGCGAGCCAAGACAAGAAGAAGCGGGCACGCGCCCATCCTCGAACAGCTGGCACGAGACCCAAAGATGGCTGTATGTTAATAAACAGAGTTTCAAATAATAATAATAACAACAATAATAATATTTATATTGATTCACCACAGTCTGACTGCACTTCCTATTATGGGATATAATGCAAGGGCAGTTTATATTTCTCTTTTTAAAGTAAGTTTTTGTAGCAGCACATCTCTACGACCTTAATATGTCATTCCATACATCAAACTATTGTGTATTTTTAACCAAATACACTTAAACTGTATTTATTTTTACATATAAAATGCTCGCAGCCAAACGAGAGGTATAATCTCACGTTTCCATGCACACGCTGAGACTGCACGCGACAGAAAGGGAGCGCGCGGGGGTCTCTCTCTCTCTCTCACCAGCAGGATGTTTGGGTTCAGGAACACGATGTTCAAACCGCACAACAGACAACACCCCGACTTCAACACTAATCTCTGTGTGTGTTTATATCTTCACCACAGTAACCTCACGGTAAACAAATTGTGTGTCTGCTCCAACTGTCCCCACAGAGAGACCAGTCACATCCCTGCAGCAGAGTGAATACAGAGTCCAGACAGATGCACCGTCTACACTCCCTTCTTGTCTAAATTAATGGCGCAATAAGTAGCCTAGAGAAGTGTCCAGGCCTTTATGGTGCACAGTTGTAAACTACTGTGCAATTATAACACACAAGATAAAGGTTTTGTTTGTTTTTGAAGAAAAAACTATTTCACATTGATTGCATAGTGAAAATGAAACAAACATTGCATTTATACATATAAATCAATGTAGTTTTTGCACTTGCACATACATGCAAACTGCAATATTTGCACAGGTGCATTGCCACTTTTGAAAGATGAGTAAGTCAAAGTTCTGTACTTTTCCATTGCTTTGAGCGTAGAAAATCAATGGCACATTAAAAACGTAGGTGTTTTTTTAAGTTTATCTGCTGGATCCTATATATGATAATATAATTATATATATAAAAATGAATAACTGGATACAGCCTGAGACTGGATCAATGTCAAGTTGACAGGCATGACTGGGTCGGTCTGGCTGTGGAATCACAAACTTTTCTTAAATATATGTGGTATTCAGTACATAGTATAAGTAGTCTTTCCTGATTGCCCGCTAAATATCCTGCAGAGTTACTGAAAAAAAAAACCCAACCTTCCTTTGTGTATGCTGCAAAACATGCAAACATCCCCTGGCACTAAGTAAACATGTCTCAGTGCCCTCTACTGTCCATTCACGGTGAAACACTATACACTTGTGAGGCAGCTCACGGCCTTGTGGTCGAACTTATATTTCAGGACAACTGAGAACAACCAGGTATTGTATGCACAGTGCACACAGCATTACGATTCAGTACATCTAAACACAGCAGAGTTTGAACAGCACACCAAGCCAATATTACTGTGGTGTCCTGTCCACAGCAGCAGGGGTGAAGCTGTCATACAAACAGTGAAAAAAATGCTGCTTGACAAACACCTCTGGGGCAACTAATGACACAAAGGCACAAAGCTTCTTTCTCCTCCTCTTTCCTCTTTGTTAGACACTGTGAGACATAATGACTGTAAGTTAAAACTGATGACATTGATTCACAACGAAAAAGGAGGGTTTGCTCATTTTTCTGCATAATAGTATGGTGTTGTCAAATACGCTGTGCTGAAGACAGTAAATAAACAAGTCAATGTGAGAAAGACATATCAGCTTGTCCAGAAAGACGAGGTAGGTAATCATTATGGACCTAAGAGGAAAGGACAGACACCAAGGTGACCCACTGGTGTCATGTTGTATTATTAGCAGGCACAAAAAAACAAGACAGTAAAACTGCCAGTGCAGAGGTGAATGCTCATATGTGTCTAAATCAATAAGAATAAACTCATGTAGCAAAGGCAAGTATAAATTGGGGGACTGAATTCAGTTCACTGTGGATGGGGAATGTAACAGCCTACATGAGTGATAGCAATGCTTCATTATAATATCAAAGTGATGAAGCTCCCTCTCAATTCTTTCAGTCAATTAGTCATTTATGGTGTTTTCCTTTAATCGCTGCTTGATAGTATACACGCTGCTGTCTAATGTTAACGACGAGGTCGACAGCTACAGATTTATAAGGATTAAAATTCTATACATAAGTCACATTTTTCATGTGTAATGAAGGCATGTGAGTCAGATCAGGAAACTAAGCTGTCACAGGCATGTTGTTATGCTTGAAATATGCAAATTGCACCTTGCTCTGCATCACATGATGGCACACAAAGAATAATAACCAGTTCTACAGAAACTGTCCCAAAACAAATTAGCAAATTAGCAGAGCATATAGTTTAGTTTTTCCAGAAAACCCTGTAGGTAACCCCACTAAAATCTAGCCTTAAAAAATGAAAACATGTATCAAAGTGGCAACAGGTGAGACTAAATGTAGAACCTGGTAACAGTCAGACATACATCGCCATGAGTAACCAGTAAAACCATGTTTTTGTCAATACCTGACTGTGGGATACCGAGTCATATGACTGCAGGTAAGGTAGAAAAGAAAAGAAGACATGTTCTGTTTCCATAGCATGTGATCCCAATATATCTAGTTACACCCCCCTCCCCTCCCCTCCCCTCCCCCTGTCTCTACTGCCTCAAATAAAGGCCATAATGCCAAAAGAGAATCTAAAAAAGAAAGTAAGCAAGAAAGTGTACATGACTAAGTGAATGCAGAAAGAAAGTAATGATGTGATGAAACCCTGAGTGAAGACTGTTTCAGTGCTGTTGCATCAGTAGGAGGCAGCCGTCTTGTGACTGTATGGAGAAACAGCACAGACAGTCTGCTGACACAATGGAGCTCACTGCCTTTGATCAACTGTCCACATTTCCACATCAACTGGACACGTTTCCATATGAGCCTGAACCTGGAGCTCAGGTGAGCTCAACACACGACCGCAGTCATCTCAGGCTACAACAATTACCAACTGTGAGAGAGGCACAAGGCAACATCTAACTCTATTCAAATGAGAGGTGGGAGTTGTCTTGTGAAAGTTGTCTAATAACTTTATTCCAGTGCTGAGAGAAGTGCTGAACCAAGTCCTGAGGTAATAACCACAGGAAAACCTGTCCTGTTAACAGCTCATATTACAGCATGTTGCCAGATAATTGGGTGTACCTTGGTGAAACTATTACTCCGTTCACCCTAAACACATACATTTCATAATTTAGGAATTGCATACGCTATGTTTTCAGTGTAAAAATCTATATCTTGAAATGTTAACAGTCACATGTAATCCATTAGTTAAGTAGGCTATAACATTTTCCTCCTAATTACCCTGTAGTGGGGTAGAAATAAAGTGGCATCACATGGAGTACCTCAAAAATATAGCTCATATGTCTGAAAACACTGCGTCGCCGTCGCTTCGACAGGCACCAGCCCTGTTTTCTGTTGTAACAAACATGACATGTCCTTACCGCTGTCATCGAAGGTGGGGAAGGTGAAGGGATAGTCAGCCAGCGACTTGAGAAGATCAGGAACGTCGCTCCTATCTTCACAGAAGCTTTGCTTGGTTGCTGACATGATGAACGACTGTTGATACTTGTCTTTAAATGTCGAAAAGTCGAGTCCAACTGAGTGAGAAACGCTCGAGCTGCGACTGTGAGTGTCTGTGTGCACGCGCGTTCAGTCACTTTTTAGCAACTTTGCAGCAACTCAACATCACGGGGACTCCCGCATGTGTCCAAACGGGCTGTATCACAAGGAGCCGCCGCGGCCACGCCCCCCGGTGCTCAGCTCGGTGCGACGGCAGCGCAGCAGCCGCCTGTCAGTCACTCCGCCCGGCCAGTCACAGAGCAGGGGGGCGGGCTCTGCTGGACGACAACAACAACACAGTCGAGCGGAGCACATTTCTCTCCACGCACGGCAGCACGTGCAGGCCAGAGAGGACTCGAGGCGGGTCCGACCGACCGAGCCCCACGCGCCACCTAACGACCTGATGCAGTACTGCCGTAAAAACACATGATGGCACAAAACATTACCACATTGTACAAGATGTACAGACATGAAGAAAAGTACCTATGCATTTATAGTTTATTTTTTTGTGGATGTTTTATTAATATGCTATGAAATTATTCAAATTTAAAGCTGTCGGGTGGTTTTAGCTCTATACAAATGTATAGTGAGCTGATGTTTTGCATATAAAATCCAACTTTGTTCAGTTTAAGGAAAACAAACAATACATCTGTTGATGAATTACAAATATGATGTATAACTGGTACCCAAAACATCATAATGTGGTTTTGTTTGGTTATTTCTTGAAATTTCTTGAGCAAATAAGACATTTATGCAGGCATATGCAAAGCAAACATAATGCTACTATTAATTACACACAGCAATCTAAGACCTGATAAACTGTGTTTTATTTTAAGCCCAATATTTTCTCTTTTTTTACCCTTCACATAGGGTTAGGGACAGATCTGACTGGAGCCGCAGCACTTCACTTTACTTCTTGTTTAGTCATGTTATACAGTGACCAAAACAATTAATCTCATAAAAACTCTTGGCAACATCAACCCCTGTCAGATGATTAGAAAATAACAAAAAAACAACACTACAGGAATGCTCCACATGAAAAAACAATAAGTTGAATAGTACCAAAACAAATAAACCCGTGCTTTAGAACTGAACAATAAAGTTCCTTTTGTATTAAAGGTTAAGACTGAAATCATTTGTGGGGTGTATTTTAAATGCACAGTTAGGGCTTTGAACCCCCTCTCATGAACTTTGAATTAAAGCACTTATTTTATAGAAGGGAAAATAACAAAACACTTGAATATTTATGGGGATGTCACATAGATCATAACACACAGAGCTGCATGTATAAACCCTCTATGAATGTTCTGTGATTAACTGTGTTTTTGACACTGTTGAGGTTTTCGATGACACTTTGGCAGTTGTAAATGGTTGTAGTAAAACGGCTCACAAAGCCAAAGAGTGAATTCTTCTCAGTTCTGAAGTAAGAAGTTGTACTTCCCAAAGTCAAACTCATCGGGCATGATGAGCATGTCGTCCCTGGCTCTGGCCAGCTTCTGTCGCAGGAAGTCTCGCCTCTCAGTCCACTCCTGCAGCTCCTCTGGGCTGTGGGCGTAGTCGCAGCTCACACCGTCAGGACAACCGCCGTCCAACCTGCCAGTCATCAAGAGGGTGCTTAATGTTTCAGTTTTAGCATCTTATATTTTTATTTTACATTTTGTCTCTGCAAACTCCTGCAAAAAAAAGTGACTTTGAGTGACAAGTGGCTGCTACAAGCTGCCATGCTCTAAAGTCTGGGAGACACACACACCCCTCCTCTCTGTCTCGCTTTGTATTAGTTATCTAGATGGCGCTGAAAAGATGGCAACATCAGACCAGCCCATCCTCAGGATTAAAACTGCTCTTCAGAATCGTACGGGTGACATCACAGAGGCTACGCCCATCTTTATTTACAGTCTCTATGGTTTGTCACATTAGACATTATGTTATGAGAACCACAGTTAACAGATTTCATGGGGTCATGCCTATTAGCTTAGCTGCCCTGTTAGTGGAACTGAGACCAACAATCCTCTGATGCAGGATCCCAAACCAGTTCAGTTCAATAGTAATTTATTTTGTGAATCAACCAACTGAACTGATCCAGGAGAAGTTCTTACTTGGGGCAGAGTTCGAAGCATGTTCCTGGAAAACGGTAGCTCCACGTCAGAGCCTCGTCTTCTCCCTCGCAGCTGAACACCCGGTCCTTGTGCTTCTCAGTGGAGATGTGCTGCTGCCACTGACGCTCACTGTTGCTGTGTTTACCACACAGACGGCAGTGGAAGCCGCTCTGAAAATACAAAGAGGAAACGTCATTGTCCTCTTAATATTACAGAGGCACAGTCAGGAAGATTTTGTTTGGCGCCTATGGCGAAATCCTTGGTTTTTGACTTTATGGTACCAAATAAAACAAAAAAACAAATAGAAACCTACCAATGGTTCAGCATAGTCGGTTGGCATGGCAATATATTTCTCCTCGGGAACAGGCTGGGTGACCATGGGTCCATCTGCTTGGAGGCTCCGAGCAGTTAATGTCAGCCACATCTCGTACATCTGCTGCATGTCCCGCACTAAAGACACAGAGAAAAGAAATCTCTATCACAGAGTCACAATGCCTCAGTAGCAGCTGCAGCCAGAGCCATATTGTTTTGGGACTGTCTGTGCCATTGTAATGGGCAAGGTATCACAGAAATACCTTGATGGACCTTCTTCAAATTTGTTACACATTCACCGATTAGGTTTTGGTGGTCAAAGGTCAAGGCCAGTGTGTTATAAATCTGGATAAACACAGATGTAATTTGAAACTAGTGTGATGGCG
Source organism: Trachurus japonicus (assembly GCF_045865225.1). NCBI lineage: Eukaryota > Metazoa > Chordata > Actinopteri > Carangiformes > Carangidae > Trachurus > Trachurus japonicus. The sequence goes on along the minus strand of NC_140914.1, from coordinate 23,902,126 downwards.
GAGGCAGAAAACAATAAGACATTAATTCTAGTTTTGATTTAGATTAATCCCTTAATCTCTATTGTAGACCGACTGTAAGTATGTCAAAGTGTTGTCACAACATCCACATGAACAAAATGAGTCTCTATCTCAAAGTAGATACCTATACTATGGTAGGTAGGTTTTCCATCTTGCTTTATTCTATAATGTAGAGTGATTGTTATAACTCACAGTCATTATTCTTCATATACATCCACATCTCTCTCTCCTCTTGGCTGTGAGCAAAGGTGCAGTTCCCTGTGTAGCTACATTTCCTTTTCTCCAAAATCTGGGTACATATCTGCAAAGACAGAGATTCATACGGTTAAACACAGTTAACAAGCTGCAGGGGAAAACCTTCAAGAGACACCATGATCAGCAGAATTATATAATCATATAATGGTGTCTTATGTTATATGATATATTTTATCATATGATGAAATATAAAAAGCATAGAAAATATAAAAGACAAGAAATGCTAAAAAAAAAAAAAAAAAAAAAAGATGACGACCCTTGTTCATGCATGTTATGAATCAGTGTGCTTGTATTTGGTCAAAAGCATTTGATGCGTTCAAAGAGGGAAGAACACCTACATCGTACTGCATAGGGAAGTTCTTGGCGTGTGGCAGTGGTCGGACTTGAACCCATTTGCTTCTCTCTAAGGACTTGACCAGAAGTGTCCGTCTGTCTTTAGTCCACCTGAGGACACAAGAGGACGACAGAAACAGTGTAGTTCAACTTGTTTTATCGTTGATGTTGGCAGGTTTACCTGGATGTTTGACTTTAAATTTATTTCCTACATTTCCAGTATTTAACTGCATCTCTGGTAATATTACACATCTATGTTCACAGACAACTAAAGCAATTTATTATCATTTATTTATATCAAATTCACTTTTTCTCAGCTTGTATAGGAACTTTGCACGTATTTCATTATTCCACTCACATATGCTTGGCCTTGGCAGTGCAGCACTTGAGGGCCTTGTCTGGTTCACTGATCAGACCATCGCGCCAGCAATGAGCACAGACAAACTTCATTTTCATGTTCAGATTCTTCCCAGCTCCTCCTTCTCCTCTGGGTTTACTCCCACCACCTCCAGAAGACAACTGCATAAATTAAATGAAAACAATGATAAGAGTGGTCTCAGCAGTCCTCTTCTTCATCTTTCACTTCTCATTATCAACCAACCAGATAAGAAATACTTTTGGACTACTAATAAAAAAAAAAGGTTTCAGCCAGGCAAAGACTACACATATTATCCTGTATTCTGGAGAAACATTGTGTCCTTTCAATAAAAAGAATAACAATTGTTTCTTAACTTACTCTGTTCCCCTTCTGTTTGCTTAAGTCCTGCTCCTGCTTGTCATAATACTTTGTGGATACTTTCACAATCTCATCAGGGCTGATACCTGTAAATAACACAAACATAAACATACATTTACAGAAAGAAAGTTGCTGTTCATTTGGGGGGAAAAAAAGCTGCTGTCATCTTCTGGTTTTAGACAGAATCAGAGCCAGAATAGCTTTTTTTGCTAAGTGCGTATTACCTACAAGGAATATGAAAGTAAAAGTACAGTACAAAAAATACAATAGCAACTGAATAAGACAAAAAAAGCATAATGATCCAGTTGCTAAAATGTCTTAGTTGGAATATTGAAGAGAAACACTTTGACAAAGCCAATAACAATGGTTATCATTTATTCACAATTATAACTTGATATATTTTTTTGGCCACTTGAGGGCTACTCGAGTAGTAAACTACCTGTTTACAGATCCAACAGATATGGAGGAGCATTTTCATCCATTTGGAGACCTATTCTGTTGATCATCTGATAACTTTGTCTGCCATTAAATTTATTTTCACAAAGTTCAAACACTCTTGTTTCTACTGTTTCCACTGCACAGTGTCACACTGACACACTGTGTCCATACCATACCTGTGTCTTGCTGCACTCTCCAGGTTTTGAGCTCTATGATGGAGTGGGCGAAATGGCACTTGTCCTCCCTCTGGCAGCCGTACCGGATGGCTTGCTGGCATAAATCCAACTGGCACAGGACACTCAGTGGACGCACCTTTCTGTAATTCACATTATGGGTCCGCACCACGAATGCCAAACACCTGACAAAAGCAAAGAGAGAGGAAGCAAAGTTTTTATAAAATCAAGAGAAAGAGTGAGAGTTAAAGGCAGTGTACGAGTCAAGGGTAAGAGGACGAGGACACGTTTGTTGTAAACAAACTCACCTATTAGCATCGAAGATGTGGCGAGCATCCAAGTTGGAGCAGATGGCATGATTGTCTCTGCAGCGCTTACTGATGATTCTAGGTTTACTGTCATAGCACTCCTACAGAGACAGAGAGACGGAAATAAAAAGGAGCAACAAAGCAAAAACAAAGAAGGACAGACACATCAGATTATTGAATTAATTCCTTAACAAATTATTATTAATAAATACATCTATTATGATTATTATAAGACATTTGTGTGCAACACTGTTTACTGGTACTTTACAAGTTTCCATTAGTAAATGTTAAACACATAATTGGCACCAGAGCTTCTACTAGCATCACAGAGTTTCAGTAAAACTTTATAGACACTTTGTGTGTATAAACTTTTTGTGATCAAGAAAAAAAAAATCCCATTGATCATCCTATGGAGGACAAAGCATGTCTTATTTATCCATAATTAAAATAATAAATTACTACATGTTAGCGTAAGAAAAATAATTAAAAAACAACGTAAATAAATGTATAAAAATAATAATAAACAATAATATTATTAGACAAAATAATACGTAATGGTCATTAATAAAATGATACACAAATTGCCTCAGAGCACTGACCTGACAGAGGAACATGAACGTGCCCTTGTGCTCCTGTAGGAGTCGTATGATGCTGTTGACAGGATCCAGTTTGACGGCTGGCGTTTCAAACAGCAGGCTTCTGTCCAGCGTCCCCCTCCTCTCCTCGGTCCAAACATCAATCTCCAGCTGGTTGTAGGCAAATGTACATTTCTCTCCGTACTTACACACACCAGCGTCCCCTGACTTCAGCAGCTCTGAATGTGTGAGAAAACGCACAGCTGTGATGTTCAGGTATAAAGTTCATCATCAAGGGGTTAACATGTTAACTTTTAGTGACACAGAGCAGAGCTGAGGCTGATGGGAATGTTTCTACAGTATTGGACACATTATTGGACACAGGAGATGCTTCTGAATCCTGATGACTTGGTGATTCTCTAGATTCATGCAGTGCCACAAGAAATAGTCTGCCAGGTAATATTTGAGATATGTCTTGAATTTATGAGTTTCATCTATCGTACGCAATGAAAAAAGAAATTGTGATGACACCATGATTAGTGTGACACCCAGCTCTATCAGCAGAGCACACAGAGTTACTGAATCCTCCCCTCTGCAGCCTGACAGCAAATGATAAACAGCATTTCCATCTAAAGAGCAAACCAACGGTGGAAATAGGCCAGAAAATAAGACAAATGTCTGATATCCTGAGCAATTATATCTTAGCATGCTTAATTTAGACAAAAAGATTTTCTCTTTCTTTTCTTCATATAATTTATTTTTTATTTAATTTTTTTTTTTGCTTTTCTGAATCTTTTTGTACAGATATTTGTTTCCCTGCTGCTGGAAAGTATTTTCTGATGTGTTACTGTCTTCTCGTTATATTATTTATAATATTGTAACTTATCA
>NC_140914.1:23838265-23898302 GCF_045865225.1 Trachurus japonicus | reverse complement strand
GTCACCTGCATCATTATCATTACAGAATAGTTGCGTTATAAGGGGCATATTGATGTATGTAATAAATAAACTGCACATCATTGGAAAGTGGTATTTGTGGGCCAACGCTGGAAGAGCGGAGATTCACAGTGATGACTGAACTGTAGAGAAGATTTGCAGAGGTGAAGAAGCAGTTTTTATGATATATGTGTCTGGGTTACAGTTATACATGAGCAATGACAACTAGCAGAGTGTCACGTGTGTATAAAAGTGTATTTATATGCCTGGAAAATCTCTGCTCCGTATTGTGAATATAGACTCTTTTTGACCACCAGATTTGCTCTCGTTCTCTCTGTAATCTAAAGACTAAATGACTGTGGTCAATGCAAATCAGATCCTGATACCAATGGTCTATTTGATTTTGTGATCCTTACCCCTGCAAAGTACAAAGGGCCCTCTGAAGGACGTCAGAGGAGGAATCGGTCGCACTCTGGTCCACTCTGAGGGATATCCTACCTTGCGTCGACATAACAGAATGTCTCGCTTACAGCTGTGAACCAAGTCTGGCTTGTGAACAAACGTATATATCCCTTGACCTGAAAACAGATATCATTTTTTAAGTAGAAGACACTCATTAGGACGTAGATGTTCGCGTGATTGTGCTGCCTCGGCGACACGTACCTTGCCGAGGGAAACAGGCAGAGCAGGCCTGCAGGAACTCGTGGGTGGCGGACAGAGGGTTAAAGACCGCAGCCTGCGTTTGGTTTTTCTTCTCCTATTTTAGCACAGTGAGGAGGAAGATTTCAAGGAAATGTCAACAGAACAGATAAAAAAAACTGCTGGTAACACAAGCCAGATAATCGGTCTTACTTTGTAGTTATTCTTTGCAGATCGTACTCCTGCAGTGACAGCAGTGAGAGAGCCTGAGGAGCAACAGCAGGAGATCAGTTACAACATGTTGACATGTGATGTGTCCAGACTGTGCTAGAAGATATTAAGCTTCTTAGATCAAGTATCTGAGTTTACTTTTATTATCATTTGAACTATGCATCTGCATCAAAAAGCAGTTGTGCATAAATTTACACGCTCATGTGCTTCCTAACTTCCTTAAAGGAGAATTATGGTCATTTTTGACCCCTAAATCGTTGTCCTGATGGTCATCTAGTGTTGGGGGGAGCAAAAAACGCAACTAAAATTGATGCAGGCAAACCGGAGTTACACCATGGCCGTTTATTTTGTAAAGAAATCATCACAACAAGGAAAAAGTGTTTGTTTCTGTGGCGGGGAGAGCAGGCGCTCTGCGATCGGATAGTCTTTCCAGGACATTCCAGAGTTCGGCTGTCTGAGGTGAGTGATAACATGCAAAAAACACAAAGTTTATACTGTTTATACCGGTTTATACTGTACAGTTTATGAGTTCAGTGGTGTGTCATAAGGATTCGAGTCATGTACCATAGATATTTGATTGTTTTTTGAGTGTTTGTTGTGGTTGAAATAATTGCCCCCATACTTTAGCGTTGTGGCTATCCCTAGCGCCGTCTCGCCATGGTGTAACTCTGGTTTGCCTGCATCAATTTTAGTCGCGTTTTTTGCTCCCCCCCAACACTGGGTGACCATCAGGACAACGATTCAGGGGTCAAAAATGACCGGAATTCTCCTTTAAAGTTGACATGAAACATACACTGTACTGTGTGTGAATCAGTGGGTCTGAGGCAAAATTATACTTGTGTTTAGGTTTTCATTTCATCATTAATTAGCAAATAATAAAAGTCTTCAATAAGCAATAATCACCCTTCGTGCGTTTGAAATCGGAGAGTGAATCCAGGCCTGTTCCCCCGATGGAGACCACTGGTAAAGTGGCACCTTGCGCTGACGGGAACAGGTCCAGGGCATCGAGGCAGTCGAGCCGGGTCACAGCTTTAACGCCAGTCGTAGGGACATCACAGCACTGACCACCTGGATCAGAGACGGTGTCCAGCGTGTCGAGTTCATCCAGCAAATCATTGAGGGACTTCTCCCCCGTCTCCAGTTCTGCGGTAGACTCATTAGCTTCCGCGGTAACAGCAGTACTTGGCGCCGTATCCAAGAAGTCATCCAGGGAATCAAGGCCATCCAAGGTATCCAGCGCCGCAGAGCTCAGTCCTAAATTTGGAGTACCGGCAGCAGGGAAGTTGTCTAAGGCATGGAGATTCTGTGAGGTCACGAGGTCGTCCAGGGTATCCAGCGCCGCAGTCCGACTGCTGAGCTCACCACCTGAGAAGGAATCCAGGGAGTTGAGCTGGCCCACGGCCGAGGTGAAAAAGGCCGGGGGCAGCTGGGGTGTTGGGGCGGGCAGGACCGAAGGAACTGTGGGTGAGCAAGTAGAAGAACTGCTGGGAACTGAGAATGCCGCCTGGATGCACATCAGGAAAACATGGGAGGGGGAAAAAAAGGAAATGAGACCTGACGTAAAAATCTTAAACTATTTGCTACAACGCTGCAAACTGGTGATTAGATCTGAGCATTTTGATGGATGTTGAGGGGTGAGGAACTTCATTTTGATATCACTAATTATTTTCTAAAACAATAATGAAAGATTCTTAAGGTATTTATTACAGTGCATTAACTTCACTCAGCTCAGTCGAGCATTTTTTTTAAGTTGATTGATTCTGCTGTTTTATAGAGAATTTCTAAGAAAGAAACAAAAAAAAAAGAGGCAGACATTAGCTGATCAAGAGTTATACTATATACAGTACATCTCTCAGGATGTTGTAGGATACAATTGTGCTAAAAAGAGTTTAAATCTGATTGGGGATGCACATTTTGGGTTAGATTTTTTTGAAAACCAATTATTAACCGTTAACTGATCGTGGGAGCGATCGACTATGTGTTTGTTTCTTTTATTTGCCATTATAAAACACACACACACCTTGTAGAGTGTGGAGGGAATGTCTGTCTTTGTTTGTTAATTGAAAAATAAAATAAGAAACTGTTGAACTGTTTTTATCGCTACAAAGTGCAACCAAACACCAGGCTAAAAAGAGGAACAGCAAAGCTTCTCTGACAACTCGTCTGTGGAGCTGCAGGAGAGCTACTGGACCGGCTGGAGAGGGCACCGCCAAAAATTAACCAATAGTATTAATCTGTGTAGACAACACAACCTCATCTTACCTGAGTTGTCTCCTGCTCAGTGGGGAAGCAGTCCAGCAGGCTGTCCAAGTCTTCTCCCATCAGCTCAGAGTCCTCCAACATGTCCAACGCATCAGGCACTAAGGTTGCAGTGGGCTGTGTGGAGGGAATGGTGGACGGGGGCATGCTGCGAAAGCTGACTGCACAGAAGCAGAGGGGAGGATATTAATTTATTCTCAACAAGAACTTTATCGTGGAAACAGATGCGGAGACACACAATGTTAAAGTTAAAGTATGTTAATGTTAAAGTAAAATCCAGAATTCACACCTGGTGCAAGGCCACTCAAAGGATTTGTGCCATTTCCTACATTAGCACCCAACACCTGGAGGTGAGAGGGTATAAAAAGAAAAATCATGATGTTGATCAAGAATTCACACACTAACTGGATGGCAGAGGCATTTAACCAGAGAGCATTTCAAGTGACAAAGTGGACATTTATTGTGGTCCTTGTGGTTTTTTGTAGATATGTGGATATAACATTTATATTATTACTATTACAGCTCGCTATTTATGAATATAGAGATCAATGGTCCCTACAAAGCAAGAGCCCTGGAATAGGAATTAACCAGTGACTTTCAAGTACAGGAAACAAGAATGTGGGAACAGTCCTGCCCTCGCAGATAGCTGTGAAGTGTCACAAGTAAAAACAGACATGTGGTCACAAAAACAGATGTGTAGCCAAGATATTCTCTGTTAACACTCAATGAGGAAAGCACTGGTCAACAGCGAGGGGGTTAAAATGAGGTTACATGAGACCAGCATGATTCAAGACAGGTTGCAGAAAGAATCACATTCAAATCTGTCATGATGTGAAACTTGCCTTGATGGGTTCAGTAGCTGTGTTTCCATTTGCAACACCTCTCGTAGTGAGGGCTTCCTCCTGGACAAGACAAAGTGGATATACGTAAGAGAAAAAACATAGTGAGGACCAGATAAAGACCAATGATCAACTCCTTTCCAGTAAAATTATCAAACAATATATATTTCAAGTAGCCAATACTATTATAGGTTTGTGGTGGAAAATTGCTATGATTAGTATTTTCCTTGTAATGAGTAGTAACATAGTCTTTGTAGTAGTTGTAGTAAAACCTTGTTTGTACTCCTGTTAACTCCATTAGTAGAGACATTTGTGAACTGACCATAATAAACCTGGGGACAGAGGAAGGACACTAGGTTGACCCACGTACAACCTTGTTTACTAATTGCTCTAGGTTGTAAATACCTACAGAGAAACCAACAACGGGGGTAGACATTTGTTGAGTAACACATCTGTTGGATTGTTTTATTGTCTGAGAAAGCTAGAAGTGTTTGTAGTAATGTCTAACCAGAGTCATAAAGTGGGGTATAAGAAGGGACTGCAACCTCTGTTCTTGGGGCACTACTCTGAACTGCTATCTGCTGTGTAGTTCTGTGTTCTGTCTCCTTCTCTAGAGAATAAACTTGGGTGCATGCTACCACTCCAGTCTTGTTCTTTTGACTCACTCAAGGCAGAATCAAGATTTCCACGACAGGTTTATTTTGAATGTGATGAACAAACTTGATTTTTAAAAATGTATTAAATTCACTCAATAACAGTATCCAAAAGCATTCATATAAATATTCTAAGCATGATTTACATGAGCGTTACAGTACATCATAATGAGAGTTTGTCCATGTCCAAACCTGAAAACCTAAAAAAAAACCCTCTCACATACAGTATATCCACTCCTAAATCTAAACAGTGAGTATTTCACCAACCTTGGCGCTGACATAAGGTTTTCGAGTTTTTAGTCCTAGGCGGCCGGCTAGCTCCTGAGCGAGGTCATTCACATCTTTATCCTGTCAAGAGTGAACACTGAATGAATGAATGAATGAATGAATGAATTCAAGTCTGTCACCTATGAATAAAATTGTGTTTATCTCTCACATGTAACCAAAGACACAGTAATCAAGAAAAGCACTCTGAGGTAACTTGCATTTGGGCAGCGGTGCTTTGAGTTCAGCATGAAACATAAAGTGCAGGTAAAGATGATAGAAACATTCACTTTGCAACCAAAAGTAATAGACACATTATTGAACTGCTGGTGGTGCCAAATAAAAGTCTGGATCTGACCGACAGACTGACACTGCCACGCTGCCAGACTGAAGGTGACATCTAAGCCTTGTGATGATTTCTTTTTAGTCAAACTGACATTTCCAAAGCCCAGAATGAACCTATGGATGAGTGCTATAATGACTATCCTGTCCTCTGTAGTCACTCTGCATGGGAGTGGGAGACTGTTTTTGACGCGCTGTTAACAAACAACTGCCCAAGCGCTTGTCCATGTTCGGGTGATGTTCCCATTTAATAGACAAAAGGGTTACAACAAAACAGACTTGATTAATGCAAAAAAAAAAAACTAATAAAGTGAAGCTGCTGGAAAACAAAGGAGTGAGGTAGGTGAGTGTGTGAGTGAGCCAGGTGAGCAAGCGAGCGATAAATAATATAATAGAATGATCCTCCACTCCATGTGTCACCTGATTACCTACTACACCCATGACTATAAAGAAAACGCTATACTGCCACTCGTGGAGACCTGACGAAACCCAAGAGACCGACAAATACACAGATGTGGCTCTTATAAGTGCATTTGCTTTTCAAGAGCTCAGTTCAAACCCAAACTCTGCCTCCTACTGCATAGGGTAGGGCAAAGTGTTGGTTTACTCTGATGAAAGAAAGTAGTTAAAGTGAACATAACGCATTTAAAAGGTAACTTTTCAAACCCAGAAACCCCCCTCCCCCAATTACGACAGGCTGTGACTCAATGAAACCATAACCAGATTTGAATTTGTGCTTCTCTCAGAGACCCATTTGCATCAACTCTCCCAATCCTCCCTTTCCTTTACCAGACGAGTGATGAGCAGACAGTCCGTGGTGCAGTTGTACGCCTCCTTGAACTTCCCAAGCTCTTTTAAACACAGCGCCTTCCTGTACAGGGCCCTGCGGCTTTCCTTACACACTTCTAGAGCTCTGTCGCAGTCCGCCACGCCTCGATCATATTCCCCCTGTAGAGCACACAACAAATGTGAAAGACGTGAAACGAGCTCAGATGAGGAGCCGTGTCATTTCTTTGGTAAATATGGTGGCAGGTTTAAACTCAGTAGCCTTGTACCGGAGATGAACACATCTCAGTGATTGCAAGGTGGAAGGCAGAGAGCCTCCATTCTCCCTGGAACAAGTTAAAAGTCATTTATTTATTAAGTTCTTTTTTAAACTCTGAGTTTGAAGGCCATATACTGATGAGTTCAAACTCTGATCTGTGAACAGCAGTGTTGTCCTGCAGGAGTGCAAGTAATGTGTATTATTTGATTTAAAGATAAGTCTGTACTGTATTTTGTCACTAAGTAAACCAGCTGCTGCTGCTGTTTTTGCAAGCATCTGCCAAATAAGTGAATGAAATGTCATAATTTTAGTGTTGGGATTTTAATACTAACATTTATCCATTTAGCTAACAAAATGTCATTGATGGAAATGTAGTTTATTTGACATCCAATATGTTAGAGATATTTCACACAAGAAAAAAAAGGTGCTGACACTAGAGCAAATTCAGATGAATACCAATTAAGATACATCCTCAGGAAACCTTGAATGATGGATCGACAGTTGATAAAGGGTCTGATTATTCAATAAATGATAGCAGTATGTAGCATTAACTGTAGTGGACTTAACCAGCAGCATGTTACTGGAGATTTAACATAAAATGTTTGAAAAATAATTTCACTTCACTTCAAGTTGACTGGCTCACTGTCAGATCAGGTTTGGTGTGTCAACACCTTGCCAAAACATTACGTCTACACTTGTCCTCACAAGTAGGCTGTATGTGTCGGCTGTTTGCTGAAACGTTCTGTTGACAACCTGCGTGAAATATCATCTCAGAAAAAAATGTATCTCACCATGCTGTGGTAGGCAGTGGCCCGATTCACATACAGGCTCTCCAGCAACACCTCCGGGATCTGGATGTCCTCTCCTGCAGCGTAGGACGAGACGTTCAGGCCTTCAGTGAACTCTCTCGCTGCCTGCTCCCACTCTCGGTCTCTGAACAAGGCGTTGCCCTCTTCGAGCAGGTTGCACACCAGCTGGGTGAGGAAGTCCTGGGCAGGAGGAAAGAAAAAAAGGGAGCTGTGAGGTTTCCACAGTCATAGTAACTGAGATGCATGGACAGGTAATCACAATGGATCTGAAAATGCCAGCAGGTATAGCAGATGTAGGTAAGGTGTATTCAGGTCAAGATCAGAAATGTAACAGGCAAGACAATGGGAACAGGATGCACATAAAATGTTTACAAAACGCTACTGGGCTTAGATCAGAAACAATAACTATCTGTCCAGATTTTATGAGTCTGTCTCATGCATGTATGCTTATTGAAAGTTACTGGTATTCTTATATCTGTATTCATCCCTCTTGTTTTTAATAGACCTGTAGTGATAACAACACTCAAATGACAGTGCTGAAGTAAATGCTATTACAGGATCAAAGTTACTATTCATCCTGAGGTGGACAACTATCTGTACCAGGTCTTGTCAAAATCACAATATGGCCAAGTGCAAGACCCCCGATGAAACCCATACTGTTCAGCCATGATGATGGTGGCACTAGCAGACACTTTGGGGATCAGCAAAGTTGAGGATACATCATCTGGGAACCATGTGGGTCATTTGCAATGACTCAAAACAGGATGGCACTAGAGGAAAGCAGTGAGTTTGGTAACTTGTCATGACAGCTCATCCAAGTGTTGTTCATTTTTGTTGAGTGATAACTGGGATTGTACTGTTGGGAATTTTATACTATAAATAGGCTACTTTAACTTTGTATAGAAGATCTACTTGTTGTGGCCGACTCAGAGAGTCCATCTTTCCTTAAAAATGAAACCATGAGAATGACCAATAACTTTCAAAGAGGGATGTGAAGCTTTCCGAGTGGCAATGAAGAGCAACACTGCCCCCAAGAAGGGAAACAGGGAGGGTTTTAAAATAAAATGAATAATAATGAAGTGATGGAATACAATGCGTTGAATGCCAAGAAGGAAGAGAAAGACGGTGGTAAAGACAGACAGAGGGAAACACATAGAGGTCTGTGAGTTCAGAAAAGACTTATAAACAAGTGATTGTGGCTCATAAAAAGCATGAAACCATGAGTGTGTAGGGAGGAACAGACATAACAGTGTGTCTGTAACAACATCTGGTACCTGGTAGCCCTCGGGCTCTGGATAAGCCAGGGAAGACCTTGAACAGAAAAAGTAAACATGTGAAGTCTGAAGCACTGACGGAGCTTATTCATGAAGGATGTGAGTCATTCAGAGACAAGGCGGGTTTCACTTTCCACAGGGTCTTCAAATTAAAACATTAAAACTCACTGTATAAACTTGAGAGCTTTACTTATCTCCTCCTTGCGCTTTCTCCTGGCAGGCTCCATGCTGCTTCACTGGAGGAAGACAAACAGAGCACAAGTGGACCAGAGGCAGAGATGGCTGCTGTTGTGTTGACATAGTTTGTAGCTGACGTGCGCCCACTTTCTTCACTTCCTACAAGTACAACACACAACCTACACACTCGACACCGTTCGTGTGTTCATGTTCATGCGGGTTCAGTGTTGAAGTCGGCGGGCGGACACCCAGCAGACAGGCCCCTGACCCTGCACGCTCTCCCGGGCCATCATGGCGCACTGCACCGAGTCCAAACACACACCTACCTGATGAAGAAGTGAGGAAGTTCATTGAACCGAGGCGCATTGTTCACCAGCGCGCCATGCTGAGTTCCTCTGTGAGGAAAAGACGAGGGGATAAAAACAACTTTGACAACTCGGGAGACCGTGTTGACGGTGACACACGGCGAGGAGGGAGGAAACCCGTCAAGTCTCCGGTTAAGTTTCGATTCCCAGCAGCTCCAGTCCACCCATGATCCAGCTGCAGATCTGTACACTGGCCCTTTAATGACGCCGAGAGCTCTCAGGCCCTGAGCGCGGTCTGACAGGCACCACTTCCTGCACACTGACGAGGGGTGTGTGAAGATACATCGATCTGCATCCGTATTTCAGTTGAAAGACCGACGAGTACATGTAGCTAAGTTTTAAAGAAGACTAGATTTACACAAAACACATGCTTAAATGTAAACACACATGAACATTTCTTTTTTTCTCTGAGTTTTCTTTATAAAACTCAATAAATCAGAATGTAGCACTTAGTGAACAGGAGGCATGTTGTTCAATAAAATCTGTGGTTGAAAAATGTCAGATATTTTAGTTGCTTTTGTTTTCATCAGTAGGCTATATGAAATGATCTCATATTGATCACCAGTCCTTGAACTGACTGGTGATATCAGCAAATCGAATCGATATAATATTGTATCATGATAAAAACTTTTATTAACACCTCTAATGATACTAACCCTGCTTAAGGTTACTTACTCTATGATATTGCATCATTATCTTTACATTCAAAGTAAGTGAAAAATTATGTTTCTGGACACTTTAATGTTGTGTCCTGCTTTGAATAATCTGTAACGTTCAAGGTCCTTCCTGAATGTAACACAAAAATTAATAATCATAAAACAGAACAGCAAGTTCAGTGGTTATCAATATTCATTAAACAACATGGGGTCCATGTTCACTGCTCAGGACTATCACAACACCATTGTACATTTCACTCAGTGGCGTGAGGAGAACTATCTCCATCTCAACGTCACTATAACAAAAGAATTAGTAATCAGCCCCCTCACCTCAGCACCCCATCCTCATCAACAATGAAGCAGTGGAAATAACAGACAGTTTTAAATACCTCGTAACATTGGACAATGAAGTTACTTTTGACTAGCACACCAGTGAGCATATGTCAGAGCACCAGTGCTTGCTCTGTCCTTGTGGTGAAATGCAGTGGTCATGTGGAAAATAATTTCCCTAATAAGGGACAATATGTCTAAAGTCTTTTTTAATCACATAACTGGATATGATTACCTATATTACCCTTGTTAGTAAGTGAGTGGTGGGATGCTGATGATTTTGACAACTAGACAAAAACTGTAATGGCTCAGGGCGGTGCGTGGTGCAGTGGGTACAGCGGCTGCCCCATGTAGAGGCTACAGTCCTCGCCCCAGTTCGAAACCCCGCGTCGGGCAGCCATTTCCTGCATGTCATTCCCACTTTCCTGTCTATCTCTACCTACTATGAAATAAAGGCAAAAAGCCAAAAAATATACTAAAAAGAAACTGTGATGGCTGAAGATAAACATAAGAAGATGTTCAGGAGCCTCAGGCTGTAAATTGACCCATTTCCTTTTAGTTTTCTAAAAGCCTCGAGTAGCCTAAAATTTAAAGCCGGAGTATCAGGTGCTGGAGTAGTGGCCTTGATGGTCAGACAAACACACTTAAGCTCCCCATTCATTGTATCAGTGTATTTTTGTAATTCCACCACTGCTCACCTGCTCTCTTTGAAAGTGAGTCTCCATCAGTCTTTAGTCTGCCTGCTGCACCGCCTGCTTCAACTTTTTTGCCACAATAAATAAACCTGTTTTGAACACACTATTTAGAAAGAAGAGCATCCTATTGATCAATAAACGTGACTTTACTGTAATAGTTCAAAATTTTGGGTTTCTTAATTATTATTATCTGTATTCATAACTCTAGTCAGCTTGAATTCTCAGTTAATGGAAGATTAGTGTGACATCTAGTGGCAGTAACGAGCGTCTGCTGAACCATTGACCTTATTTTGCTTTTATTGACTCATTGGGCCCTATTTTCCTGGCACAACTCAGGGGGGCGCAGCGAGGCGAGCCCTGGCACAGCTGGCGCAGTGGCATTTTCCTCCAGTCCATCAACGTGCGCAGCGGATTCGGTAAATTGGCAGACTGCTGTGCGCCGAGATGGGAGTGGTCGCGCAGCAGGGGGAGGTGTCGACAGATTCACCTTGGCGCAGTGACAATTTGTTGCCGATAGACCGCGCGGAGAGTGCGCCGAAAGCTCGCCAGCTCCAACCTGGTCTACTCTCAGCGCAAGGCGCAGCGCAGCCAGCGGACTGGTATTTTGACTGTCCAGCTCGCAGTGCGCACACATCACCAAGACCTCACAGGCAGGTTTCCACAGTTCCAGGCACATTTAAATGCAATTAATAATAATAATAATAATAATAATAATAATCACAATAACCCTATCTGAATCAGCACATATATCTATATCGATTGTCCCGTCACACTGATGACAGATCAAAGGCTGTCGGCATGCGTAATGGAAACTCAACCTGACTGAATTAACACAGATGAAACCAGGGAGGGACTGAGACAAAAAAGCAGCCGTGGATGTCCCAAGAGCAGGTGTTGACCAAGGGGGCAGTTGTCGGTCTGAGAAGTGAAGCTCACTTCCGCGTTCAAAAAACTGCAATCCCCTCGGATTCCTCTGGGGGCTGGTGTCAGAAGGGAGCATTCCCCATAGACCCCCATGTTAAAATCGCCGACTTTACATCCTCAGTAAACATGTTAAAAGCCTGGTGTCAGAACGTTTTTTCGTCTCAATCGATAGTTTCTACCCCCGCACACACTCTGAGGGGGGTGAATTTTTTTTTAACTCTACCGTTTTACTGTTATTAGGTTAAAATTCTGGCCAATTAGGGTGCGGAAACGTTGAGTGACAGGTCCGAGCAGCTCCGTGGACAGCTGCTTCGAGGCTAGTGGGCGGGTTCTCGGCCGGCCAATCCAACATGGCGCTGTTCAGGCCGCCATATTTGAATCACAAAAACGACTCCCCAAAACCAATGGGTGACGTCACGGACGCTACGTCCATTCTTTTTACAGTCTATGGTGTTGACACTACACACTGTGCCGTTGAGATGATCCTATATTTATTTATTTACTTATTGATTTATTAGGGGCCAGCGCCGCATCGTCACGCGACCATAACAAATAAAACTGAAAACAAATAAACTATCATCTCTCACAGCAAACCACAATCAGCCTCGGCATCAGATAGTGAGCAGATATTCACATCTCCCATCTCAGGTAAATTCTAAAGAAAAAAGAAAAAGAGAGACGCTCTGTGATGCCTCCTTTACGCACAGCTGTTTGTTTATGTTGTGATCTGTGCACACGGGTTTAAATAGTAGGTTACTAAATATGAGTGTCTTTATTAATGGAAAAGGTGTGTGTGTGTGTGTGTGTGTGTGTGCGTGTGTGTGTTTTTTTTTACTGGGCAACAGCTCTCAATATGTCAGAGCAAACCTGGATAACATCATAACCTCCTCCCTCCCAGACTACTTTTGCATCATCAGCCCGTGAGGTCTGTTCGCGCGACCGGACACTGCCAGCTTGGACCAGACCAGAACATCAGTTTCCTCCCGTCTCACTTGCTGTGAGAGATGATAGTTTATTTGTTTTCAGTTTTATTTGTTATGGTCGCGTGACGATGCGGCTCAATAAATCAATAAGTAAATAAATAAATATAGCAGATCATCGCAATGGCACATATCATTGCACAGGTCAGGTGTTGGTTCCTGCTTCGGCCTTCCGGCCTGTCGCACCTCCTCCGGTGCCAGTGTGTGCAGCTGCAGGGTCGTCAGCTGGAGACCGCCGTTCACTGATGTTTCGCCCCCTAGACCAGTACATCTCCGGGCGGGGGGGCAGTGGCTAATGGGGACGTCTCCCCGCCACCCCCTGCAGCTGCCCTTAGACGGGTGTTTGCCCCCATCTGCTGTCCTTCCTCCGGAGCCACAACCAGTAGCTCGCCTTCTCAGCCTCATCTCCCAGCTCCTTCACAGCTTTCCGCAGAACTTGCCCCGGTCATCCCAGCACTGCGGAGCAACTGCACCACCGCCTTGCCAACAAAACCCCTGCTTCCGACCTCCACCGGACATACCCTGGGTTTCCAGCCAGCCTCTTGGCACTCCGCTGCCAGCTCGGAGTACTTGAGGTATTTCCTCTCGTGGGCTGCTGTCATGCCCTCTTCCCAGGGGACGGTGAGCTCAATCATCAGGACTGACCTCTCTACAGGTGACCACATGACTATGTCCGGTCTGATCGTAGTTGTTGACAAAGGCGGCTAGCACAGGCCTTGTTGGTTCATGGTTATGGTTCGCTGCCACCCTGCATCTTTCCAGGAGCTCTGCCAGCTTGGTTAGCACCTGGTCGTGGCGCCACCTAAAGCGCCCCTGGGTCAGTGCCACCTTACATCCTGACAGAATGTGCTGGAGGTTAGCCTTGGTGGTATCGCACAGCGGGCAGCCAACCTCACTCCCAAACCACTGGGTGAGGTTCCGGGGGCACGGGAGGGTGTCGTAGGCTGCTCTAATTAGGAAGCTTACCCTGCTCTGTGGCGTCCTCCAGATGTCTGCCCAGCTGATGCGCCTCTGCACGGTGGCCTCCCATCGCGTCCAGGCTCCTTGACTGCCTTGGGATATAGCCTTTATGTGGAAGCGCTCCTGCTCCGCTCTGGTGACTTCGTCCACCACCATGGTCTTCCGCTCCCTCCTGGTGGCTTTGGACCAAAACCGTCGTGGCGCCGCCCAACCTAGCCCAGCACGACCTGTCTGGGTTGCCCCCATCACCTCTTCGTGTTGCAGCCTGGAGATGGCATTCTCTTCTTCCTCAGGTGCTTTCCATTTACGGCCTGTGCGGATTGGGACTTCTGCGCTTCTTACTAGGTGGTCAGCAGAGTCCTTCATCTCCAGTACAAGGCGTGCCTTCTCCTGCTTGTACCCGAGAGTGATGGATTTCAGCGGGAGCTCCAGCATGTTCCATCCAAACAGGCCTACGTCGGAGAAGCAGCGGGGCAAGCCCAGCCATTTCCTGATGTAGCTATTGGCTAGGCTGTCCATCCTGCTGACCTCTGACGTGGGGATCTCGCAGATCTTCAATGGCCACATCACACGTTGGTATAGTGTGTGCTGATAGCACCATACCTTGTGCTTCCCTGGAAGCTGGCTTTTGTTGATCTTAGCCAGCCCCTCAGAAAGCTGTTGTTTGGCCTGCTTCCTCATCTGTCTGTCAGACAAGTCTGCTGTGTATTGTCTCCCCAGGCTCCTGAGTGGTTTCTCTGCAAGCTTTGGGATTGGCTCTCCTCCAGCAACGAAGGTAGTGTTGTCTTGGCGCACCCCTTTCCTTATTGATAGGCTTCTAGATTTTACTGCCTTTACCTTCATTCTTGCCCAAGAGATCAACTCATCAAACCGCTTGAGGAGCCGTGTTGTGCATGGCGCCGTCTGGAGGATGGTTGTGACGTCGTCCATGTAGCTCCTTAGCGGTGGGAGCCTCTCCCCTGATGGAAGCCTGATGCCCCCAACAACCTGCCTGGCCCCTCTGAGGATGACTTCGAGGGCTGTCACAAACAGGATGGGGGAGATGGCACATCCCATTGCGATTCTGCGTTCCAGTCGGTGCCATTCTGTTGTGCAGCCTTCCAGAGCAAAGCACATATGCAGGTTGCTGAAGTACCTGGCGATGATGTTCTTGACGCACTCTGGGACATGAAAGAAGTCCAGGGCGAAGTCAATCAGCTTGTGCGGCACTAAGCCGTATGCATTGGCAAGGTCCAACCACACAACATGCAGGTCGCATTTCTCCCTCTTTGCCTGCTGGATTTGTTCCCAGATCATGGAGGAGTGCTCTATGCATCCAGGGAAACCGGGGATTCCTGCCTTCTGGCAGCTTGTATCGATGTACCCATTTGCCATGAGGAAGTTGGTCAATCTCCTGGCCAGGCCCGAGAAGAATATCTTCCCCTCCACATTGAGCAGGGCAATGCTCCTAAACTGGCTGATGGCCCGGGAGTTTTCCTCTTTTGGTATGTGTACACCAATGGCTTGCTGCCAGTCTGCTGGCACTTGCTGTTTTTCCCACGCTGTTCTCATTAGTTTCCACAGTATCCTCACTAGTTGGGGGCAATTCTTGTATAGCTTATACGGGAGCCTGTTTGGTCCAGGAGCTGACGCTGATCTTGACTTCTTGATGACGTCCTCCACTTCCTGCAGCTTGGGTGGGGAGATATTGAACTGTAGTGTCGGTGGGGTTGGGCGTGGAACATATCCTGGGGAGCCGAGCGGAGTGGCTCGTCTGTTGTCACTGACATCGTTCTTGATATGCCTCTCCAGCTCTTCTCTGGAGATATCGAGCTTCCCGCTCCGCTTCTCGTCCAGCAATTGTTGCGCATGTTTGAATGGGTCTCTAAAGAAGCTGGTCCTCTCCTTCTCTCTCTTTTTCCTCCTTCCTCTGATCCTCTCCACTCTGCGCAGCCTGGCGAGCTTTTGCCTGAGCTCATCCCACAGCTCCTTCAGGCCGACTTTCTCTTCAGGCGTGGCTTTCCGCCAGTTACGGCGGAGCTGCCGCCTGTCTCTGACAAGCTGCTCAATGTCCCTCTCCCTCCTTCCCTTCTTAGGGGCTGTGGGCTGCTTCTTCTTAGCTTCCCCGAACCTCTCCTTGCACTCTTCAAAGATGATCTCCCCGAACATGCTGAGCTTGTTCTGGACTCCTCCTCGCAATGTCAGCTCCAACAGGTGACTCAGCTCCAAGTCAAGCTTCTGCCAGGATGCCCGGTCGCTCGCCTTCGGCCACTTGATCTTGCAGCGTCTTCCTGGCTGTTTCGCAGGTGGTTTTGGATGGTGTGCCACTGGCGCGGTGCTGCTGTCCTCTCCACTGGGGTCTGCCTCCCACTCAGGGCACTCAGGGCTTCCTTCAGCTACTTCAGACATCCCATCACCGTTGGGTCCTGCGGCACTGTGGTTGTGTCAACGCAGCAGTAATCCATCCTCATCTTTCATCTGTGTTAATTCAGTCAGGCTGAGTTTCCATTACGCGTGCCGACAGCCTTTGATCTGTCATCAGTGTGAGGGACAATCGATATAGATATACGTGTATGTGCTGATTCAGATAAAATAAATAGGGGTTATTGTGATTATTAATCGCATTTAAATGTGCCTGGAACTGTGGAAACCTGCCTGTGAGGTCTTGGTGACGTGTGCGCACCAAGTCAATTGCCTCCCTCTTCCACGGTGAAATCAAACGTGCGCCTCGCGCACGCGGCGGATATAAAGGCGAGGAGAGGAGCTCATTTGATTGGTGAAGATCTGACTCGGCTGTGTCAAACCCACTCCACGCCTTCTCTCCTCCCTCTATGCCATTTGCGCCGGTGGGAGGGAAGTAGGCGGGATGCGCCCCGCTGCACTTCGAAGGAAAATTGCAAACTGCTCCTGGACACGCCTCGTTGGCGAAGCGAAGGCGAGGCGCAGGCCTGATCCACTGCGCCTGCGCTAGTTTACGAAAATAGAGCCCATTGAGTTGACTAGTAAAGCAGTCTTGTTTTCGGCAGCCGCTGGCATCGTCATCAAACTGTAATACTGATGCCTTTATCAGAGGTGATGTAAAGAAAGTGTGTTTTACTCTCTCTGGAACCTCGTGATGAATCAAATCGATTTTTTTTTTTTATCAGTTTGTGATCATTTGTGACATTCCTAACTTCCCTCACTGCACAGCTCCATTTAAAAACATACAGCTCAATCTGAGTCCATTAGTCTGAGACAAAATGGAGGAAAACTTGTTTCAGAGCAATTTGATTCAAATGTTATTCTTGGTCTGAACACCAACTTCACTAAAATGTTCACATTATTTTGTAAACTAATCTTAAAATGTTAAAATATCAAGTATTTGAAGACAAACCAGTTCATGTTTCTCTTTGAGTAAGATAAAATTAATAATCAGGAGACAGATCTTATCATCATTCACAAAGAGGTTTAAGCAGGCGACTGTGTGAAGGACCCATTTATTACAATAAAAACAGTAAGACAGATGTTTCTGATGATGTAATTGTAGGAACAGGCGCCTGATTGAAAAAAAAAAAAATCTATGAGCATAATAAGATCAGACATTAAACATCAGCCATCAACTTTTTCAACAATAATATGCACACAATTTTTCAAAAAGAGACTGAAAAAATAAGAGGATTAAAGTATGTCCTATGTAAAAAATTATTTTCTTTTTATAACAGCTTTTTTTGTTTATCATCATGTTTCAGGTATTTTCATCACCACCAACACTATTTATTTTCAGAACTTATACTCATCCTTACTATTCAGTCAATGTTCTTCTATAAAAACAGTTTCTTATGCAGACAAATAACACAACATTAATTAAAATAAAAATCTAGTTGTTAGTTGTTTGCCTCGTAATAAGATCTATACAATAAAAAAATTCAAAATAAAAATTACAATTAACTATGATCACCATTCTGTATGTCAGATAAATCATGTCACATACATCTCACAGATGAATCTTGATTGTAGAGAAAAAAAAACGGTCCATGCTTTGTGACGACTTGGTTATTTCCTTGAATGTTTAGCTTATTCACAGGTACATTTTGTGCATTTTAATCCTATTGTAAAATTAAAAGCTTTCAATGAAACAAATTGAAAACAAAATGTATTCTGATTTCTCATAATAGCCCATTTTTAGGGTGCACTCACACTAGTGCCACATTAGGTCTCTGTTAGTCCCACACTAGGGCTTTGTTAGGGCTTAATCATTTTTCTATTATACATTGTTTCTTTTGTCCATTTTCAGGCATTGTGCTACTTATGTTTTAATAAAATTAATTCCAGATAACGTCATTGATCAGATTATAAAATGGTGCATTTCCAGTGTTCTGATGTTGCAATAAAAAGCTTTTTCCTTTATGCTGTTCCTTTGAGTAAAGCTGCGGGTCATCACATTTCATCCAGACTTTGAATCGCGTCTCTTTTACTGCATCTTCTCCACTCACTGGGAATTTTTCCATAGCCTTGGAATTTTTTGTCGTAGTGCTGCTCCAGTTGTTTCTCAAATCGACACACAAACCATTTCCAGTATCTTAGTTCAGACTCACCTGGGGTAATTCTCCACTTAGCAAACCTTGGTCCAGCAGTTTGATACTGTTTAAAGGGAATGAGCTCATCTGAATCAGAACAAGGGTGAAAGCTCCTGTCACTTGCAACTAATGTTGTGCAGAAATACAAAAAGAATTCTTTTGTTCTACGAGGACCTTGGATTAAATGGGGTCGATGAAAAATTACACTGTGGTCAGAACCACTGTGATC
Source organism: Trachurus japonicus (assembly GCF_045865225.1). Classification (NCBI taxonomy): domain Eukaryota; kingdom Metazoa; phylum Chordata; class Actinopteri; order Carangiformes; family Carangidae; genus Trachurus; species Trachurus japonicus. Next base: position 23,880,099 of record NC_140914.1, on the reverse strand, counting down.
TTCCATGGTGTTGGTGCAAACTGCTCCACAGAATGGACACTTTTCCCAGCAGCAGTTGCACAGCTGATCAATAAGGATTTGATCAGGCTCCTGTCTGAATTCATTCATCTTATCCAATGAGAGGCTGGTCATCTCCTCCATGATGGGTTCAAAGCCTTTCTCTATCTCTTCTCTGAGAAAGTCAAAATTGTTTATGTCTCTGAAGTTTTCAGGACAAATGACATCAAACGTCAACTCATCTTTTAACAAACTGTAAATTCCCTCCAGCCACATGTCTGTGTCTCCTCTCTGAGTTTTGACTTGGTCTGTTGCAGTAAATAAAGCCTGACTCACAAGTTTTTTCAGATCTTCAACATTTTTCTTGACTATATCTCGCGCTTTGTCTGTGTGTGATGTGAAGATGTATTTCTTTACCTCCTCTTTGATAAACTTCTCTACTTGTTTCCTTGGTTGATGGATGTAGGTGATGAAATCATCAAAGTCCTCTTTCTCTGCCAGTGACTTCAACACATGTTTTTCCAGGTTCAGTCTGTTCCCATTGAACGCTGATACATTGCACCTCATCTCTCCAGCAAGATCAATGGCAGTCTTGTTACAGACAGCCTCAACAGTGGAAACCTTCAGTTTGTCACAGATCAGTTCTGCAAGTACGACGCTTCTGAAAATGTTGTAATATTGATCTCTTTTGCTTTCTAAATAAGCACATGGATCATTCTTCTTCTTGAATTTGTTGTGGGACTCTGAAAGCCAACATCCTGCTCTGTCCAACACATACAGTAAGAGATCGACTGTGAACTCCTTCTTCAGAGCATATTTCTTCTTTGATTCAAATTCTGTCACTTTCTCTTTGACATTTTTGGCCACTTCCTGCAAATAAGTTGATCTGTAGCCACTTGTAGCTACAGGTTTGTTCATGATTGTATCGAGTGAATGTTTGTCAACATCATCAATCAGGGCTCTGATCTGTTCTTGATCTTCAAGTTGAAAAGATCTTCTGAAGACGTTCACAACTGTTGTAACCACTTGGTCAATTTTCTGATACTTGGTGTAGTTATCACCAACCATTGCTATGATCTTGTATTTACCACTGTTTCTGCGTTCACATGTTAGAGCCCATTCAAATCCAAGCTCTTCAAGGATTTTTGTCTTTTCTTCCTCCAAGTCGATGTCTTCAATAGGTTTTATATCTACAGTCAGTTCTCTCACCCAGCCACTCCAAACAGAGTCAAACTGCTGCTTAAGTTCCCCTTCATCTTGTGCCTTGTCTTTTAATTGCTGCGCAAGTTCTTTGCTCTTCTGTAGCAGCTTGTTGTCAAACTCTGTCTTCTGATCATCAAGCTTTTTACAAGCCTTCTTCTGCTCGATGACTTCATCCAGTTTTCTTTTTACTCCTCTCACCAGTTCCTCATGAAACTCCTTGATCTTGATTTCAAATCGGCCTCGCCACTGAACCAACACTTCTTTGTCTTTGTCATCATCAAAGTACTTTGTCATATCTTTTTTTATCTCTTCATATGTTTTGCTCATTTCTTTTGAAAGGTCAGTGAGCTCAACCTTGTCAAGTTTTCCATTTTCAATTCTGTTATACAGCTGGTTTTCAATGGTCAACATGTGTTTCCTCAGGGTCCAGGTCCAGTTCCCGTACTGGACCTCTAGGTTTCTGTACACTGCAATTTCAAGAGTGTTTTTGAAACTGAAAACAAAGTTTTCACTCAGTAGGGCTTCCCACAGGTCCTGAACTCTGCTTCTGAACCGTGACAGAGTAAACCCAGCAGACTGTGAAGCTTTAGAGATGATGAAGTTCTTCAGATCTTGGACGCTCTCACTATAACCTGGATTAGGAGGAGCCATCGGTGGACTTCCCTCCCACAGCTGGGAAAAGTATTTCACATCTTTTTGCACATCAAATGCAATGACATCACTGAAACACACAACATCACAAACCTCCTCTTTGGCAGCTAGTTGGGCCATGTGGTCCAGTTTCTCCTGCAGGCGTCTCTTTCCATCCATGTTTTTCTCTGCAGCTGAAATATCTGAAACATTCTGGTGAACAAACACACAACTTGGAGAAAGTTTAACTTCCTTCATCCTCATTAAAGCCTGAACAACAATCTGCAGAACATCCTGCATGTCAGCTGGATTCTCTCCAAAGATGTTGATCAACATCATGTTTCCCAGACCAACAAAAAACGTTGCCAGTTCATTGTCATGGTGAAGAGCGGTGTTACCTGCTAATTCAAGAGCACGCAGTCCTTCAGTGTCCACCACCAGAACATAGTCAAACTTCAACTCTGTCTTCATCTCCTCTGATACTTTGACCAGCTGCATGAAGGCACCCTTGGTGCATCTGCCTGCACTCACTGCAAACTGTAACCCAAACATGGCATTCAGCATGGTTGATTTTCCACTGCTTTGTACGCCCAAAACTGACAACACAAAAACTCTCTGGTCTCCCAGTTTCTTGATGACTTCATCTAAAAGACTAGTGACCCATGTTAGAGGCACATGAGCTGCATCACCATCCATCAGCTCCATGGGGTGTCCTGATATCATCAGCTCTGCAGCCAGCTCAGGGAATTTAGACCAGTCAGTCTGTCTCCTCTGTGTTTGTCCCTGCAGAGACTTATGGGCTTCATAGATCTGTCCCATTTCCCTGAAGATGTGCTCCAAGCCAAAATTGGCTGACTGCAGTTTTGTTGATATTTCTTCAAGCTCAGTTTGTTTTGTTTTTAACAAGTCAGATTTGTCATGTTTCTTCTTCAGGATCAAGAGCTCAGACCACTTCTCATTGTATCTTTGGAGAATTGATGTGAGATCATCTGTGGAGAGGGCATCCATTAAGATCTGAGTCCATTTCAGGAAATACTCTTTGTCTGTTGATGGCAAAGTTGAGAGACTTTTAATGAACAAATTCACCAGTTCACTGCAGGAAGCATTGCATTGTTGTTGTCGTATTTTCATCAGTTTTTCTTCCTTTTCACTTTTCTCCTTCTCAATGTTTCCTTTGAGGTGATACAGTTCTTTCTTTACGGTGCACCACTCATGCCACAGTCGGCCATGACAAGGGAGGAATTTATCTTTGATGTTTGAAACATCCATCCCCTGAAGTAAATTAACTATCTTCATAGCAGCAGATTTCCCTGTTCGACAGACTGTGTCATCTTCATCCACTCTGATTCCAGAGACCTCGGCCATGGTTTCAAGCTGGAAGGATGTATGTGGTTCAGACAAGATCTCTCTAATGATCCTTTTCAGTTCTTCACAAACGTCTGACTGGCTTCTGTCTTTTAGACCCATTTTGTATTTTCCTTTTTTTATCTGAACAGCACCACAATCATTATCAGTAATGAGACAGATGAGAGGTTTTGGAGAGTTAAGAAAGGCTGAAAAAACCTTACATCTTTGGTCACCTTTGTCTGGAGTTGGTAAGAGAACAACATTGACCGAAGATTTTTCAGTCAGTATGTCACGTTGTTTTTCCATTGACAGAGCATCACCGTGAAGATTACAGAAGGCAGTGTAGTCAGTGAAGGCATCATTGGGTTTGCCAGCAGGACAGTACCAGGCAATCTCTGCCACACCATCCATCAGATGGCGAGACTTGGTGCTACCTGGACAGTTTCTGTGGAAGAAGGTGTTGTGACGGTCATTGATCAAGGTGTTGATCAGCTGAGATTTAGACACTGACAGTGAACCCAGGCGGAGAAATGACACCATGGGTGTCTCAGCTTCACAGATGGACGAACTCTTCATGGTGATGATGGTTGACTTGTCTTTGATTTCACTTATTTTCCATGTTTTTCTTATTTGTCTGAATGTCCACAGAGGACACTCAACATCCATTGTGACTGGGTCAGGGACAAGCAAAGGTAAGGCGTACTGACACTGTGAGAGCTTTGTCATCATGTTCTGCTTCAGGAAGCTGTCTGAGCAGTGAAACACTGCCATTTGAATGTCCATTGGATGAATATGAGTCTGTTCTGGCTGACCACAGACAGCATCTGTGCTAAAGAAAGCATCAAAGTCACTGTCTGCTGTGTCAACAGTTTCACATACTGCAACTGGATTTGAGTGGTTAAAATCAACACTGCCTTGTCTTACAGGAATAAATCTTGCTCTGTAGTCTAACACCATCAACATCTGAAGAAAAGTATGAGCGAGATCTTCCTCAGTTGTTTCATGTTCCTGTTTCACTGGTCGACTTATTTTAAGAAAATCTGCTGGTGACAACTTCTGTTGATGTTTGTCTGTAAGGTGAAGTCTCTGAAGCAGACTCTTCAGCAACTCTTCAGACATCTTCAGTGATGGCTGTACATAATAGTAAGAAATATGTCAGTCGGCAGTTGACTGTGGTGGGACACATCAGATATTCTGAAAAGAATTTAGCAGTTTCTTACCTTATCCTTGTCTCCATTCTTATCCATGTGTCTGGTACCTCCAGGAAAACAATGAACCAAAGTACCAAATCAATAATGTAAACCATTTTTCCTTTGATTGAATCATTTAGTTTAAATTGTTAAATTGATTTATATTAGGCCTATACCTTTTTCCTCAGATGCTGATGGTCGTAGAGACTTGATTTGAGATTCTCCCTCCAGTGTTGTGACGCCATGTTTTTCCTCTGAGTTTTGAGTAACACCTGAAACAGTCACTGGATGACACTGTGAAAAACATGAAGGAGATTAGGGTAACATTACATAATACGGCCTGCGTCTTAGAGTGTAATTACCGCTTACCACCAACTTAAAGGGACATTGTGTAACTTCTCCTGTTATCTATTCACGAAAATCGATTATTTTGTTCAAATGTATGTTTTTCATTAATCAGTAATCCCCCCCATCAACAAACTGAAGTGTTCCAGTAAGCTCTGAATTAGCCGTTCATATCATTCATATCTACATGGAGCGGGTAAGCTCGGTGCTGGCTGCCATGTCGTGTCGCCATGTTTTTACATTCAGTGGCAGCGTGACGATAGGAAACCACGGAAACTCAGCGGAGACACCGGAGCTGTCGGCTCAGGTCGAGGTGGCATCTGTGAAAAGTCACCGCGGTAACGCAGTGAGGAGGAATGGAGTGTTACACTGATGCTGCATTCACCTGCAGTCGGGCAGACAGCCGTCGATAACAAACCACATGTAATTTTAGTCACAGAAGTCGAGAGAAAGCCGGTAAAACGTGGGTCAGGTCAACAATACGACATCGCCATGACAACATATTGTCACGTGTATTGTTTTGCCTCTTGTTATAGAGGCTTGTTTATGCTGTTACGTGCAGCGGCTGTCGCCTGCCCAATTTCACATGAATGCAGCAAGAAAAATAAGTGAGCGGTAATTACGCTCTAAGACGCGGGCCATATTATGTGAAACTGAGACGATTTCATGAAAATATTATATCATTTTGAATTTGATGGCAGCAACATGTCTCAAAAAAGTTGGGACAGGGGAAACAAAAGGCTGGAAACAAGGAGGAACAGCATCTAATGAGGTTAGGTGGCAACAGGTCAGTAACATGTCTGGGTATTAAAGTTGCATTGTAAGAAGCAGAGGCTCTCTCCTGCTGTAAAGATGGGCAGAGGTTTACCCATCTCATATAAGCCATTCCTTAAAGAATCCACACTACCTAAAACTTCCCAGCAAACATTTGCTCGACCTGCGTCTGGATCAGATTCAGATTCAGCTTTATTTGTCCTTTGCAAGGAAACTTGTTTTCACCCCCGTACGCCACACACAACCTCAAGATACATAAATACATACATTACATTACCCACCCATACACATTAAACAGGAACACACATTTAGCAACGCAATATATTTAGTTCTGTTATAGCAGAGGGGACGAAGCTTCGGCTGAACTTGACCCTCTTCCAGGTTAGGGACCTGTACCGGCGGCCAGATGGAAGCAGCACAAAGTACGGGTTTAGGGGGTGACTGGGGTCCTGGGTGATGGTGAGTGCTCTGCGTGTTATGGCTATGGTGTTGAGGTCAGAGAGGATGGGGGATGAAGACATCAAATCTACGTCGCATCACGTCGTGACTTTAATTTGACTGTTTTTCAACATGTTAAAATAATATCTGGGCAAATATGACATTAAAAAAATATGCATTTTAGAGTGGGTTAACTAATCAAAGGGACAACGAGGAGTTTCTATTTGGTTTTTAAAAAGTCTCACGTTAATGTGGATGAATCTACGCTACCCACACTTGTTAATGGGCCCATTTTCGATAAATATATCGTTTTGTCTCTATCGTTATTTTGCTATTATTAGTGGTGGTGGAAATGCTGGTCGAGCCGACCAGCGTTTCCTTACTTTCGGTTTCGTGGCGAGTCATGAGAATAACGCAGCCGAATCGCCGTTTATGGTCGGAACTACGACGGTACGTGAACCTCTGTGAACCTCTGACTTTAATTATTGATGAATGAAAACATGAGTCTGTCTTGCGCTGTTTTTACGGCGTGCGCGGAGGCTCATAAATGCAGTGTGAAAACGCTTCGCTTTTCCAAAACTCCTCGTTGTCCCTTTAAATACTGCCAGCAAACATTTCTCGATCTGCGTCTAGATGACGACATCCAATCGACATTGCGTCACGTCGTGACTTTATTTAGACTTTTTTTTTCGACATGATAACATTAGGGGTGATACGATCTCAAAGAACACATATTTAAAGCAGAAGTAAGCGATCCGGTCGTTTTGGGTAACTTTTTGTCAGCCAATGGAGTTAGTAGCCCACACCCTCGTGGGTCCGTGTACGTTTCGTTAGTTTGATTTTTCCTTTAAACCGAACTGTCAGAAAACTAAAGTAAGCTGGTAATTTGGTTTTCCGTTTCAAACCAAAAACCAAAAAACCAAAATTCAGGGTCCGGGTACCTTTTGTCAGTTTGATATTTCGTTTTAACCAAAAAACGGGAAAATGGAAATACCGTAGTTTTTTCAAACAAAAACCAATAAATGATAACAGAGCAAACCAGTTAATATTATCATTGTTGAGCTATCACATATTTCAGTACAGCTTGTTATTTTAAGAATTGTAAATATAAAACATTTTCACTTCATGATAAAATCGTTCAATTAACTGATAATATTATTGACAAGAACAATCATAGTTACAGTCTGTGAGATTGATCTACAAAATAATGAAAATGTATTTAGCCTCTCTGAGTCAATATCGACCTCCAAAGACCACACAGCATTTGTTAGAGTGAATGTTGATGCAAAATTAACATTAGAAATCTCATAAAAACTAAATCTCCCCATTAAGAAAATAACTGAAATTGATTACTATTATGAAAGGCTTTTGACTCATCACATCTTACCTTATTTATGCTTCCAGCTGCACCTGTCCCCAAGTCACCTGCTGGGAAATGCAGGAAAAATACTCAGAGGCTATATATATCTATTTGTGTATGTATCTGCGCTAATTATCTTTAAATGAACTGCAATTACTTGTTCAGAAGAATGGGACAAATAGATAACATGAAAATATAGTCTCCAGTCCTGGCTGTCACGAGTGAAGTATAACAGTTTGAGAAACTATTGTTTCTAAAGGTAATACAAGTTACAGTAATTTAAGAGTTTGGAGGGAGAAAAGTTCTTCTTTCTGGCAAAATATTAAAATCTACTTACCAGTAACCTGATTTACATTATTTTACCAAGTTTAAAATCACTGTAAAGAGCAAGTTACATTTCCTATGACATCCCATAATGTGTAACCATTGTTTTTTGAATAGATTTAAACTGTGAACATCAAGATTTGCTTCTGTGTTGTTTGTGTCCATGACTTTAAAACCACAATAGTTACACAAAACTCTGGACAGAGTGAAACACAAGTCAAACTACATAATGGACCTTGTTCTGTAAACACCTTAATGTTTTCTTGTGACTGACTTTGTGGTGCGGAGTTGAGGGTCTCCACCAGATCATTCCTGTTGATCCTTCTTAAAATTTCCTTTGTCATCTCCTGAGCACCATCACGTGTATAGGTCTGCACCATCAGATTTACAGTCTTCAACCTGTTTGCCGTCTCCGAATCAGCCCTTTTGAGGGCCGTTTTTCCTGGGAGGATGTCATCCTCTTCCAAATGGAATTTGAAGGTCTCAAATTCATCTTGTGTCAAGTCCTTCAATACGTCCAACAGAAGCTGTTTCACCATGGTGGTTCTCCTGCATCAATCTACAAGTTCAATGTAATGAGGAGTAAAAGAACTGCTTCCATCCAAAGGACAAAGGCACCTAGGGACACAGAATGTGTGAACAACAAGAAAAGGAAGTTGATCAATTTCAAACAGATGAGGAGACACAACAGATGCTACATTGTGCTTCTGAAAATTCATATTACTGTGTCAGGTTTCATAATTCATAGTTTGTATTCAGAAAGATGTGTCTCCAGTAAACTGTTTTTTAACTTTGTTAAGAAAAGACAGTTTTCAAGTCAATATACATAACTGTATATAACTGTAAAACATTTCTACACACAGTCCACATACCTCTTCAGGACTTCAGCAATAACAAAACACTGATACAGGATCAAGTATCGCAAGATGTGAGGTCATCATCTCTCACTTCCTGTGAAAATCTAAAAACACATCAGAGAGACAATACTTGATGAATGTCATTGTCACTATCAAGATCAGTTAGTTTGCCAAGTCTCTGTTGTTAGGAACTAGTAGTTCAGTAGTAGGCGGTGGGTCTGGTTTGGGATAGCTTTCTGTCAACATATCGGCCCGATATACAATTGACCCCGGTGGGGGGGGGGGTTTATAAAGAAGTCGACCTGCAATGGAGGCCCAAAGCAAGCAACAGCTAGAGGCAGAGGGAGGGAGAGAGGAGATGAAAAAAAAAAAAGAGGAAACAAGGAATCATACCAAATTAAACTACTGAATTTATTTAAATTGAATTATATTGAAAAATAACAGGAAAACCACAGAAAACAAATACAAACAAACAAATACATTAAACTCTGCTCTTCCTCTGCTGTGACTGGTCTCGCCCTAGGCCCACCCCGGGAAGTCCTGGTCCGCGGGGGCCAGCCGGAGGCGCCTCCCCAAAGCCTTCTTCTTGTATTCTTTTTATTTTTATATATATATACACATGTATATTATTTATTACCTACCGGTATTTAATTATTTATTTACTATTGTTCTGCTGTCCCCCCCCCTTTTTTGCCATTATCTACCTCAGAAGTCCAACATACTTATGCTCATCACAGACACGCATGCACACACACACACACACACACACACACACACACACACACACACACACACGCACACACACACAATGCGTATCCTAAACAAAAACATTGTCTTTGCTATTTCAATTGTGTTATTTTATTTTTTATTTTCATTTATTTGTTTTTTTTTTGTTATTTCATTTGATTGGTTAAAATAGTTATCACTGCGTATTGTCTTGTCCTGTGTTGCTATATTTGTTTTTCACCCCTGTCTTACACACTTTTACACTTGTATTGTTTATCACCTGTATTGCACTATAAAGAAAAAAAAAGGAACTAGATAGTAGTTCAGTTTTCTGGCTTTGTCTCATCACTTCCTGTTTTTGAAGTGTCTTACACTACCTGTGTTCCTGTCAAGTTTCCTGCTCTTGTGATTGTGTGCCTCATGTGTTTCACCTGTGTCTGTTGTCTCCCTCATGTATACAGTAGGCTATAAGCTGTGTATAGCATCATTATCAGATCATCTTTTTGAGTAGCTAGTCTGTCAGCATTGTTGTCTTCCTTTGTGTATTTCCCTGTGTGTAATTGTGTTCCGTGTTCCTTGGTCTCTGAGTATTTGCCTGACAGATTTCTGTACCTTTGTCTGAGAGTTATGATTACCTAGTTTTGACCCTGCTTCTTACTTTTATTTCTCAAATACAACACTGCTTAGTAGCTTTTTTTTTTAGCTTTTCAATTCAACTAAACCTGTGGAACAATATTAAACCAAGACTAAAATTTTCACATACAGAAAGACAAAACATTTAGTTACACTGAGCTCATGAGCATACATTACACTTGTGAAAATAAATCAAGTCTGTAAAACAACCACATACTGTACCTTTGCACAGACACACAGCTAACCTTTCCTATCTGCCCTGCGTCGATCCAATCTGTTTGTTAAAGGTGTACAGAAATGGCCGTTTGTCCTGTTTGTCGCGCCGAGTTGTCACGAGCTGCAACACGAGTTTACCTGAGGAAAACGAATTTGATTGGTGCGTTCGAGATGAACTGCGCCTCGTCTGGAAGGTCGGCGAGAGCAGGCGGCAACAGCAGTGGGCGGTGACAGAAAGCTTGCAGGCGGTTGCAGTCGGTGGAGAGCAACTTTTTTTTTTTTTTTTTTTTTTCTTTATTAACATTTATGTACAGAACAATACTATTGTGCCAGGGGAAAAATAAAAAATAAAAATATATAAATATACAAAGAGATAATGCTTACCATGTATATATAAAAAGAATAAAATATCTCTAGCCTATATATGTATATATATATATAAAAAACAAAAAAAAACATTGAAATAAAGAATATCATGTTAAATAAATAAATATTTATCCAAAATAAAATTGGTTTTAAATGCTTTTTGTGTTTCAAGTCCTTTGGTGTCGGTGCCATACTGAAAAAGCTCTTTCAAAAAAAAACTGCAAAGGTTGGTTTATTGTCAGTCCATTGTCTTTTGTGAATGTGAAATTTTCCTAAAAATAAAACAAGTTGTACAAAAAAAATTTAATCATTATCCAATTGGTTATCATCAAAATAAAGAAAAATGTCCTTTTCATGTAGATGTATTGGATGACCAGTTTTTCTTTCAAGAAAGTTTTGTACTTTCAACCAAAAGATTTGAGAATATAAACAATGAAAAAATAAATCTACAATGGATTCATCAAACAAACCACAGAAATCACAGGAGTATACAATATCGAGTTTGAATCGTTCTAATGTTTTTTTTGCCGGGTACGGTGGAGAGCAACTGCGGCGCCTGGCTCTAAAAACTGCGGCCGCCTTGATCTCGTGAGGTTATCGTTGCAGGCGCGTACATGACGTCAGAGCAAGTCGGGATCAAGTCGGACACAAATCTAACCGGCATGCATTGTGCGCTGGTCACCGGCGATCATCATATCAAATTATACTTATAATTTGTTTATTACAAAATGTAGATTGAAACATTAATGTAGACAACTGTTTGTTTTTTTTACTCGCCTATGTGTTAATGTTTATCTGTAAAGGGTCCTCAATGATGCTATTAACGTGGGTGATCTATAAATGTCCTTAAATTATTGAAAATGCCACACTTGCTCATTCACCAACAGTGCAGAGATGTCAGTTCTTGGGCGCTTTTGCAATACCCATATTCCGCCATCAGGAGGCGCTTCCATTGAACCAATGCGTGTCGTTACTCTCTTTTCCAGTGCTCTAGGCGAGACCGAGCTCCGTGTGTGTGTGCGTGTCTCAGACGTTTGAATGACGGATGACAGATCCAATATCATTATCCAATGCGAAAATAAAAAAACACACTTTCATCCTGGATTTACTCAAAAATAGAATTTTGCACAAAGTTTGGCCTACATCGTCTGAAATATGAGTTATTACATTAATTTTATGATCCAGAGTGGGCTCAAATTCAATTTTCTTTTCTGTACACTTTTAAGTGTGTCAAAAGAAAACTGAAAGTAACACCGCCCTAACATGTGATTTCCTAGAAACTTGAAAGGTTAGGGGCAGGTAGTTGGCTTCCTGAGTTATATCATATTAATGTATTTAGCCTATTGTATAGACATGAATCTGTTCATGTCTGACAACTTGCTTTTAAACACCGGACTATGAGACTATCCAGTTATGTATCCAGGAACCACTTTGTGTGTTAGCAAGCCAAAAGCTGTCGACAACAACCGCTGTAGTTCCTGTAGGTGTGTCAGTGTTACAGGTCTCAGTCTGAGGACCCTGTATACAGATAAGATTGCTGAGAAAAGAAAAGAAAACAATGGAGAAAGACTAGACAGGCGACCATTGCTTCTGTCAGCTGTAGCTTTGTTCCGATGATTTACTGTTGAGAATTTATTTGTTGGAAAGACATTATTTCAGAGGAATAAATAAATGATAAATAAGTTAATGAGTTAAAATACAAGTTAACATTGATATTGATAAAAACAGTAAATATGTTTAGTCTGTGGTTAAAAAGTGGGACTGCATTTCATTTGATTTGGAGTTACATTAAATGTACTTCATTTCCCATGATGCTCTAGGAGCAAGAAGGTAACGTAACGTGATTACGTCAGTGTTGTTGTTGTGATAGTCAGCCATGTTGAACCTTGCGAACTCGCACACGCTGTATGTTTTTTTCTTTTCTTTTTTTATTATTATCAACTAAAGTACTTTTAAATGGAGGAAAACGTCTCGCTTCGTCATTTTTTAGTTTGAAGTTAAATCTACAACATTTACAATAATTTACAAATATTCAAAATTTCTTTTCTTTAATACTATCCTAAATGTTATGCTTTCATCATAAACTGTAGTATCAAAGTTTCATTCAGACCACATTATCTGCCTGCATGAGTTTGGACAGATAACAACAATTTTGGTGTATGTGCCGGCTGAATCTATCTGAACAACAAACCATGGGTTAGCAAAGAAATTTAACATTATCTAAACCTGAAGAGAAAGGCCTTTCTTCAGGGTCATCTGCAAAAAATGAAAGAGCTGACTAAGGATTATTGATGCATGATCAAGAAAGCACAGATGGAATAAGGACAAGGTTGAGGAGAAATTGTGGACTTGTAATGCCAGAGATGCATGGAGAGGACTGAACAAAATGATAGGCAAGCAACATAAACTAGCTGCTTTGTGTGATGAGAGCTGAAGGGGAGGGTATTAAAGGGGAGGTTTGCCACGCTCACCTTCCAGTAGATCCATCCAGCTGTCGCAGAGTAAAGAGGTTTAGAGTTCCTTATGCAGTGACAATATGAGCTAAATTGAAAGTAACACAAATTTTTACCTCTGAAACCTTTGTAACATAAACAGTTATTAAGATAAGAAAATCTGAACTTTATGAGCAGCCCTGGTGCTCAGCCTCATGAGATGTTATTCCTTAACAAGTACATTCCTTATCTATACTTTAAATTCTAATCCTATCATGGGCAAGATCAAAAATACAATAATCAAGTCTACAGCCACAAACTAGACCACACTTCTCCTCACTATAGCTGCAGTTAGAAGTTACTTTGAAGAGTAAGAGTGAGCTACAACAATTCATGTCCACTCCTTGATATTTACTGCAAACAGAGAAAAACACTCACCTACTTCTCTGTATAAAGTCGTTACAAACCAGGCCTTGTACTTTCAGCTTCACATTTCAAATTTTTCCAACGGTCGGAGATAAAAAACCATAAATGTAGGCATATATGACCAGTAGTAAAATTAATAATTAACTGGAACCTTTTACTGTTAGCCTATGGGCATTTGAACGTTGGCAAGTCATGAATCATAGACACCAAGATATAATGTAGTAAGCAGTTGTTCTCTGACAGGTTACAACTCTGGTAGGTTCATTGTTTTGTTTCTGTCTGACTCTGACATCAAGAGGTAAAAAATCGTCAGTCAGTTAATAAGTTGAGCATTAATCTTCATCTATCACTGATTTATTCATTATTCATGCTGTGAAATACACCGTGGACATGTTATACTCAGTCAATGTCTACCTTATTAAACTGTCTTTACCTTTGCTTTTGTTAAGTTTTTCTAATTTTGGAAAAACTTTACTTTTAACTGCAGCAGATAATTACCACAGACGTCCAGCAGGGGGAGGTTTAGTGTGTTTTTCTGACTGATCGGTTTTAGGTTGTTGGTGCAGAGTTCATCTCAGCACACCATCACTGAGCTACATATACGGTATACCACAAATTTTTATCACAACTTTTTCAATCACAGCTTCATGGTTGGACACGGAAACAAGATTTTAAATAAAAATCCAACAGAAAATAAAATATTATCTTCTTCTTCTTTTTTCACTGGTCTGGTGGGACATTTCTGATAATGCATGTTGATTCACTAATCCCTCCTGTTGAGTGGTTAAATTAATGTCTGTGATTCTTCAGAAAACAATAAATCATTTATATTAGTTTGGCTGTGGCAGTGATTTGTGGCTGGTGATGAAGAGAGAAGGAGGTTCTACTGAAAAAGAAAAGTATGCATTGATTTTTTTTAAGAAGACAACATGAACAAGTTCAAAATTAAATGGAAAAAATATAGTAAAATAAATAATGAACTGTGAACTAGTTCAATTTCATCTGTATGAACATGAACTGTCAACTGGTTCTTTTAGTGTGAACTGACACAACAGGTGATGAGACAGCACAGTGAGCAGCCTGCAGGTAAAAGCCACCTGCAAGAGTTTCACTGAAGAAACAACTTCCTCAACTAAAAAGTCCTCTGCTGAAGACTGAGCAGCCAATGGCTCATCAAAGGGCTGTTTGTTTAAGTTATTTAATGTTTTTCATATCTATTATTTATATTTATAACTGGATTCAGCTTGGATTCTCAGCTAATGGAGGTCAGAGGTGTGGCAGGCAAAGTGTTTGTCTTGGTCTGAGAGGCTGCTGGTTTAGTGTGACATCTAGTGGCAGTGACGAGTGTCTGCTGCACTTTTAATCTTAGAGTATGTGCTTTTATTACAGTAACTCAGTGAACTGACTACAGACACAGCAGTCTGGTTTTCAACAGCTGCTGGCATCGTCATAACAAACCATAATAAAGTTGTCAGTGTGATCCGCTCAGAGCTGGAAGATGATGAAAGATCCACTGAAGGGAAGACATGTTATTAAGAGTCAAACATGTCTACCGCTGTTTTTACCTTTGCTCAGTCAGGTCTGAGACTCAATTATAGAGTTGACTCAGATATGAAAATTTGTTTCTAATGGTTTTTCTTCACAAACTACAATAATATAATCATATGTAATTGTAAATGACAAATAGATTATGATCTGATTTTCTTTTTCCCTGTTGTTCTGTGAATCAATCATTTAACCTCTGTTTATGATTGTGTGAAGTGTGACACTATGTGATGGTGTCTCCACATGGGTTTTAGTGGTTCAGTCTGAGTCAGACACTAAACAACCACAAAGACCTGTAGAGAAAAAACTAAATTAAATCAACAGTGAGGATGATTTCTTGTTGCTGCTGACGCCTTTATCAGAGATGAGAAAGTGTGTTTTATTCTCTCTGGCATCTCGTGATCAATTATTTTGATCAGTTTGTGTCCATTTCTAACTTCAGACCAGACTCCCTCACTGCACAGCTCCATTTAAGAGCATACAGCTCAATCTCAGTCAGTCTGAGACAAAATGGATGAAAACTTTTTAGACTTTTTAGAGCATGTAAACTAATCTTAAGATGTTAAAACGTATTTGTGGAACAAGACAAATAAGTTCATGATTCTTTTTGA
Source organism: Trachurus japonicus (assembly GCF_045865225.1). Classification (NCBI taxonomy): domain Eukaryota; kingdom Metazoa; phylum Chordata; class Actinopteri; order Carangiformes; family Carangidae; genus Trachurus; species Trachurus japonicus. The sequence goes on along the minus strand of NC_140914.1, from coordinate 23,864,679 downwards.
TTAAGACAAATTAAATTAATCTTCTCATCATTCTTGCTTATAACAGAAGAGGCAGAACAGGAGACTGTGGAGGATCCATTTATTACAATAAAAATAAAAAGACAGATGTTTCTGATGTTATAACTGAAAGAACAGACGCCTGAGTTAAAACAACAAGAACAACCCTATATCATGGGCATAATAAGATCCAACATTAACCCTCAGTCCTCAACTTCTTCAAAAATCAAACATACACACTATTATTTAAAAGAAAAGAGGTTCAATGAAAAAATATGAAGATTAAAATATGGCATATGATTTTCAGATCAAATGGACAACAATTAAAAGTTGTTTAAAGAACAAAACAAAAAACAACAACAGCAAAAAAAAAAAACCCAAAAAACCCCACAATCAATCAACTTTTTCTTTCTCCATCAAATCTCAGATACAAGTTTCAGGTCTTTTTCATCAATTACCATCAACATTTGATTCATTTAATCTCAGAATTTATAAAGAACTCATCCTATTGATTATGTTCGATCAGTTCTTTCAAAACTTCTACAAAAACAGTTTTCATATAATAACACAACAATACAAAGTTAATTGTTATGATCTGAACAGGTAAAAAAGAAAAGAAAAAAAAGTCAAAAGAAAAATTACAATCAACTATTATCACCACTCTGTATGTCAGATTAATCATATCACACACATATCACATAATGATAGAGAAATAAAAATCTGTCTTTCTTTTAATGTTTACTTTATTCACACACTTTATCCTATTGTAACATTAAAACGTTTTTAACTTTTAATTAACAAAATCCATTCTGATGTCTCATAATATTTTCATAATCCTTAAATGTCCAAGAATCAGATCATTTTTCTATACATTGTTTCTTTAGTTCATTTTCAGGAATCCTACTACTTGATGTTTTATAGAAACTCACTCTCAATGTAGGCTAATGTAATTGTTCAAATTATCAATAGGTATTTTCACAGTAATTTATCTTCTGATGTTGCAATAACACTTTACTTTGAGTAAAGCTGCAGGTCACTACAGACTGTACATTTCATCCAGACTTTGAATCGCCTCTCTTTTACTGTATCTTGATTTTTTTTGTCATAGTGCTGCTCCAGTTATTTTTAAAATCGACGTAGAAACCATCTCCAGTATGTCAGTTCAGACTCATCAGGGGTAATGCTCCAGTTTGCAAACTTTGGCCCAGCAGTTCAGTACAGTTTAAAGGGAATGGGGGAGGGAAGCTGATATGAATCATGACGAGGGGAAAAAGCTCCTTTCACTTCAAACTAATGTTGTGCAGAATTCAATAGTCAGTTCTCCTGTGTTTCTATTACATCATCGATGAAAAGTGACACTGTGGTCAGAACCACTGTGATCCTCCATGGTGTTGGTGCACACAGCTGCACAGAATGGACATTTTTCCCAGCAGCACTTTCACAGGATCAGGATTTGATCAGGCTTAAGTCTGAATTAATTTATCTATCCAATCGCTCATCTGCTTCATGATGTGTTCAAGGCCTTTCTCCATCTCTACTTTGAGAAGGTCAAAATTGTTTATGTCTTTGAAGTTTTCAGGACAAACAACATCAAACATCAACTCATCTTTTATCAAACTGTAAAATTCCTCCAGCCACATGTCTATGCCTCCTCTCTGAGTTTTGACTTTGTCTTTTGCAGTAAATAAAGCCTGACTGACAAGATCTTGCATGTCTTTAAAGGTGTTCAGAAATGGCTGTTTGTCCTGTTCGTCGTGCCGAGTTGTCATGAGTTGCCGCACGAGTTTACCCGAGTAAGGAAAACGAATTTGATTGGTTGTCTTTTCTGTACAGCTTTAACATTTTTCTTGAGTATATCTTGTGCTTTGTCTGTGTGTGATGTGAAGATGTATTTCTTTACCTCCTCTTTGATAAACCTCTCTACTTGTTTCCTTGGTTGATGGATGTAGGTAATGAAATCATCAAAGTCCTCTTTCTCTGCCAGTGACTTCAACACATGTTTCTCCAGGTTCAGTCTGTTCCCATTGAGTGCTTGGAAACTGCACCTCATCTCTCCAGTGAGATCAATGGCAGTCTTGTTACAGACAGCCTCAACAGTGGAAACCTTCAGCTCGTCACAGATCAGTTCTCCGAGTACGACAGCAGAAGAGCTTCCTTTACAGAAGCTGCTGAAAATGTTGTAAAATTGATCTCTTTTGCTTTCTAAATGAGCGCATGCACACATACAGTAAGAGATTGACTGCAAACTGCTTTGTCCACTTCTTGCAAATATGTTGAACTGTAGCCTTTTGTAGCTACAGGTTTCTTTATGATTGTGTCAAATGACTGTTTGTCAACATTGTCAATCAGGGATCTGAACAGCTGTTGGTCTTCAAGTTGAAAAGATCCTCTCAAGATGTTCACAACTGTTGTAACCCTTTGGCTAATTTTCTGATCCTTGGTGAGAGTCACATAATCGCAGTAATCACTAGCCTTTGCTATGATCTTGTATCTGCCACTTTTTCTGCATTCATCAATTAGAGCCGATTCAAATCCAAGCTCTTCAAGGATTTTTGTCTGATCTTCCTCCAAGTCGATGTCTTCGATAGGTTGTATATCTACAGTTAGTTCTCTCACCCAGCCACTCCAAACAGAGTCAAACTGCTACTTAAGTTTCTCTTCATCTTTTGCCTTGTCTTTTGACTGCTGCACAAGCTCTTTGCTCTTCTGTAGCAGCTTGTTCTCAAACTTCTGATCATCAAGCTTTTTACAAGCCTTCTTCTGCTGGATGACTTCGTCCAGTTTTCGTTTCACTCCTCTTACCAGTTCCTCATAAAACTCCTTGATCTTGATTTCAAATGGGCCTCGCCACTGAACCAACATTTCTTTTTTTGTCTTTGTCATCATCAAATTATTTTGTTATATCTTTTGTGATCTCTTCATGTATGTTACTCATTTCATTATATAGATGACTGAGCTCAACTCTCTCCAGTTTTCCATTTTCAAGTTATACAGCTGGTCTTCAATGGTCAACATGTTGCTCCTCAGGGCCCAGGTCCAGTTCCCATACTGACCCTCAAGGTTTCTATACAGTGTTCTTGAAACTGAAGACAAAGTTTTCATTCAGTAGGGCTTCCCACAGGTCCTGGACTTTGCTTCTGAACTGTGACAGAGTAAACCCAGCAGACTGTGAAGCTTTAGATAGGATGAAGTTCTTCAGATCTTGGACGCTCTCACTATATCCTGGATTTATAGGAGCCATAGGTGGACTTCCCCCCCACAGCTGGGCAAAGTATTTCACATCTTTTTGCACATCAAATGCAATGACGTCACTGAAACACTCAACATCACAAACCTCCTCTTTGGCAGCTAGTTGGGCCATCTGGTCCAGTTTCTCCTGCAGGCGTCTCTTTCCATCCATGTTTTTCTCTGCAGCTGAAATATCTGTAACATTCTGGTGAACAAACACACAACTTGGAGAAAGTTTAACTTCCTTCATCCTCATGAAAGCCTGAACAACAATCTGCAGAACATCCTGCATGTCAGCTGGATTCTCTCCAAAGATGTTGATCAGTGTCATGTTTCCTAGACCAACAACAAATGTTGCCCGTTCATTGTCGTGGTGAAGAGTGGTGTTACCTGCTAATTCAAGAGCATGCAGTCCTTCAGTGTCCACCACCAGAACATAGTCAAACTTCAACTCTGTCTTCATCTCCTCTGACACTTTGACCAGCTGCATGATGGCACCCTTGGTGCATCTGCCTGCACTCACTGCAAACTGTAACCCAAACATGGCATTCAGCATGGTTGATTTTCCACTGCTTTGTAAGCCCAAAACTGACAACACAAAAACTCTCTGGTCGCCCAGTTTCTTGATGACTTCATCTAAAAGACTAGTGACCCATGTTAGAGGCACATGAGCTGCATCACCATCCATCAGCTCCATGGGGTGTCCTGATATCATCAGCTCTGCAGCCAGCTCAGGGTATTTAGACCAGTCAGTCTGTCTCCTCTGTGTTCGTCTCTGCAGAGATTTATGGGCTTCATAGATCTGTCCCATTTCTCTGAAGATGTGCTCCAAGCCAAAATTGGCTGACTGCAGTTTTGTTGATATTTGTTCAAGCTCAGTCTGTTTTGATTTTAACTCTTTGTCATGATCTTCTTTCTGAAACTTCTTCTGCCTTTCATCACGACTATCAGATTTGTCGTGTTTCTTCTTCAAGGCCAGGACCTCAGACCACTTCTCATCATATCTTTGGAGAATTGAGGTGAGATCATCTGTGGAGAGGGCATCCATTAAGATCTGAGTCCATTTCAGGAAATACTCTTTGTCTGTTGATGGCAAAGTTGAGAGACTTTCAATGAACAACTTCACCAGTTCACTGCAGGAAGCATCACATTGCTGTTGTCGTATTTTCTTCAGTTTTTCTTCCTTTTCACTTTTCTCCTTCTCAATGTTTCCTTTGAGGTGATACAGTTCTTTGTGTGTTCTGCACCACTCATGCCACAGTCGGCCATGACAAGGGAGGAACTTATCTTTGATTTTTGAAACATCCATCCTCTGAAGTAAATTAACTATCTTCATAGCAGCAGATTTCCCTGTTTGACAGACTGTGTCTTCTTCATCCACTCTGATTCCAGAGACCTTGGCCATGGTTTCAAGCTGGAAGGATGTATGTGGTCCAGACAAGATCTCTCTAATGATCTTTTTCAGTGCTTCAGAAACATCTGACTGACTTCTATCTTTTAGACCCATTTTGTATTTTCCTTTTTTCATCTGAACTGCACCACAATCATTATCAGCAATGAGACAGATGAGAGGCTTTGGAGACTTAAGAAGAGCTGAGATTACTGTTGTTCTTTTATCCCCTTTTTCCAGATTTGGCACAAGAACAACATTGACTGAAGATTTTTCAGTCAGTATGTCATGTTGTTTTTCTATTGACAGAGCATCACCATGAAGATTACAGAAGGCAGTGCAGTCAGTGAAGGCATCATTGGGTTTCCCAGCAGGACAGTACCAGGCAATCTCTGCCACACCATCCATCAGATGGCGAGACTTGGTGCTACCTGGACAGTTTCTGTGGAAGAAGGTGTTGTGACGGTCGTTGATCAAAGTGTTGATCAGCTGAGATTTAGACACTGACAGTGAACCCAGGCGGAAAAATGACACCATGGGTGTCTCTGCTTCACAGATGGGCAAATTCTTCATGGTGATGATGGTTGAATAATCTTTGATGTCAATTATCTTCCATGTTTTTCTTATCTGTCTGAATGTCCACAGAGGACACTCAACATCCATTGTGACTGGGTCAGGGACGAGCAAAGGTAAGGCGTACTGACACTGTGAGAGCTTTGTCATCATGTTCTGCTTCAGGAAGCTGTCTGAGCAGTGAAACACTGCCATTTGAACGTCCATTGGATGAACTTGAGTCTGGTTTGAATGGCTCACATCAGCACCATCTTGTCTTACAGAAATATATCTGGCTCTGTAGTCTAACATCATCAACCTCTGAAGAAAAGTACAAGCTAAATCTTCCTCAGATGTTTCATGTTCCTGTTTCACTCGTTGACCTATTTTAAGAAAATCTGCAAGTAACAACTTCTGTTGATGTTTGTCTGGAAGATGGAGTCTGTGAAGCAGAGTCTTCAGCAACTCATCAGACGTCTTCAGTGATGGCTGTACATAATGAATAAAAAAATATGTCAATCAGCAGTTGACAGTGGTGGGACACATACTATACAGACATACTCAGACATTGTGAAAAGAAATACACAGTTTCTTACCTTATCCTTGTCTCTACTCATATCCATGTGTATGGTACCTACAGGAAAACAATGAACCACAGTACCAAATCAATAATGTAAACCATTTTTCCTTTGATTGAATCATTTAGTTGTAAATTAAATTGTTTTACAGTATATTGGGCCTACCTTTTTCCTCAGCTGCTGATGGTCCTAGAGACTTGATTTGAGATTCTCCCTCCAGTGTTGTGACATCATGTTTTTCCTCTGAGTTTTGAGTAGGCCTAACACCTGGAACAGTCACTGGATGACACTGTAAAAAACATTAAGGAGATTTGTAACGATTTGCAACAAATCCATATTTTATTCACAACAAAACATAAAAAACATATCAGATGAAACTGAGACAATTTCAGGAAAATATTAGATCATTTTGAATTTGACGGCAGCAACATGTCTCAAAAAAATTGGGACAGCGGCAACAAAAGGTTGGAACAAGGAGGAACATTTCACATCTAACAAGGTTTAGGTGGCAACAGGTCAGTAACATGACCGGACCGAGGCACAGCACTACCTCAAACTTACTGCAGGTTAGTGTGAATTTGCAATTTTTCTAGTGCTGTCTCTTTGTGTTTAGTAAGTACATTTAGTTTCTCTACATTTGAACATTATTTGAATTGAAGCCAAGTTACACACAACTTGACAAGGACACTTTGGCGAGCACTAGTTGCCTGTCAAAGATCCCTGGATCAGCCATCAGTGTGCATGCTCAAGCCTCCAAAATAATCTGCTGTCTTCTTTGTCTTGACAGGGTGTTGTCACTCTCATGAAATGGACGAAATGATACGTACAACACCATTTTAAAAGAAGAGATAAGGAGAGGTGTCGCTTCTAATTACGTAGTGCTGATTGGTGTCTATCTTTAGCTTTAACTGGACAACCACTGCTTTACTGGCAGACCACTCCATCTGCTCCTGCAACAACTGTTGTGGCATTTGATTGAAAAGTCCAAACTAACAGACAAACAGCTCCAACCTTCAGCTAAGGTTTCACATGTTTGTTTAAAATGACCTCATAAAAAAGCATTGAAGTCACTGACAGTGACTACAGACGATCAAAGATCTCACCTGTTCCTCTGTTTCAGCTGCTTTCTCCTCCAGCTGATCCACTGCAGAATGAAGTGACAAAAGGGGATTTTAGGATAAATAATTTCTTCCATACAATCAATAAGTACCAAATCAATAATGTAAACCATTTTTCCTTTGATTGAACCATTTAGTTGTGAATTCAATTCTTTTATATTACCCTTTTCCTCAGCTGCTGATGGTAGTAGAGACCTGATTTGAGATTCTACCTCCAATGTTGTGACACTATGTTTTTCATCTGAGTTTTGAGTAACACTTGAAACAGTCCCTGGTTGACACTGTAAAAGACATGAAGGAGATTTTTATGATTTGCAACAAACCCATATTTTATTCAAAATAAAACATAAAAAACATATCAGATGTTGAAACTGAGACGATTTCATGAAAATAGTAGATCATTTTGAATTTGACGGCAGCAACATGTCTCAAAAAAGTTGGGACAGCGGCAACAAAAGGCTAGCCAGGCTAGCGCCGCCTACTGGTTCCGGCAAATTTCATTTGCCTCAACAATGTAGTCAGGACACTAGCAATGCGTTTCGGTTTGCTCCAATCAGCGAACAGACGGGTAAGTGAAGGCGATGACGTTGAACTCAAGCGCTCAAGATTAACCTATGAGCTTAACCGGTGTATAGCACACGTGACCACCAAGCAGCAGCGATTAGTTGAAGCAAATGTAAGCAACCGCCTCCCGGAAGCAAACAAATCCCTATGGCTCAGGTTCAGACGCTTTTTGAAATGTAATGAAATAAGCGGCTGATGCATCAGGCTAACAAAAGGCTGGAACAAGGAGGAACATTTCACATCTAACAAGGTGGCAACAGGTCAGTAACATGACTGGGTATTAAAGGAGCATTTGAGAGAAGCAGAGGCTCTCTCCTGCTGTAAAGATCGGCAGAGGTTTACCCATCTCATGGCCTATATGAAGCTATTCCTTAAAGAATCCACAGACTTACTGCAGGTTAGTGTGAATTTGCTATTTTTCTAGTGCTGTAGTGAGTAGCCTACATTTAGTTTCTACACATCTGAGCATGATTTGAATTGAAGCCAAGTTACACACAACTTGACAAGGACACTTTGGCGAGCACTAGTTGCCTGTCAAAGATCCCTGGATCAGCCATCAGTGTGCATGCTCAAGCCTCCAAAATAATCTGCTGCCATCTTTGTCTTGACAGGGTGTAGTCACTCTCATGAAACGGACAAAATGATACATACAACACTGTTTTAAAATAAGAGATAAGGAGAGGTGTCGCTTCTAATTACGTAGTGCTGATTGGTGTCTATCTTTAGCTTTAACTGGACAACCACTGCTTTACTGGCAGACCACTCCATCTGCTCCTGCAACAGCTGTTGTGGCATTTGATTGAAAAGTCCAAACTAACAGACAAACAGCTCCAACCTTCAGCTAAGGTTTCACATGTTTGTTTAAAATGACCTCATAAAAAAAGTGACAGTGACTACAGACGATCAAAGATCTCACCTGTTCCTCTGTTTCAGCTGCTTTCTCCTCCAGCTGATCCACTGCAGAGTGAAGTGACAAAAGGGGATTTTAGGATAAATCATTTCTTCCATACAATCAATAAGTACAATTAAACAAGATTTATTTGCACCAATCACAGGACTAATTGTTTGTTTAAATAAATGATGACTGTATCCACATCACTGTGCCCCAGAGACAATCTCCTACAATAAAAACATTACATAAATGCACATTTCATTTCTGAAGAAATTCATACAGATTAGTGTCAATGTAAACAAGATCAATACAGTAAACTATAGTGTGAGATGTTGGACCTGTGTCTTACATGTAGGCTATCAGTTTCTTCAGCAAGTCTTTTCAATTATGTGATTTCTGAAGCAAATTTGGAAAACCTTTCATTTTTATTTTGATTGTTGTATGTCAAAGAGCTTTGATCTAATGAAATAACTATTTGAGAATGTGCTTTGTAGTTCTACACAGCTTCATGTGTCTAATATTTTGTCCCAATGCCATCCTATGCTGTGTATTTAACATTTCCTATGGATCATCTTGTATTAACAGTGGCAATAACAACAATAGTAAATATAATTATAGCTGCTGCGCAGCGATGGGTCGGGTCCGGGCTATATTTTGGCAAATTTAGACCAACAAACAGGAAGACATGTTCATTTTTCACTAGTTGAGGACTGAACCCGCAACCATTGGAACCAAAGAGCATTGTCTATCGCACTGAGCTAACTGGCAAGTGGCAGTGCTACGGTGGCTTCACAAATTGAGTAAGCCATTCACTGTTGTGCAGGCAATGTTTCTGAGGTAAAATTCTGATATGTTTTTGTCAAACATCATCTACCATGACTCTAAGATTTTATACAAAGACTATCTGGCATATTGATGTAATATCCTTATCACTTTTGCTGGGGATTGAACCCACATCTTTTGGCACCAAGAACCAGTGCCTAACTCAGTGAGCTAAGTGTCTGGAAGTGTAATGAGGTATGTGTCTTCTCAAATAGACTCAGGGAGTCAGACACTAGGCAGCAGTTGTCAAGGCAGATTTCAAAAATTGTCAGAATGTCAGAAATTCTGTTATCTAAACAAAAATCTGATAATGCATGGGATCTGGCATGGGGTTGGACATTTCTGTAAGGTTTGGTGAGTTTTCACCCATGGGAAGTATGATTTCCTTGGAAGGAGAAATTTAGTGAGCTTTCGCCCATGGTCCGGTCCAAGATACTTGTTTGTTTGTTTTTTTAATTTAGAGGCTTGCTGTGATGTTACCATGAGGACATCTGGCATTTTGATGTGTCATTAACATCATCACCCTTGCTAGGTCTCAAACCCACATCCCCTCACACCAAGAACCAGCGCTTAACTCAGTGAGCTAATTATCTGGAAGTGAGACCTGCTGTGTGTCTTCTCATATAGACTCAGGGAGTCAGTGTCCGGTCAGCTGTTGTAAAGGCAGATTTCAAAAATGGTCAAAATGTCAGAAATTCTGTTATCTAAACAAAAAGATGTAGCAAGTTTGGTGACAATTGAGCAAAAATTGTGGGAGTAGATACATTTTAAAAGTTTTACAGTTATTGAAAAAAAACAGAGTGATGGACTTTATAATTTGTAATGAGTTTAAGTGGACAAAAGTTTTAGCAGTATCTGGGCTACATTTTTAAAGTTTTTTAAATGTAAACGCTTATTGTGAGTAAATCTGGCATGGGGTCGGACGTTTCTGTAAAGTTTGGTGAGTTTTCACCCATGGGAAGTATGACTTCCTCGGAAGAAGAAGAAGAAGAAGAAGAAGAAGAAGAAGAAGAAGAAGAAGAAGAAGAAGAAGAAGAAGAAGAAGAAGAATAAGAATACAATAGTGTCCCATATAATTTTTATTTTGTGCCTTGTCTTGAGTGTTAGCTTTCAGGGCCACCGTAGTTACTGCTCAGTTTCTTCCTCTTACCTTTTGTAGCAGGTGTGATAACAGCAGCGACCCCAGGTTCTGTTACTGCTGATGGTTTGTCCTCATTCTTCCTCAAGTTTCCATCATCATCTGATTCACTGGAAGGACAACACTAGAAAAACATTCACCAATTAAACAACACTGAGATGAACATGCTAAAAACAATCAAACATTAATCAAAGTCTTAAGTTGTTCTTTTATCACACCAGCAGGTGTATGGAGACAAACTTGGGGGGTAGCTAAAGAGAGCTTCACCACTCTCTTTGTTGCAACTCTTTCTTCATTTCTTACTCAAAATTTACTCTACCTGAGCAGCAAACCTTTATTTGTTCTACATGAAACTGGCTTTTAAATGGAAATGTATGTATGTTAGGGTAGGATGGTGATTTATTCAGGGCTTTTTCATAATATAAAGTTATGTTTGTGCCAACAATAAAACATGAAACTGCCTCCTGTTAGGAGAGGCCTTGTTAGCTTGAGATAGATACTACAGCTATGTTAAAGTGGGATGAGATTCAATTCAATAATATTCAGTCTATTTATTGTTTAAACTTATTTCAGGACATGAATTAATAGATGTGAATACTTACAGTCCCACAGAGACATGGAAGGCAGCTAGTGAAAGACTTCTTCAAACCATTGGTCCTACGTCTTTCAGTGCGTGTGAGAAACATGACCTGGTAGATGGAGAATAGATGAACACATTAGTGTTTACATTGAAGTAGTTGGTGCAGGCTAATTACACCAATATAATGAATCTAATCTGCCAAAAATGATGACTTGAAATGTTTTATGTTCAAAAAATGTTTAGATTACTAGAAAAAATTCAATTGTAGAAATCTAAAAATTATTGATAATTAATATAATGATAGAGGGGATCTGTGGTGACAGTCTGAAAATACAGATGAAGGCTACAATTATCATGTCAGCTGTCACGTTAGTCTGCTTTGTATAAACAAGCCCAGTTCAAATTCAAGAACACAAAACAAGGATCAAAGGTAAAAATAATAATAATAATTAAAAAAAACAGACAAACAAAAACACAATGAGATGGTTAATATTATCATTGTTGAGCTATGACATATTTCAGTACAACTTGTCATCTTAAGAATTGTAGATATAAAACATTTTCACTTCATGATCAAATCGTTCAATTAAAACTGATAATATTATTGACAAGAACAATCATAGTTCATACACAGTCTGTGAGATCGATCTACAAATTAATGAAAATGTATTTAGCCTCTCTGAGTCAATATTGGCCTCCATTAGAGTGAATGTTGATGCAACATTAACATTAGAAATCTCATAAAAACAAAATCTCTCCATTAAGAAAAGAATTGAAATTGATGACTATTATGAAAGGCAAGTGTAAAAAGTTAAGGCTTTTGACTCATCACATCTTACCTTTTCTGTGCTTCCAGTTACACCTGTCCCACAGTCACCTGCTGGGAAATGCAGGAAAAATAGTCAGAAGCAAAAAATATATAATAAAAATATGTATAATAATAAATCTATTTGTGAATGTATCTGCTAATTATCTTTAAATGAACTGCAATTACTTGTTCAGAAGAATAGGACAAATGGATAACATGAAAATATAGTCTCCAGTCCTGGCTGTCACCAGTGAAGTATAACAGTTTGAGAAACTATTGTACAAGTTATAATAATTTAAGAGTTTGGTGGGAAAAAAGTTCTTCTTTCTGGCAAAATATTAAAATCTACTTACCAGTAACCTGATTTACATTATTTTACCAAGTTTAAAATTACTGTAAAGAGCAAGTTACATTTCCTATCCTATGACATCCCATAATGTGTAACCATTGTTTTCTTGAATAGATTTAAACTGTAACTCTTGGCACCAGTGACTAACATTAGCATGCTAACTCATTACACTAAGAACAGTGAACATCAAGATTTGTTTCTGTGTTGTTTGTGTCCATGACTTTAAAACCACAGTAGTTACACAAAACTCTGGACAGAGTGAAACACAAGTCAAACTACATAATGGACCTTGCTCTGTAAACACCTTCATGTTGCTTCTTGTGACTGACCTTGTGGTGCAGAGTTGAGGGTCTCCACCAGATCATTCCTGTTGATCCTTTTTAAAATTTCCTTTGTCATCTCCAGAGCACCATCATGTTTATAGGTCTGCACCATCAGATCTACAGTCTCAAACCTGTCTGCCTTCTCCAAAGCAGCCTTCTTGAGGGGCTTTCTTCCTGGGAGGATGCCATCCTCTCGCAAAAAGAATTTGAAGTGCTTAAATTCTTCATCTTCCAAATCCCTCAGAACGTCCAACAGAACCTGTCTCACCATGGTGGTTCTCCTGCAAAAGTCAGAAATTGCCATCAATCTACAATGTAATGAGGAGTAAAAGAGCTGCTTCCGTCCAAAGGACAAAGACACCTAGGGACACAGATTGTGTGAACAACAAGAAAAGGAAGTTGATCCATTTCAAACTGAACTTCCTGAACAGACAAGGAGACACAACAGATGCAACATTGTGCTTAAAAATGTCAGTGTCTCCAGTAAACTGTTTTTTCCTTTGTTAAGAAAAGACAGTTTTCAAGTCAATATACAGAATTGTATATAACTGTTTGTAAAACATTTCTACACACAGTCCACATACCTCTTCAGGATTTCAGCAATAACAAAACACTGATACAAGATCAGGTATCGCAAGAAGTGACGTCATCATCTCTCACTTCCTGTGAAAACCTAAAAACACATCAGAGAGACAATACTTGATGAATGTCATTGTCACTATCAAGATCAGTTAGTTTGCCAAGTCTCTGTTGTTAGGAACTAGTAGTTCAGTTTTCTTTTCTGGCTTTGTCTCATCGCTTCCTGTTTTATTTTGAAGTCCTTGTCTTACTCCTTGTGTTCCACTACCTGTGTTCCTGTCAAGTTTCCTGCTTTTGTGATTGTGTGCCTCATGTGTTTCACCTGTGTCTGTTGTCTCCCTCATGTATACAGTAGGCTATAAGCTGTGTATAGCATCATTATCAGATCATCTTTTTGAGTAGTCTGTCAGCATTGTTGTCTTCCTTTGTGTATTTCACTGTGTGTAATTGTGTTCCGTGTTCCTTGGTCTCTGAGTATTTGCCTGACAGATTTCTGTACCTTTGTCTGAGAGTTATGATTACCTAGTTTTGACCCTGCTTCTTACTTTTATTTCTCAAATACTACTGCTTAGTAGCTTTTTTTTTTTTTTTTTTTTTTTTTTTTAGCTTTTCAATTCAACTAAACCTGTGTAACAATATTAAACCGAGACTAAAATTTTCACATACAGAAAGACAAAACATTTAGTTACACTGAGCTCATGAGCATACATTACACTTGTTGTGAAAAAAAGTCTGTAAAACAACCACATACTGTACCTTTGCACAGACACACAGCTAACCTTTTCTATGTCTACCCTGCGTTGATCCTATCTGTTTATTAAGTGCGTCGAAAGAAAACTGAAAGTAACGTGGCCCTGACATTAGCCTGACAAGCCAGACTATATCATTAAAATGTATAATATACTTGCTGCTGCTAGGGTGCGTCTAGATTTCTAGGCTACCCTAACATGTGATTTCCCAGAAACTTGAAAGGTTAGGGGTAGTTGGCTTCCTGAGTTATATCATATTAATTGATTTATTGTATAGACATGAATCTGTTCATGTCTGACAACTTGCTTTTAAACACCGGACTATGAGACTACCTGGTTAACCTTATCCATGGTCTACAAGTCATTAACTGAAAGTGTACTCACATATAACATCACATCTAATCATGGTATGGAAACCTCTCAGTAAAACAGAAGAACAAGCTGCATGGCGTGCAGGCCAACACGATCACTGGACAGAGACAACTTTAATTCCAGGACTTACACATCCAAGCCTTAACACAAAAGGCAACCCAGATCAATGCACCCTTTACACTCTGCATTTCAACTGCTGCCTTCAGGCTGCACACTTCAGGCCAAAACGAACAGTTGTAAAAGGTAGGCTATTTTAATCCATCATAAGTGGCTATTTTCAATAAGGGACTGTCACTGCTCAAATAGGTCTTGCGAGATCTACCACCCCCCAGCACACACACACCTGAAATATTTTAACCTTTAATAGTTCTTAAGAAGGAAGCTATAACTGACTATATAATTTGCTCTGCTTATAGCACTTTCTGCTCATTTTATTGCACTTTTAGCCTATATATTTTTTTTATGATGACCATACATGATGCACTGATTTTCTTTACGTATGTAACATGATAGTATACTGTTTGGATGATGTATAAAATCATGCCAGTACCAAAGATACATTTCCATTTTATTCAAGTTCGGTGGACAATAAAATAGTCTGACTCTGAGAAACCAGGATTAAAAAGAGCACATGCAGAAAGTTCACAGCTTTTATCATGATTGTGAGTTATACTGAACAGAATACTGAAGTGAGTAGGCCTACTGAGACAAACCAGAGAGACAGAGACAGAGACAAACCTGCTTGATAAACTCACCTTTATTTTTTTTTGTTTTCTTAGTTCCTTTGCTCTGAGTAGATCCATCTAGCTGTCGCAGAGTAAAGAGGTTTAGAGTTCCTTATGCAGTGACAATTGAGCAAAATTGAAAGTAACACAAATTGTACCTCTGAAACCTTTGACTTTCACATAAACAGTTATTAAGATAAGAAAATCTGAACTTTATGAGCAGTCTGGTGCTCAGCATCATGTTGTGGGTGGGAGATGTTATTCCTTATCAAGTACATTCCTTATACTTTCAATTCTAATCCCATCATGGGCAAGATCTAAAATACAACAATCAAGTCTACAGCCACAAACTAAACCACACTTCTCCTCACTATAGCTGCAGTTAGAAGTTGTTTTGAAGAGTAAGAGTGAGCTACAACAATTCATGTCCACTCCTTGATATTTACTGAAAACAGAGAAAAACTGCACAGTACTTTATCTACTTCTCTGTATAAAGCCGTTACAAACCAGGCCTTGTACTTTCAACTTCACATTTCTAATTTGTCCAAAGGTCAGAGATAAAAACCATAAATGTAGGCATATATGACCGGTAGTAAAATTAATAATTAACTAGAACTTTTACTGTTATGGGCATTTGAAAGTTGGCAAGTCATGAATCATATTTGCATAGACACCAATATATAATGTTGTAAGTAGTTGTTCTCTGACAGGTTACAACTCAGATAGGTTCATTTCTGTGAGTTTTTGTTTTTGTCTGATATCAAGAGGTCAAAAATCACAGTCAGTCAGTTAATCAGTTGAGCATTAATCTTCATCTATCACTGATATATTCATATTCATGCTGTCAAATACACTGTGGACATGTAATACTCAGTCAATGTCTACCTTATTAGGGTCCGGGCAGCTAAGCTGCCGGGACACTATTGTATTCCTAGGAATTGTATTCCTAGGAATTCTTCTTCTTCTTCTTTCTTCTTCTTCTTCCAAGGAAGTCATACTTCCCATGGGCGAAAACTCACCAAACTTCACAGAAACATCCGACCCCATGCCAGATTCACTCAACTCCAAGGACATGTGCCCCCCCCTCCTAGGGGGGGGGCACAATAAGCGTTTAAATTTAAAAACTTTAAAAATTCCTACAAAACCAACGGTAGATGCTACAGTGTTTAAACTTCACCACAATGTAGCCTCAATACTGCTGAAACTTTTGCCCACTTAAACTTATTACAAATTATGAAGTCCATCACTCTGTTTTTTTCGATAACTGTAAAACTTTTAAAATGTATCTCCTCCCACAATTTTTGCTCAATTGACACCAAACTTGCTACAGAGCATCTCCAGACTGTCCTCCACAAAACTTGTTTCTCGGATTTTTGATTAAGCAAAAATTGAGCCAACAGTGCATGAAAACGTTTGACTGTAAACACTACTGTAAACATATACCATCAAATTCTTGCTAAATACATTTTCAATCTTCCTGAAAAAAAATGACAATATTCTGGAGTCATGGTTGATGAAGTTTGGCAAATATCAGAATTTTAATTAAAAAACTGAATTTTTGAGAATATTTTGAATTCTGCTCTCATGGGAACAACTGCAGCCAATGTGAGTGTGGAATTTTTAAACATCCTATTTTCTCTTATGAAGCAAAACACTTATCATTAAAAACAAATCACCAACATTTCCATGCTGTCAATATGCAATTTATGTATTATCAGATTTTTGTTTAGATGACTGAATTTCTGACTTTTGACCATTTCATCACAACAGCTGCCCGGGCACTGGCTCACACACAGCAGGTCTCACTACCAGCTAATTAGCTCAGTGAGTTAAGAGCTGGTTCTTGGTGTCAGAGATTGTGAGTTCGAGACCCAGCAAGGGTGATGATGATAATGACAGATCAAATGTCAGATGTCCTCAAGCTATTTTGCTGTCTAAATGCAATTTATGTATTAACAGATTTTTGTTTAGATAACAGAAATCTGCGTTCACAACAGCTGCCCGGACACTGACTCCCTGAGTCTATTTGAGAAGACACACAGCAGGTCTCACTTCCAGATAATTAGCTCACTGAGTTAAGCGCTGGTTCTTGGTGTCAGAGGTTGTGAGTTCGAGACCCAGCCAGAGTGATGATGATGATGATGACAGATCAAAATGTCAAATGTCCTCAACATGAAACACAAGACAATTGTCCTAATGGTGGCATCACAGCAAGCTTCTAAGTTTAAAAATCCAAATAGCTTGGACTGGACCATGTGCGAAGGCTCCTAACATCTTAGACTCATAGTAGATGTTTGACAAATACATATCATTATTTTACCTCAAAAACTGATTTTTCTTTTTCTGCCTACACGACAGTGAATGGCTTACACAATTTGTGAAGCCACTATTGATCTGCCACTTGTCAATTAGCTCAGTGCAGTACAGCGGTTAAGCCCTCAAATCAAGGGGAATTGTGCACTTTTTGAAAGAAACATGAAACTTCTACCATAGTTAGTTTATACCATGAGGTTTATTTTAAGATCGGGAGGGAAGTCAGATTTGACCTCTGAGGCCCGGGAGAGGTCAAATCCAAGATGGCCGCCAATAATATTCAAAAATGCCTATCGCTGGAACCAAACACAGTAGAAAAACACTTAAGGTGTCATTTCCCACTAACTTTTGGGTGCCCATTCTGTTGGTGATACCTTTGAGACCAATATAATTCATTTAGTTCATTTAATATAATGCATTTAGATCAATGTGGAGGTCAAATTATGCAGACATAGGGAGGTGAACGGTGCAAAAAGGTAGTTTATTTCCAAAATAATAGCCCAACAGTGATGATGATGTTAAAGGGATAGTTCAACATTTTGGCAAATTGGCCCATTGCCATAATCGCTATAGTCATAGCAGTAGGTTCATTACCTTTAATTGTAGGTGTAAGCTATTTTCAGTACGGCGGAGCGCAGCAGCTGGCTGCTCAGAGGAGGCTAAGGGAATTTCTTGGTTTCCCTCATTAAACTCATCAAATACAAAATCCCAAAACTCCACAGCGCTTTTGTAGACAAGTTGTGAGCTGCACAACCACCACGCTATGAGATAATGACGGAACGATACGAAACGGAGCCGTTTTCGAGGTAAATACAGGGTAAATACGGAGACTGCTTGCTGAAAAACTGTCCCTGAACGCAACGCGCATCAGCGGTTTTGTATGAATTTACCTCGAAAACGGCTCCGTTTCGTATCGTTCCGTCATTATCTCATAGCGTGGTGGTTGTGCAGCTCACAACTTGTCTACAAAAGCGCTGTGGAGTTTTGGGATTTTGTATTTGATGAGTTTAATGAGGGAAACCAAGAAATTCCCTTAGCCTCCATAGCGTAGCTCTGAGCAGCCAGCTGCTGCGCTCCGCATACTAAAAATAGCTTACACCTACAATTAAAGGTAACGAACCTACTGCTATGACTATAGCAATTATGGCAATGGGCCAATTTGCCAAAATGTTGAACTATCCCTTTAATAATGATGATAATAGTGCCAATAATAATAATCATTATCATAATAAGTTCTTTTTTTTTACTGATTTATTATGAACTCATTGGCTGCCAGCCATTTTCAGAGCAGAGAGCTGCATACCATTTTAGAGCATTCTTTACAGATCTTTCAAGACCCACAGAATATTGTGTTCATGTAAACATGTAAACACCAAAACTACCAAGAGAAAGAGAAGACTCTCTTCTTTCATTAGGAAAAAAAAGTTTGTTTCTACCTTTTTCCATTCTTTAGTAAACGGCAGTAGAACATTGACTGGTTTCGCCAAAAACACCTGTTTTTGACCAAAACACTGAGAAAACAAGCTTTTTGTGGAAAGAAACATGTCAAGCAGAACAGTGACTTTGAAGTTAATATACAACAGAAACAACACGTATATAGACATCAATGGCAGCCAATGAGTTAAAGAGATACTGTCTCTCGGCTCTGTTCGTGGCACTAGTACACCACAGCCGCTTGTTACTCTCTCCCTGGCTCTCAGGCTCCGGTCCACTCGGTGCTCCTCCTCCTCTATCCTTGCCTGACTGAGGGCTGCCACCGTGCCCCTGGTCCACCGGTGAGGGATGAGGGGGACTGCCAACTGGGGGCCCACGCCCTCAGACCGACAAAAGCTTGGATCATGGGCTGACTTTCAAGAGATCGCAGCGAGGGAGCTGCTCTGCTACGTACGAAACCCTGACCCAGAATCAGGTCGTCTGCAAATGATTTAGCACCAGGTTCTCCACAAACATACGGTGCGAGATAGGAGAGGGGCGACCACCATCCGGCCGCGCGCCAACCCTGTCACCAACGGCTCTACTCGCTGTAATCAAAAGCCGGTTGTCAGGGGCCAACCGAAGATCCGTGGTACTACAATTCTGACTTAGAGACGTTCAGTCATAATCCCACAGTTAGCTTCGCACCATTGGCTCCTCAACCAAGCACACCAAATCTTGGATCTTGGCCGCCACAAGCCAGTTATCCCTGTGGTAACTTTTCTGACACCTCCTGCTTAAAACCCAAAAAGTCAGAAGGATTGTGAGGCCCCGCTTTCACGGTCTGTATTCATACTGAAGATCAAGCAAGCTTTTGTCCTTCTGCTCCATGGGAGGTTTCGGTCCTCCCTGAGCTCACCTTAGGATACCTGCGTTACTGTTTGACAGGTTAGGGTTAGGTTGGCTAACCCTAACCCAGTCATACTCCCCACCTGAAACTGGTCCCTTGCCACCAGAAGCGAGAGCCCGCTCAGGGCTTGCCTCCCCACCTCACCGGGTAAGTGAAAAAATGATAAGAGGAGTGGTATTTCACCGGCGGCCGAGGCGTCTTATTCTACACCTCTCATATCTCTTCACAGTGCCAGACTAGAGTCAAGTTCACTTGTCTGTTCCTCGATTACGGACCACAGCGTGGTTTTCCAGACAGCATCATTTAACTCGGGTGAAGGAATAACAACGGTCTCGGTACAGATGAATTCTCATGTCGGACATCGCGCTCGCGACTCTTCCAGTGACAACGCTCTGCCCAATCAGTGGAAGGCAGTCGGCTGACGTCACGTTTTAGGTATGGCTGTTCCAGGATTGAGGACTATGGCCCTCTCCGGGAGCCGAGCTGGCCTTCAAAGGGATGAGGGACGGCCGCAATGTTGGGGGGTGCCCTGAGGGGACCTTTACACAATGCTGGCTGGCCCTCTATAACGGGAACCCCGCCTGGCTGGCGGTCAGCTGGGGGCAGTTTGGGCTTGTAATGATTATAGAAGGTGGCGGACCAGCTGCTGATGCAGAAATGGGTCCGTGTGGGCTGTATCATGTTGCAGTACTCACGATGGCGCCTAACGTGCAGGTAAACACGGAAAGCCGTATGACCCAAAGTAGCCAAATGCCTCGTCATCTAATTAGTGACACGCATGAATGGATGAACGAGATTCCCACTGTCCCTACCTACTATCTAGCGAAACCACAGCCAAGGGAATGGGCTTGGCAAAATCAGCGGGAAAAGAAGACCCTGTTGAGTTTGGAGCTGACGAGAAGATCGAAAATAGAGAGAGAAACAGTGCGGCCTTGCGATCCCCCCACCACTGCTGAGGAGGAACTATAGAACTCAGCTGTAATGGAAAAGCACCTTTACTGAGCCGTGCCGTGACTGTGTAGTGGAAAAGTGCCAATAGGTACTCCCGCCGTTTACCTGCACTTCATTGAATTTCTTCACTTTGACATTCAAAGTAGAGTTCTCAACGGGCCTGAAAATTACAACCCGACCTGACCCGGCCCATGGGTTTTAAGCCCGGACCCGACAGAGCTCGATAAACCAGCATTAGTTGTCTGGCCAAACCCAGCCCAGCCCAACAAAAAAAAAGAAAATGAAACTAAAAAAGTGACATGCTTTCTTTGCAGCGAGAGCAGACGGTGCCGGTGACGCAGCAGCACCTATCAGCGGGTGAAACTGATTAAATTTCGGCCACAAAAACATTGTGGTTTTTTGGAGATACACACAGCATTACAGACACACTCTCTTTCTCTCTCTCTCTCTCTGCTGTGCCAAACCCGACCCATCGGCCTTACTCGGGTCAGACTCGGGTTTGGGTTGAAATTGAGAACTCTAATTCAGAGTACTGGGCAGAAATCACATTGTGTCAACTCCCCCCCGTGGACCTTCGCAATGCTTCCACGCAGCGTCGGACACCACCCCTCTCTGCACGGAAAGATGAGGGCGACAGTATTATTAAATTGCAGATTTACCTTTACATAAATGCATTTTCTTGAATTCTAGTGGTCTCAAAATATTAACGTCAAAGTCAGCGTTCTGCTTGACATGTTTCTTTCCACAAAAAGCTTGTTTTCTCAGTGTTTTGGTCAAAAACAGGTGTTTTTGGCGAAACCAGCCAATGTTCTACTGCCGTTTACTAAAGAATGGAAAAAGGTAGAAACAAACTTTTTTTTCCTAATGAAAGAAGAGAGTCTTCTCTTTCTCTTGGTAGTTTTGGTGTTTACATGTTTACATGAACACAATATTCTGTGGGTCTTGAAAGATCTGTAAAGAATGCTCTAAGATGGCTGGAAGTATGCAGCTCTCTGCTCTGAAAATGGCTGGCAGCCAACGAGTTCATAATAAATCAGTTAAAAAAAAGAACTTATTATGATGATGATTATTATTATTGGCACTATTATCATCATTATTAACATCATCATCACTGTTGGGCTATTATTTTGGAAATAAACTACCTTTTTGCACCGTTCACCTCCCTATGTATGCATAATTTGACCTCCACATTGATCTAAATGCATTTTCTTGAATTATATTGGTCTCAAAGGTATCACCAACAGAATGGGCACCCAAAAGGTAGTGGGAAATGACACCTTAAAGGGACAGTATGGGACTTTATTGGCTTTTTATTGACAAAAATCAAATATCGCTTTCATAAATACGTATTTCACTGAAGTGGAATCGCGCCCGCATACAAACGAGCGCTTTCTCGTACCTTAGAATGAGATGTTACAAGTCGTTACAAACATACGGGGGGGGGTTCACCGAACCTTCTCTGCCATGTTGAATCGCCATGTTTTACGTTCAGTGTCACCGTGGCCGTCAGTAACCACAAACTCGGGCCGCCGGAGCTTCTCGGCTCGGGGAGAAAGTTTTCCAGACAGCGCCTGTTAAAACTGTCACCACCGTGTAGCTAGTGTGAGGAAGGACGGAGGCACTGGTGTTGCCTTCAGGTGCAGTCAGACACCTGAATGACGCCGACTGGATGTTATTTTACTCGACGAGAGAAAGCCGGTAAAACGCGGGTCAGGTAAACAATACGACATCGCCATGACAACATATTGTCACGCCTGTATTGTTTTGCCTCGTGCTGGCGGACCGTTTGTTTACATAGAGGCTTGTTTATCCTTATACATGCAGCGTGTGTTGTTTTTCTGACTTCTGCCCGAGTTTACGTAAACGCAACAGCAAGAATACGTGCCGACATGCAACCGCACCGCTAGATGGGGGTAAATGTCACATATTGTCCCTTTAAGTGTTTTTCTACTGTGTTTGGTTCCAGCGATAGGCATTTTTGAATATTATTGGCGGCCATCTTGGATTTGACCTCTCCTGGGCCTCAGAGGTCAAATCTGACTTCCCTCCCGATCTTAAAATAAACCTCATGGTATAAACTAACTATGGTAGAAGTTTCATGTTTCTTTCAAAAAGTGCACAATTTTCATGCTTAGCCGCTGTACTATAGACAATGGTCTTTGGTTCTAGAGATTGTGGGTTCAATCCTCAACTGGTGCAAATTGAACATTATAAGGTCAACTGTCTTGTCTTCCTATTCTCCTGTTTGTTGCTCAGAATTGCCTAAATTTGCCCAAAAGTAGCCCGGACCCGACCCATCGCTGCGCAGCAGCTATAATTAAACTGTCTTTGTCTTTGCTTTTGTTAAGTTTTTCTAATTTTGGAAAAAGCTTCTTCAGGTCAAGAACAATACTTCAAAACAGGCTTTGTGTCAAACACACAGGTTACTTCCAGCAGACTCCATGTTAGCACGCATGTTGTTAACTTTAGCTCCAGTCTTCACCCTGGTCCTCGTTCATCTCTGGTCCTCTCTTAACTCTGAGGATCTCCCAGTCTGTCCGCCTTTACTTTCAACTGCAGCAGCTGCAGATAATTACCACAGACGCCCAGCAGGGGGAGGTTTAGTGTGTTTTTCTGACTGATCGGTTTTAGGTTGTTGGTGCAGAGGTTAATCTCAGGACAGGACACCATGAGCTACACATTTTTATCACATCTTTTCAATCACAGCTTCATGGTTGGACAGGGAAACAAGATTTTAAACAAAAATCCAACAGAAAATAAAATATTAGGCTACTTTCTTCTTTTTTTCACTGGTCTGGTGGGACATTTCTGATAATGCATGTTGATTCACTAATCCCTCCTGTTGAGTGGTTAAATAAACGTCTGTGATTCTTCAGAAAACAATAACTCATTTATATTAGTTTGGCTGTGGCAGTGATTTGTGGCTGGTGATGAAGAGAGAAGGAGGTTCTATTGAAAAAGAAAAGTATGCATTGATTTTTTTAAGAAGACAACATGAACAAGTTCAAAATTAAATGGAAAAAATATAGTAAAATAAATAATGAACTGTGAACTAGTTCAATTTCATCTGTATGAACATGAACTGTGAAGTGGTTCTTTTAGTGTGAACTGACACAACAGGTGATGAGACAGCACAGTGAGCAGCCTGCAGGTAAAAGCCACCTGCAAGAGTTTCACTGAAGAAACAACTTCCTCAGCTAAAAAGTCCTCTGCTGAAGACTGAGCAGCCAATGGCTCATCAAAGGGCTATTTGTTTAAGTTATTTCATGTTTTTCATATCTATTATTTATATTTATAACTGGATTCAGCTTGGATTCTCAGCTAATGGAGGTCAGAGGTGTGGCAGGCAAAGTGTTTGTCTTGGTCTGAGAGGCTGCTGGTTTAGTGTGACATCTAGTGGCAGTGACGAGTGTCTGCTGCACTTTTAATCTTAGAGTATGTGCTTTTATTACAGTAACTCAGTGAACTGACTACAGACACAGCAGTCTGGTTTTCAACAGCTGCTGGCATCGTCATAACAAACCATAATACAGTTGTCAGTGTGATCCGCTCAGAGCTGGAAGATGATGAAAGATCCACTGAATGGAAGACATGTTATTAAAACCTCCTGTAATCCAGAGTCCCCCATTTGGGGGACTTGAAGACATGCATAACAATAACAAAGCCCCCACTGCACTGATTATGAAAGAATATGGTCATATTATATGTCAAATTAAACAGCAGAAGCTGGGCTACAACGTGTAAAAACCATGTTTATATGACCCAAACACAGCCCAAACACTACTCAAACAAACAACTAGACATCAAACTTCATAAAGCACCTCTGTGTGGACCCAGTCGCCACATTTCTGGCTCGTATACTACTGTACATAATGCAAAACACATCAGCGACCTCTCATCTGAACATGAACATCGGGGCGTCCCCCAGCAACCGCGGCTAACACAGCAGCAGCTAGCAGCAGCACGGCAGAGGGAGAAGACAACAACCAGCAAAGTCGAGCAAAAACAGACACTGCGTGGCCAAAACATGGTCGTACATTTGCTCTTACCTTTGCTGTTTTGCCGTGAAAAGGTTGTGTTATGGGTAAATCCACAATATTTCCAGTTGAACTCTGCCTAGTGTGTACATCTGAATCAGCCGGGCCGAAATCCGACGGCGCTAGGACCCTGTACGGAAGCCTGCACGGAGCCTGACGGAGCGCATACAACCCCACGTTGGCCTGCACGTGGATCTGCTGATCTGATTGGTTCATGGCTGTCACATGGCTGCCAGTGCGGCCAATCACATCGACCTTGGTCTAGCGTCATTCCTCTCTCTCTATTGGTTAAAATGAGCCGCCACTCACTCGAATCGACCACTCCGCTGCAGAGATAGAGGCTGAAAGCCAAACCCACCCAGAAGCTGCTCTGAGAGTGCAGCAGTGCGCAGAGACACTGAATCCACTATGTTAGTTATTTCCAATCGGTTCCAGTAGATTTATTTTCAGTTAGTTTATCCAAATTGTGTGAAAATAAAGATTAAACAATAGTTTATAGTAGCAGGTGGTTCCAAGCTGTGCCAAAAATGGACATTTTGGAAAGTTCGCCTGGATATTTTGTAGTAAAATCTCAATCATTTTGTCCTGAATGAATGAATGAATACTTTATTTCGAACATGTGAATAACATATTACACTTGAAGCACTAGTCAATAAAAAAACCTTGTATGTTTGAAAGGGAATAGGAAGAAGCATTAGCTTATTAATTCCTATCCCTTCTCCACCTAGAATCCTAGGTTATCTTACTTCCTGTATATCCTGTTTTTTTTTTTGTTTTTGTTTTTTAATACTCTCACAAAACAAACAATCACCAACAAACAACAACACCATGACTGCTTGTGTCAAAATAAATACAATAACTAACAAGTATGGCAAAAGTGTGAAAATCTTAATGTTTGTCATACCCCTCTTCTTCCCTGTACCTTGTAAATACCATATGTTTGTACCGCTGTTTGAATTTGCTCACGGTTGGACATTGTCTGAGCTCCTCCGCTAGTTTGTTCCACAGTTTCACTCCACATATTGAAATGCAAAAGGTTTTTAACGTTGTGCGTGCATACAGATGTTTTAGGTTCAGTACCCCCCTCAGATTATATCCCCCTTCTCTCAGAAAAAAACATCTTCAATTAATCAGAATCAACCACTGCAGAGACAATGTTCACATGTTGTACAATGATTTTATAGAGAGTTTGAGCTTCATCAGCATTATTCTAAAGGGCACTCATCAAAAATATGATTTTTTTTTTAGGCGAATATTAATTAATTTTTTTCTGTGTGTCATCTTCATTTACTCTTCACCAGTAACAGATATACTGAAATTTACACATTTCAGCAATTCCTCATTTTTTTCCCTTTACTATGACACCAAAAGTATTCAAATAGACCTTGTGGTTGCAGAGATATACTCATTTTATTATGGATATGCAATTTTCGAGAAAAGGCCTAAAAAATAGGCTGGATTTTAAGTCAAACATGTCTACCGCTGTTTTTACCTTTGCTCAGTCAGGTCTGAGACTCAATAGAGTTATAGAGAAAATTTGTTTCTAATGGTTTTTCTTCACAAACTACAATAATATAATCATCAAATCTGTAATTGTATTGTAAATGACAAATAGATTATGATCTGATTTTCTTTTTCCCTGTTGTTCTGTGAATCAATCATTTAACCTCTGTTTATGATTGCGTGAACTGTGACACTATATGATGGTGTCTCCGTCTCCACATGGGTTTTAGTGGTTCAGTCTGAGTCAGACACTAAACAACCACAAAGACCTGTAGAGAAAAAACTAAATTAAATCAACAGTGAGGATGATTTCTTGTTGCTGCTGACGCCTTTATCAGAGGTGAGAAAGTGTGTTTTATTCTCTCTGGAGTCTCGTGATGAATCAATTATTTTGATCAGTTTGTGTCCATTTCTAACTTCAGACCAGACTCCCTCACTGCACAGCTCCATTTAAGAGCATACAGCTCAATCTCAGTCAGTCTGAGACAAAATGGATGAAAACTTTTTAGACTTTTTAGAGCAT
>NC_140914.1:23712668-23838165 GCF_045865225.1 Trachurus japonicus | reverse complement strand
GTAAACTAATCTTAAGATGTTAAAAAGTATTTGTGGAACAACAAGACAAACACGTTCATGATTCCCTTTCCCATCTTCGTGATACAGATCTTCTCATCATTCTTGCTTATAACAGAAGAGGTTTAAACAGGAGACTGTGGAGGATCCATTTATTACAATAAAAACAAAAAGACAGATGTTTCTGATATTATAATTGAAAGAACAGACGCCTGAGTTAAAACAACAAGAACAACCCTATATCATGGGCATAATAAGATCCAACATTAACCCTCAGTCCTCAACATACACACTATTATTTAAAAGAAAAAAGGTTCAATGAAAAAATATGAAGATTAAAATATGGCATACATAAAAATGATTTTCAGATAAAATGGACAACAATTAAAAGTTGTTTAAAGAACAAAACAAAAAACAACAACAGCAACAACAACAACAAAAAACACAATCAATCAACTTTTTCTTTCTCCATCAAATCTCAGATACAAGTTTCAGGTATTTTTCATCAATTACCATCAACATTTGATTCATTTAATCTCAGAATTTATAAAGAACTCATCCTATTGATTATGTTTGATCAGTTCTTTCAAAACTTCTACAAAAACAGTTTTCATATAATAACACAACAATACAAAGTTAATTGTTATTATCTGTATAAGTAAAAAAAAATAAAAAAAAGTCAAAATAAAAATTACAATCAACTATTATCACCACTCTGTATGTCAGATTAATCATATCACACACATATCACATAATGATAGAGAAATAAAAATCTGTCCTTCTTTCTGTTTCTGTTTACTTTATTCACAGGCAAATGTTGTTCATTTTAATCCTATTGTAACATTAACACGTTTTTAACTTTTAATTAACAAAATGCATTTTGATGTCTCATAATATTTTTATCATCCTTAAATGTCCAAGAATCAGATCATTTTTCTATACATTGTTTCTTTAGTTCATTTTCAGGAATCCTACTACTTGATGTTTTATAGAAACTCACTCTCAATGTAGGCTAATGTAATTGTTCAAATTATCAATAGGTATTTTCACAGTAATTTATCTTCTGATGTTGCAATAAAAAACTTTTTTCTTTATTCTGTTACTTTGAGTAAAGCTGCAGGTCACTACAGACTGTACATTTCATCCAGACTTTGAATCACCTCTCTTTTACTGCATCTTGATTTGAACAGCTCCACAGAATGGACATTTTTCCCAGCAGCACTTTCCGATCAATCAGGATTTGATCAGGCTTAAGTCTGAATTAATTTTTCTTATCCAATGAGAGGCTGCTCATCTGCTTCATGATGGGCTCAAGGCCTTTCTCTATCTCTTCTTTGAGAAAGTTAAAACTGTTTGTCTTTGAAGTTTTCAGGACAAACAACATCAAACATCAACTCATGTTTTATCAAACTGTAAATTCCTCCACCCACATGTCTGTGTCTCCTCTCTGAGTTTTGACTTGGTCTGTTGCAGTAAATAAAGCCTGACTGACAAGATTTTTCATGTCTTCAACATTTTTCTTGAGTATATCTCGTGCTTTGTCTGTGTGTGATGTGAAGATGTATTTCTTTACCTCCTCTTTGATAAACCTCTCTACTTGTTTCCTTGGTTGATTTGATTTGATTTGATTTGATTTTATTAAGATCCCCATTAGCTGCTACACCTGGTAGCAGCTACTCTTCCTGGGGTCCATTAAAAGTCACATAAAATAATCAAACACACATGAAATAAGACTGAACTTCCAAATAATATGAAAAGCTGCATAGTACAACAATAATTATAAAGATGATAGTAATAATAATAATAATAAGTAGTAGTAATAGTAACAATTTCAAACAAAACAATAACAAATCAATAGAACAATAACATACCAACAACAACAAAAACAAGTTTAACAAAATCAGTTATGACAAGACTTAGGGCTCTATTTTCCTGGCGCAACTCAGGGGGGCGCAGCGAGGCGAACCCTGGCGCAGCTGGCGCAGTGGCATTTTCCTCCAGTGCAACAACGTGCGCAGCGGATTTGATAAATTGGCAGACTGCTGTGCGCCGAGATGGGAGTGGTCGCGCAGCAGGGGGAGGTGTCGACAGATTCACCTTGGCGCAGTGACAATTTGATGCCAATAGACCGCGCCGAGAGTGCGCCGAAAGCTCGCCAGCTCCAACCTGGTCTACTCTCAGCGCAAGGCGAAGCGCAGCCAGCGCAGTGGCAATTTGACTGCCCAGCTCGCAGTGCGCACACGTCACCAAGACCTCACAGGCAGGTTTCCACAGTTCCAGGCACATTTAAATGCAATAAATAATCACAATAACCCCTATTTATTGTAACTATCTGAATGAGCACATACACATATATCTATATCGATTGTCCCGTCACACTGATGACAGATCAAAGGCTGTCGGCTTGCGTAATGGAAACTCAGCCTGACTGAATTAACACAGATGAAACCAGTGAGGGACTGAGACAAAAAATCAGCCGTGGATGTCCCAAGATCAGGACAGTGAGGGTCGCTGCTGTGTTGACACTACACACTGTGCCGTTGCGATGATCCGCTATATTTATTTATTTACTTATTGATTTATTAGAGGGCGAGCGTCCACATCGTCCCGCGACCATAACAAATAAAACTGAAAACAAATAAACTATCATCTCTCACAGCAAACCACAATCAGCCTCAGCATCATAGTGAGCAGATTTTCACATCTCCCATCTCAGGTAATTTCTAAAGAAAAAAGAAAAAGAGAGATGCTCTGTGATGCCTCCTTTACGCACAGCTGTTTGTTTATGTTGTGATCTGTGCACAGGGGTTTAAATAGTAGGTTACTAAATATGAGTGTCTTTATTAATGGAAAAGGTGTGTGTGTGTGTGTGTGTGTGTGTTGTTTTTTTGGTTTTTTTTACTGGGCAACAGCTCTCAATATGTCAGAGCAAACCTGGATAACATCATAACCTCCTCCCTCCCAGACTACTTTTGCATCATCAGCCCGTGAGGTCTGTTCGCGCGACCATATATTCGGACACTGCGAGCTTGGACCGGACCAGAACATCAATTTCCTCCCGTCTCACTGGCTGTGAGAGATGATAGTTTATTTGTTTTCAGTTTTATTTGTTATGGTCGCGTGACGATGCGCTAATAAATCAATGAGTAAATAAATAAATATAGCGGATCATCGCAACGGCACAGTGTGTAGTGTCAACACAGCAGCGACCCTCACTGTCCTGATCTTGGGACATCCACGGCTGCTTTTTTGTCTCAGTCCCTCCCTGGTTTCATCTGTGTTAATTCAGTCAGGCTGAGTTTCCATTACGCATGCCGACAGCCTTTGATCTGTCATCAGTGTGACGGGACAATCGATATATAGATATACCTGTATGTACTGATTCAGATAGTTACAATAAATAGGGGTTATTGTGATTATTAATTGCAGTTAAATGTGCCTGGAACTGTGGAAACCTGCCTGTGAGGTCTGGGTGACGTGTGCGCACTGCGAGCTGGGCAGTCAATTGCCTCCCTCTTCCATGGTGAAATCAAACTTGAAAAAAAAATTTAAAGGCGAGGAGAGGAGCTCATTTGATTGGTGAAGATCTGACTCGGCTGTGTCAAACCCACTCCTAGCCTTCTCTCCTCCCTCTATGCCACTTGCGCCGGTGGGAGGGAAGTAGGCGGGATGCGCCCCGCTGCGCTTCGCAGGAAAATTGCAAACTGCTCCTGGACACGCCCCGTTGGCGAAGCGAAGGCGAAGCGCAGGGCAGATCCGCTGCGCCTGCGCTAGTTTACGAAAATAGAGCCCATAAACTCTAAAATAACCTTAGACGGACTGGAGATCAATCAGATGTTAAAAATCTATGCTATCTGCCTGTCAAGGCATTGTCTTTTAAGACATTTTTTAAAATCATTAATTGTATCTATACTTCTAGCATTATCAGGTAGTTTGTTCCAACAAGATATGGCTCTGTATAAGACTGTCTTTTGCATTGAGCTTGATTTCACAAAAGGTACAACAAATAAGCCTTTTGAAACCTGTCGTGTTGATGGATGGTTGGTTCTGTCTGTTCCAATTGAATGCTGAGACATTGCACCCATTTCTCCAGCAAGACCAATGGCAGTCTTGTTACAGACAGCCTCAACAGTGGAAATCTACAGAGACGA
Organism: Trachurus japonicus; assembly: GCF_045865225.1. Taxonomy (NCBI): domain Eukaryota; kingdom Metazoa; phylum Chordata; class Actinopteri; order Carangiformes; family Carangidae; genus Trachurus; species Trachurus japonicus. The sequence continues at coordinate 23,834,017 of NC_140914.1, read as the reverse complement.
AGAGCTTCCTTCACAGAAGCTTCTGAAAACGTTGTAAAGTTGATCTCTTTTGCTTTCTAAATGAGCGCATGCATCATTCTTCTTCTTGAATTCGTTGTGGGACTCTGAAAGCCAACATCCAGCTCTGTCAAACACATACAGTAAGAGATCGACTGTAAACTTCTTCTTCAGAGCATATATCCTCTTTGATTCAAATTCTGTCACTGTCTCTTTGACATTTTTGGCCACTTCTCGCAGATAAGTTGAACTGTAGCCTCTTGTAGCTACAGGTTTGTTCTTGATTGTCTCAAGTGACTGTTTGTCAACATCATCAATGAGGAACCTGATCTGTTGTTGGTCTTTGTGCTGAAAAGAGCCTTTGAAGAATTTCAACACTTTTGTAACCACTTGACCAAATGTCTCCTTTACTTTTTCTTTCACCTTCCTCTCCTGTTGTGTTTCATCTGTAAACTCCTGATACTTGGTGAGAGTCACATAATCGCAGTAATCACTAGCCTTTGCTATTTTTTTGTATCTGCCACTTTTTTTACATTCATCAATTAGAGCCGATTCAAATCCAAGCTCTTCAAGGATTTTTGTCTGATCTTCCTCCAAGTCGATGTCTTCAATAGGTTTTATATCTACAGTCAGTTCTCTCACCCAGCCACTCCAAACAGATTCAAACTGCTGTTTAAGTTTCTCTTCATCTTTTGCCTTGTCTTTTAACTGCTGAGCAAGTTCTTTGTTCTTCTGTAGCAACTTCTTCTCAAACTCTGTCTTCTGATCATCAAGCTTTTTACAAGCCTTCTTCTGCTGGATGACTTCATCCAGTTTTATTTTAGCTACATTCAACAATTCTTCATGAAACTCCTTGATCTTGATTTCAAATCGGCCTCGCCACTGAACCAACATTTCTTTGTGACTATCAAAGTATTTTGTCATGTTCTTTTTTATCTCTTCATATGTTTTGCTCATTTCTTTTGAAAGGTCAGTGAGCTCAACCTTGTCCAGTTTTCCATTTTCAATTCTGTTATACAGCTGGTTTTCAATGGTCAACATGTGTTTCCTCAGGGTCCAGGTCCAGTTCCCGTACTGGACCTCAAGTTTTCTGTACACTGAAATTTCAAGAGTGTTCTTGAAACTGAAGACAAAGTTTTCATTCAGTAGGGCTTCCCACAGGTCCTGGACTTTGCTTCTGAACTGTGACAGAGTAAACCCAGCAGACTGTGAAGCTTTAGAGATGATGAAGTTCTTCAGATCTTGGACACTCTCACTATAACCTGGATTAGGAGGAGCCATCGGTGGACTTCCCTCCCACAGCTGGGCAAAGTATTTCACATCTTTTTGCACATCAAATGCAATGACGTCACTGAAACACTCGACATCACAAACCTCCTCTTTGGCAGCGAGTTGGGCCATCTGGTCCAGTTTCTCTTGTAAGCGTCTCTTTCCATCCATGTTTTTCTCTGCAGCTGAAATATCTGTAACATTCTGGTGAACAAACACACAACTTGGAGAAAGTTTAACTCTCTTCATCCTCATGAAAGCCTGAACAACAATCTGCAGAACATCTTGCATGTCAGCTGGATTCTCTCCAAAGATGTTGATCAGTGTCATGTTTCCCAGACCAACAACAAATGTTGCCAGTTCATTGTCGTGGTGAAGAGTGGTGTTACCTGCTAATTCAAGAGCACGCAGTCCTTCAGTGTCCACCACTAGAACATAGTCAAACTTCAACTCTGTCTTCATCTCCTCCGACACTTTGACCAGCTGCATGAAGGCACCCTTGGTGCATCTGCCTGCACTCACTGCAAACTGTAACCCAAACATGGCATTCAGCATGGTTGATTTTCCACTGCTTTGTACGCCCAAAACTGACAACACAAAAACTCTCTGGTCGCCAAGTTTCTTGATGACTTCATCTAAAAGACTAGTGACCCATGTTAGAGGCACATGAGCTGCATCACCATCCATCAGCTCCATGGGGTGTCCTGATATCATCAGCTCTGCAGCCAGCTCAGGGTATTTAGACCAGTCAGTCTGTCTCCTCTGTGTTTGTCCCTGCAGAGACTTATGGGCTTCATAGATCTGTCCCATTTCTCTGAAGATGTGCTCCAAGCCAAAAGTTGCTAATTGCAGTTTTGTTGATATTTCTTCGAGCTCAGTTTGTTTTGTTTTAAACAGATCAGATTTGTCATCTTTCTTCTTCATGGCCAAGAGCTCAGACCACTTCTCATCGTATCCTTGGAGAATTGAGGTGAGATCGTCTGTGGAGAGGGCATCCATTAAGATCTGAGTCCATTTCAGGAAATACTCTTTGTCTGTTGATGTCAAAGTTGAGAGACTTTTAATGAACAGCTTCAACACTTCACTGCAGGAAGCATCACATTGTTGTTGTCGTATTTTCATCAGTTTTTCTTCCTTTTCACTTTTCTCCTTCTCAATGTTTCCTTTGAGGTGATACAGTTCTTTGTGTGTTCTGCACCACTCATGCCACAGTCGGCCATGACAAGGGAGGAATTTATCTTTGATTTTTGAAACATCCATCCCCTTAAGTAAATTAACTATCTTCATAGCAGCAGATTTCCCTGTTTGACAGACTGTGTCATCTTCATCCACTCTGATTCCAGAGACCTTGGCCATGGTTTCAAGCTGGAAGGATGTATGTGGTCCAGACAAGATCTCTCTAATGATCTTTTTCAGTGCTTCAGAAACATCCAACTGGCTTCTGTCTTTTAAACCCATTTTGTATTTACCTTTTTTTATCTGAACTGCACCACAATCATTGTCAGCAATGAGACAGATGAAAGGCTTTGGAGACTCATGAAAAGCTGAGATTACTTTACTATATTTGTTACCCTTTTCCAGATTTGGCACAAGAACAACATTGACTGAAGATTTTTCAGTCAGTATGCCACGTTGTTTTTTCATTGGCAGAGCATCACCATGAAGATTACAGAAGGCAGTGCAGTCAGTGAAGGCATCATTGGGTTTGCCAGCAGGACAGTACCAGGCAATCTCTGCCACACCATCCATCAGATGGCGAGACTTGGTGCTACCTGGACAGTTTCTGTGGAAGAAGGTGTTGTGACAGTCGTCGATCAAAGTGTTTATCAGCTGAGATTTAGACACTGATGGTGAACCCAGGCGGAGAAATGACACCATGGGTGTCTCTGCTTCACAGATGGGCGAACTCTTCATGGTGATGATGTTTGACTCATCTTTGATTTCACTTATCTTCCATGTTTTTCTTATTTGTCTGAACGTCCACAGAGGACACTCAACATCCATTGTGACTGGGTCAGGGACTAGCAAAGGTAAGGCGTACTGACACTGTGAGAGCTTTGTCATCATGTTCTGCCTCAGGAAGCTGTTTGAGCAGTGAAACACTGCCATTTGAACGTCCATTGGATGAACTTGAGTCTGGTTTGATTGGTTCACATCAGCACTGTCTTGTCTTACAGAAACATATCTGGCTCTGTAGTCTAACATAATCAACTTCTGAAGAAAAGTACGAGCTAAATCTTCTTCAGATGTGTCATGTTCCTGTTTCACTGGTCGACCTACTATTTTAAGAAAATCTGCTGGTGACAACTTCTGTTGATGTTTGTCTGGAAGGTGAAGTCTCTGAAGCAGAGTTTCAGGTTCTCTTTGATGTTGATTCTTACAGCTGATTTCTTCAGATTTCCTCATGAGCTGTTTTTGGTTTTCATCCTTCAAAGAAAAATGTAATGTACATTTATGTTAAAAATTAACAACCAACAAATTCTGCAATGGGCTGTAAGCGTTAAGGGTTGTGTGAGAAATAAAGTAGTTCAGCTGTTGAAAAATGTTGTGCTAAAGGAAAGAACTGTTTTCACAGAAGATAAACCACTGAAAGTATTCTACATGAAACAAATAATTAACCAGACATTTAATTGTTTCATTGAGGTAATGCACCAACTATCACTATACTTCATACAACCCTGTGTGAACTGTCCCTTTAAAACCCTATGAATTTCAGGTGTCTTACTTTAATCTTGTCTCCAGTTTTGTCTTCATTCTTGAAGGCTGTTTATGAGAGGCACAGAAGAAACGGTTTAAAAATCACAAGATAGATTTTAAGAAACTGTGACAAATAAAACAAATTGAAAAAAAGAGTAGTAGTAGTAGTTTGTTACTGTGATAATAAATATTAATGCCACTAATTTATGATTTTTGATGTAATGGGCTCTTTGCACAGTTCCACTACTTCCTGAACTTAATGCTGCTCCTTCATTTCCTGTCTTACATTATTGGACAACCTGATTAATCCTCTGACCATTGTGACTCCTCAGACACACCTGGATTAATCAGTTTGTCCAATAATGTACGACAGGAAATTAAGGAGGAGCATTAAGTTCAGGAACTAGTGGAGCTGTGCAAAGAGCCTATTACATTACCTACTTTCAGCAGACCTGTTTAGTTTACAATAGGAGGTATTTCCATTTCCATTGATAAAGAAGTTGAATAATGACATCATGGTCACATATTGGCAAACAACATTTAACCTGTTTACGTAAAATAGTAGCTGATGTGAGCTTTAGCCATTCAAGATGTTTTCAGTTCCTTTATATTTAAAACAAACTTTTGATTTGAGTGCTGTATGTCACAGACCCTCCTATTCTGTTAATTTAAAATGTCTGATAGATGGATGGACTGGTTTTAACACTGTTACTGTGAGTTTAACTCAGATTCTTACAACAGAAGCAAAGGCACAATTTTAATTTTGTGTCTTGTCTTAAAGGGACAACGAGGAGTTTCTATTCGGTTGTAAAAAAAAGTCTCACGTTAATGTGGATGAATCTCCGCTACCCACACTTGTTAATGGGCCCATTTTCGATAAATATATCGTTCTGTCTCTATCGTTATTTTGTTATTATTAGTGGTGGCGGAAATGCTGGTCGAGCCGACCAGCGTTTCCTTAATGAGAATAACGCAGCTGAATGGCCGTTTATGGTCGGAACTACGACGGTAACTGAACCTCTTTGAACCTCTGACTTTAATTATTGATGAATGAAAACATGAGTCCGTCTTGCGCCGGTCAAAGAATTTTACGGTGCGCGCGGAGGCTCATAAATGTAGTGGGAAAACGCTTCGCTTTTCCAAAACTCCTCGTTGTCCCTTTAAAGGGATAGTACAAATCTACAAATAGCCCTTAAGTACTTTAATTGCCGTAGCAGACTCTCTACACTCCTCCCGTTAGCAACCCCAGCCCATAGCCCTGCCCAGAGATTTACAACATACATTGTTGTGAATGGACCCAAAGAAACGGCCTATTTTCGTGGCCTAAAAGAGGTTTTACCTAAAAAAAAAAAAAACACAGTTCCATTGTTCGCTATAATATAATTTTTTCCAGCCCCTCAAAGTGCAGGAAAAACGCAGTTTTTATTTGGAGCTAACCAACTGCTGATCGGCGGGTGCTAACCGGAGGGATACGTGAGTTGGTTAGGTAGGCCGTTTCTTTGGGTCCATTCACAACACTGTATGTTGTAAATCTCTGGGCAGGGCTATGGGCTGGCGTTGATAACGGGAGGAATGCAGAGAGTCTACATAGGGGCTATTTGTAGAGTGTTGAGCTTACAGGGCCACCGTAGTTATTGCTCAGTTTCTTCCGCTTACCTTTTGTAACAGGTGTGATTACAGCAGTGACCGCAGGTTCTGTTAATGCTGATAGTTTGTCCTCCTTCTTCTTCTTCAACTGTCCATCAAAATCAGATTCATCCACTGGACTGTGCTAGAAAAACATTTGTTTTAACAGATATTGTTTCAGTGAGGTAATGCACCAACTACCACACAACCCTGTGTCAAATAACCTGAACTGTCCCTTTAAAACCCTATGAATTGCAGGTGTCTTACTTTAATCTTGTCTCCAGTTTTGTCTTCATTCTTGAAGCCTGTTTATGAGAAGCACAGAAGAAACAGTTTAACATTACACAAAAATGACTGACTAAAAATGTATGTTTAAAATTCACAAGATATCAATCAATCAATTTATTATTTAAAGTGCAAAATCACCATGGTACATGGTCTCAATACACTTTCCAATAAAAACAAGTACAATAATAACAACAGATAAATAAAAAACCATTCGAAGAAACACCAGAGGAAAAGGATAAAACAGTTAAAAGTTTGTTTACAATAGTGACAGTCAATAAAACAATAGTAAAACACCAGAGGAAAATGCTAAAATAAGTTAGTTTAATCAAAGTATTGGGTAAAAAGGTATGTTTTAAGACAGGATTTAAAAATTGCGATGGATGTGGCGTTTCTAATATCTTGTGGGAGGCCGTTCCATAAAAAAGGAGCGCGGTAGGAGAAGGCCCTACCACCAGCTGATTTTTTATTGATAAATGGAATGACCAGGAGGTTTGAACCAAGGGAACGAAGAGGACGTGACAGAGTGTAGGGAGTGAGCAGTTGAGACAGATACAGAGGTGCAAGACCATTCAAGGCTTTATAAGTTAAAAGAAGAACTTTAAAATCCGCTCTAGCCTGAATGGGCAGCCAATGTAGTGATGCTAGGACAGGTGTTATGTGATCAAATTTACTTGTTTTCGTTAAAAGTCTAGCAGCTGAATTCTGGACAAGCTGAAGGCTCCTGGTAGTAGAGATGGGAAGGCCGGCAAAAAGGACATTACAATAATCAAGTCGGGAGGACACAAGGGCATGGAGAACCACCTCAGCGCTACGCAGGGACAGAGAAGGGCGGATTTTGGCAATGTTCCACCGGTGAAAGAAAGCTGTCTTAGTGATATCCTTTATATGGGACTGGAAAGTCAAGGTCGGGTCAAAAGTAACACCAAGGTTTCTAATGAGAGTACTTTCAGAAATAAAACAACCATCAATATTCAGACCAAGACCCTCAGATAAATATTTATAATTAGTAGGCTTGATCACCAGCAGATCAGTCTTAGCAGTATTAAGCATGAGGAAATTGTGACTCATCCAGCTCTTGATTAGGTTTACACATGTTTCAAGATTTTGAATTTGAGAGGGGTCATTAGGCTGCAGTGGAATGTATAGTTGTGTATCGTCAGCATAGAAATGGAACTGAATACCGTATTCAGCAATTATCCTACCCAGAGGAAGCATGTAAATACAAAACAGCAAAGGGCCCAGGACAGACCCCTGGGGCACACCAGAGACAACTGCAGAACATTTAGACAAAGAGTTATTAAAACTAACACATTGGGTTCTGCTAGATAAGTAGGACTGGAACCATGAGAGCGCCAGCCCATGAACACCAACACAATGCTCCAGTCGGTGTAGAAGCACACAGTGATCTACAGTATCGAAAGCCAAACTTAAATCAAGAAGCAATAGTAGAGAAGCTGATCCGGAGTCAGCAGTAACAAGTAGGTGATTAACTACTCTAGTTAGGGCAGTCTCAGTAGAGTGACAGGAGCGGAAACCAGATTGAAAGTTGTCCAAGAGATTGTTGACAGAAAGGTGGGCAGTCAGTTGATTAGCAACAATTCTCTCTCTATTTTAGAGAAAAAGGGGAGAGTGGAGACAGGTCGATAATTAGCAAGAACCAGTGGATCGCTATTGGGTTTCTTGAGGAGTGGTTTAATGATAGCAGATTTATAGGATAGGGGGACACACCCCTCAGCGAAGGAAGTGTTCAAGATGGAAAGTAGAGGGCCACTAAGACAAGGAAAAAGTTCCTTACAGAGGTCAGAAGGGATGGGATCAAGTGAACAGGTTGTGGACTTAGAGGCGGCAACCAATGAGGCCAAGGCTTCAGCCGAAATAGGTTTAAACTGTGAGAGTGAACATGTGGCAGAGCACTGGTCAGTCATGTTACTAGAGGACTGCTGACTAATGATATTGCTCCTAATCAAGGAGACCTTATCAGTAAAAAAACTCTAGGAAATCATTAGCTGTAATAGCAGGGCTCAAAGTAGGTGAGGACTGTGTAAGCCTGGCCACAGTATTAAACAGGACCCGATGATTTGTTTCAATCAAGTTAGAGAAGTAAGAAGACCTAGCAGCAGAAAGTGCATGTTTATAGTGTTTAAAGCTAAGGGTCCAGGCGAGGCGGGAGGACTCGGATTTACTGGTGCGCCATCTGTCTTTGAGTCTGCGGCAGGCCCGTTTTAATGAACGAGTGAGGTCGGAAAACCAAGGGACAGATTTGGACCAAGTGCCTCTACTAGTGGTGTGTCCCAAATCGCGCACTTGTGCACTTACACTTAATATTTTGAGTGCATAAGTGCGTTCACACTGAGCAGTGCGCGAAAATGTAGTGCGCTATGCGCACTCAATTGGCGCACTCAAACGGCCAGAAAATTGAGTGTGGATCGATGGACACTTTCCACACTTAACGGCCGCCATCTTGGTGACGTAGCGGAAGCACGTCACTACTTTTCAAACGGCAGCGGTTGCTTTGAGCAGCGACGGAGCTGACACCGGCGTAAATGTCTTTAAAAAACACTAATAACAGCACAACAACAACACTAACACAATAAAACACAACTTAATAGCTCGTTTTGATCGGCAAAAAGCGCTGTCAAGTGTCGGCGATAGAGCTCCAACGGCCGGTTGCTACGGTTGCAATCAGAATTTAAAAAATAGAAGAAGCAGCTGTCGAGTCATTTCCGGTTTGTTTGTTTGTTTATTAAGATCCCCATTAGCTGCAGCAACGCCACAGCTCTTCTTCCTGGGGTCCAACAGTATCAAATATACAGTTGAAATCACAAAACATAAACATTATAAAAATTTAAAACAAAAAAAAACAAGTGAGCGATATGCTTAACCTAACAAAACAAAAACAGGATAAGTGTTTACATTTCTTAACTGTGCTTCATTCATTCTTCGTTATATTAATTGTTCACATACTAATCCGATTACTCACATTTCTACATATCATATATGTATACATCATTACACATCACACATCATACTTGTATATACATTCATTCTACCGAATATACATTATAATAACACATATCCTATATCCATCGAAATATACTCCATATATAAATATACCATGTTGTCTTACTTTGATAAATGCTGTTTTATTAATATTTTGAATTTCTTTGTGTTCGTGGTGAGTTTGATATTTTTCGGCAGTGAATTCCATTCTTTCATACCTCTATACAACACCGTACGCTTGATGGCGTTAGATCTTGCTTTAGGTAATGTAAAGTTTCCTACAGCTGCATGTCTGGTGATATATTTATGACTCTCTGCACTAAAAGCGAGGTTTTTAAACAAGATAACAGGTGTTTTTAGGACAGATATATTTCTAATAACAACAAACAGTGAGTACAATAGTCTGTCTTTGACCAGTAACCAGTTAAGTTTCTTGTGCATAGAAATTATACTTGTCCTGTAGTCACACTTAAGTATTGTGCGGGCAGCTCTATTCTGTATACATTGTAGTTTATTTAACATGTCTCCAGTGGCATTTGACCAAACTGCTGGGCAATAGTCGAGATGTGATAATATTATCGATTGGATTGCTGTTTTCAGGATGTTTATATTTATAAAAGTTGCATGTCTTCTTAGAATTGATATACCTCTACCCATCTTTGCAATCATATTATTAATGTGTTTTTTCCATGATAATTTGTTGTCAACTGTCACTCCCAGCAATTTGGTCTCATGTACCTGGTCTATAGTGATATCTTTGATTTTAATATTTAGTACAGGATTTCTATCAATATTATGATTTGAGCCTACAATCATGCACTTGGTTTTAGATATGTTCAGGACCAGCTTGTTTTCTTTAACCCATTCAGCCACACTTTCTAGTTCCTTATTCATAATAGTTTCTAATACATTATTAGTAGATGCTGATGTATATATGGTTGCGTCATCCGCATACATAACTGTGTTAGCCTTCTCTAATACATACGGTAAATCATTTGTGAAAATACTGAATAATAAAGGACCAAGGCAGCTCCCGGTAAGTGCGCAGCAGCAGTGTTTGATTTGAGACGGTACTAACCTGTCGAAATTTGTGCACTGCACAAGGCAGTGCACTGCTTTACAGTGTACTGTAAAGCAGTGCACTAAGAGAAGTGTGCGATTTGAGACACAGCATAGTTCTAAGAGGAGCAAGTGTGTCAAGTGATTCTAACAGTGTAGTGTTAAGGCTATCTGTAAGGTCATTGACAGACATAGCCGTGTTGGAGAATGACTCAAGTTTATCGGGCAAAAAATCAGCTAAAAGGGACTTAATATGGTTGTTAAAGACACAAAAAGAGTGAATCTCTTCAGATCTACAGTATCTTGTGAATAAAACAAACAGGGGGAGGGAGGCTTTAAAGCAGAAGTAAGCGATCCGGTCGTTTTGGCTAACTTCTTGTCAGCCGATGGAGTTAGCAGTCCCCGCCCTCGTCCCTACGTCACCACATTCACGCGCATCCCTTGGCTGCACACACAGAGAGGACCGCCCCTTTATGCCGTTCTCTCTCCTCATTGGATAAAGGTTGTAGGATACAAGGAAAGTTTTCTCCTCGGCTTACAGCAGAGCAGAGTGACTGACAGACCCGTGTTTCGGACCAAACACTCTATATAAGTGATTGCTGTCGGAAGATATAACTATTTAAAATATTCCGCTTACTTCTGCTTTAATACACATGTCATGGTTAATCCTGGTGATAAACTGATTCTTTGAACTCTTTTGGACTTAGATTATTTATGGCAGTTATTCATTTTCTTTCTTTATTTTATATTTTGTATTTTGCATTTTGTATTAAGTTGCAGAGTGTTTAGTTTTCAGGGCCACCATAGTTGTTGCTCATTTTCTTCCTCTTACCTTTTGTAACAGGTGTGATTACAGCAGTGACCGCAGGTTCTGTTACTGCTGATAGTTTGTCTTCATTCTTCCTCAATTGTTCATTAAAATCTGATTCATCCACTGGAGCATGCTAGAAAAACATTTGTTTTAATTTTAATGAATCAGGCTAGAACATTGTAAGATTTTCTTTTTCAAAGAGAGAGGTCAACAAACAGATAATTGTGCTAGAAACAATCAAAAGTTAATGTATCTATATATGTGACACATTCAGGAAAACAGGAAATGCAAAGACACAATAACAAAGACAAGTTGTTCTTCAGAGAACTAAAAAACATTGGATCATTACTCTTGGTTACCATGGATGTGGAAGCATTATATACTAACATTGCTCACATGAGGGCTTAGAAGCTCTATCATTTTTCCTGGAAAAGCGACAACTTGAGCTGCTGCCCCCTGCTGACTTCATCTTGCTACTTACAGAATGGACTCTAAATAATAATGTGTTTTTGTTTCAGAATCAGTTTTATAAACAGAAAAAGGGTACAGCAATGGGAGCATGTTTTGCACCTAACTACGCCAACCTATTCATGGGATTTTGGGAAGAAAAGTTTGTGTACTCTAGCCTTAATGTTTACAGAGATAAAATCATTTGGTGGAGCCGATACATAGACGATATTCTTCTACTCTGGTCTGGATCTGAGACAGAACTTCTACAATTTCACTCCTATTTGAATAGCACTAATGAGAATTTGAAACTTAGCGTTGACTATTCCCATTCTGAAATTCATTTTCTTGACCTTAAGATCTCAAAAGATGAGCATGGTGACTTACATACTTCCATATTTAGAAAGCCTACAGACCGTAACACCATACTAAGAGCGGATAGCTTTCATCCACCTTGGTTGATAGAAAATGTACCCTATGGTCAATTTCAGAGGCTTAAAAGAATCTGTGACTCTGAAGCAGATTTTGAGAGACAAGCTCAAGATATGAGCACCAGGTTTAAGAGAAGAGGTTACAAACATAAGACTATTGATAAAGCATATAATAAAGCAAAGAAGCTCACAAGAGAACAACTTCTGGTTGCTAAGCAAAAAACACAAGATTCAAATCAAGTCTACTTTGTGACACAGTATGGGAATCAGGCCAATGCAATTAAACAAATTATAAAAAGAAACTGGGAAATTTTGAGAAGTGATGGCTTCCTTAGAGAAGTTCTCCCAGATGCTCCCACTGTCAGCTTCAGAAGAGCTCCTACCCTTAATGATAAACTGGTGAGGAGCCATCTTACTTCAGCTCCCCGTAAGACATGGCTGAATATGAGAACAGGGAATCATAAATGTGGCAATTGTAATCATTGTGACAACATGGTCAATGCTAACTATTTCACAGACGTTACTTCAGGTTGCAAATATGATATCAAATCATTCATAAACTGTAACACTACGTTTGTTGTATACAGACTGGAATGCCCGTGTGGCCGGTTTTATGTTGGGAGAACGAAGCGTAAACTCAAGGTACGACTAGCTGAGCATAAACATGCCATTAGGACAGGTAACCCCCAATATCCTATGGCTCTACACTGTAACGAGGCCAGCCACAGTTGTAAACCTTGAAGATCTCAGGTATAGAGCACATTGCCAGTTCAGTAAGGGGGGGAGACAAGTTAAAAAGGCTCTTACAGAGGGAATCCTTTTGGATATATACTCTGAAAGCTACACAGTATCCAGGCCTAAATGGTGAACTTGACTTCTCCCCTTTTCTTTGATCTAGGCAGGATCCAGCTCCTAATATGTGTCTTCCTTCAGCTTCCTGGATGAGAAACCCCTGTTAATTAACCTGATGATTTATAATGTTAATTAACCTGATTATTTATAATGTTTGAAATGTTCTCTATTGCTGATTGCTTGTATATTTTGTGTTATTCTCCTTTCATGTCTGATTGGATGTGGATGTATATTGTATTCTGCTGATTGGCATCACATGTGCCTCTACCATGGGGCCCGCCCAGTCATGTGACCTCTCTCTATATATACAGGTTACATATGGGCGGCCATTTTATACCAGCCCTGATGAAGGCCTGTGGCCGCAACGCATTGGCTTGGTTTTAATTTGTTTGGCCATGCTGCAATAAAGGCTTTTTAAAATCACCTTCCTACTCTGAGTGCCTCAGTTCCCGCTACCAACAAGTTGTTCTTTGTCTGTCTTGTGACGTATGTCCCTCATTGTGCAGTCTGTGAAAACAAATTTCCCCATGGGGGACAAATAAACTTAATCTAATCTAATCTAATCTTTTATCACGCCAGCATGTTCAGACAAACTTGGAGAACTACCTACAGAGCTTCGCCACTTCAGAACGCACAAACACAGTTGATTTGCATTAAGGCCAATTGGAGCTGATTATCAAACCTGTCAGTCCTGTTCAAAGGTGCAGCAGGTTTGACAGTCCTCGGTTCCCAAGAAACAGTAAACTGCAGTAGAAGGAAGTTCAGCCCCAGTAGGATTATGGTTTGTTTACTCAACATACCAGCTAACCTGTAAGTGTTTGTTCTCCAACTTGAAATGAAAGTGTAGGCTATAGCTACATATGGTAGGATGGTCATCTGTTAAGGGCACTTTCATAATATAAAATAGCCTATAACATAACAAATCAAGCTCACAGAGGCCTCGTTATACTACAGCTATATGAAGTGGACTAAGACTCATAAGCATTCAACCTCTTTTGAGTGCAACATAAAACAACCAAGAAATATGTTAAATAACAGTAAGTCTATAGATATGCATGTTATTCTCAGATCTGATATTAATGTTTTCAAAGAGAGATTAATGAAGCTAATATGAACACATTCTCAGAGGACGGCCACACAGACCAAACTCTGAAACAAGCAGACCTTCTATGACAGACTCATGTTTTAAAAGTGCCCTCTGAGAATATGTAGCTAATATTGTAATATTTAGTAATATTCAGTCTATTATAGCATTTTGTTTACTTATTACGGGACATGAACTAATACTATATGGATATATAGATGTGAATACTTACAGCCCCACGAAGACATGGAAGGCAGCTAGTGAAAGAACCACTGGTCTTACGTCTTTGAGTGCGTGTGAGAACCACAGCCTAGAGAATAGATGAACAATGAACATGTTAGTGTTTACATTGATTGATTGATTGATTGATTGATTGATTGATTGATCAACATTAAAAATCTGATTTAAAAAACCTCTCAAGCATGCACAAAAAGTTTATATTAAATGTCACATTGTTTTTCATCATTTGAACCAATTAGCTCTGATTCTGTGTGCTTATGGATTAATGTCAACTATATTTTTTGTTAAAAACCAAATAAATCAGTTGAATTGAAGCAGTTTTCCACTTTCTGTCTGTTGGAATAAGTAAACAAAAATATATTTTTTAAACTTTTCTGGTCACAGTTAGTCACTTTTCAAACTTTCCAATACAGTCATATCATCATTGATGACCATTATGTAAGGTAAATGTTAAAATATAAGGCTTTTCAAAGATCATATCTTACCATGTCTGTGCTTCTAGCTGTACCAATCCCCATGTCTCCTGCAGGGAAATAGTCAGATGGCAAAAAATTAGAAAATTAAAAATCAAAGAATAGTTCAATTGAATCAATTTATTGTTATCATTATGTGCATTTGCATAAAATTAGCTTGTGTTCTGGCAATAAAGGAAATTAAAATCAAGAATGATTTGTTGTAAATCATATTTGTGTATAGCTACAGCAATTTATCTCACTAAAAAAAACATACAGTATTTTTCATAATTAAATTACATATTTTGATTTTGCCTTTACATCTATTACATAATTATGTACATGCATAGGGTCTATACTTTATTTATATTTACCAAAGTTATAATATTCATAATAGTGTTTTTTTTATCGGTTTGATATTTAATGTATCAGCTGTTTTTATATTTTTGTATTTTATTATGGTATACGTCACACCAGAAAATATCACCAGACACCAGACAAAATATCATGTAGAAGGCAGAACCAGAGGAAATTTTCTTTTCGAAGATAAGACACATTTTTATCGCCATGTTGCTTCTACAGACTGACCTTGTGGTGCAGAGCTGAGGGTCTCCACCAGATCATTCCTGTTGATCCTTCTTAAGACTTCCTTTGTCATCTCCCAAGCACCATCACGTTTATAGGTCTGCACCATCAGATCTACAGTCTTGGTCCTGTCTGCCTTCTCCAAAGCAGCCCTTTTGAGGGACCTTCTTCCTGGGAGGATGCCATTCTCTCGCAAAAAGAATTTGAAGCGGTCAAATTCATCATCCGTCAAGTCGTCCAGAGCGTCCAACAGAACCTGTTTCACCATGGTGGTTCTCCTGCATAAATATCAACCAGAGGGACAATTAGTTACAGTTGTGTGTTTTTGCATCTTGTTCGCTCACTGGGTTTTATCAGTTGGATGAAAGAATAACAGAGTCACTCTTCAGGGTCATTTGTGTGTTTCTTTAACAACACAGTCCATCCACCCTGGAGATCAAAAAGACCAAACAGCATGCAAGTGCAAACATGAGTGTATATTATTCCACTTTATTTGTGTCAGGTCAATATCTACAAGTTCATTGTAATGAGGAGTAAAAATAGCTGCTTCCATCTGAAGGACAAAGACACCTGCTCTGAGGTAAGCAGGGACACATTTATGGTTTGAAAAAGCAGAAAGGTTGATTCATTGGAGTACCTGCATGAGGACTTGACTATCAGAACATTTCTACACCCAGTCTACATACCTCACAGGACTTCAGCAATGACAGAAAATTGATACAGGGCCAAGTATCACAGGGTGTGGAGTAATCATCGCTCATTTCCTGCGAAAACCTAAAAACACATCAGAGAGAAAATACTTGATTAATTGCCCTGTTTACATGAGAGGGTTAATTCCGAATTAAAATCATTTAATTCTGAATTAAAGTTAATTCCGCTTTAAAAAGATCATGTAAACACTTAGGCTAATTCAGAGTGAAAATATAATTCGGATTTAAACTTAATTCCGAATTAAGTGGGTGGTTTATTCCTATTTTAAATCGGAATTAATTAATTCCTCTATCATGTAAACGTTTATTCTTTTTAAAATTAATTCCGGTCGTTCTGCGCATGCGTATTAACTGACTCGCCGCTCTGTGTGTGTGTCGCGGTGATAATTTAACCGTGAAAAGTAGGCTACAACACACACAACATAAAGGACAATTCCAGGCGAATTCAACTCGGGGGTGTATAATTTTAGGTCTAAAAGAATGAATCTGAAGATTTTCAGTTTAATTGCTCCTGTTTTGCGGTAGTTGCGTCTGTCCCCGCATCGCCACGGCAGCAAAGAATGGGAGTGGATGTAAGTTCCGCTGTTTAGGCTGTTTCCAGCCCTCAAAGCCGCGATTTTTTACCACAGACAGCGTCAGATGGCTACTCAAACATGCACAGAGAAGTTTATCTACTTCAAGCAAAGAAACCGTCTTTGCTTCAAGCAAGCCGACATGTTTGTAAAAGTCGATCTAATTCAAAGTCTCCCGGAGTCTCGCGCGAGCCCGAAGTTGCAGTGCTGGTGTGTTCAAGCGCAGTGGGAAAAGCTACCGTTTGTGTCATAAACACAGGAATATCAACTCTTTACTTGCTTGAAGTGTACATTTTTTTCCACAGACAGCGTCAGATGGCTACTCAAACATGCGCCGATAAGTTTTTTTTACTTGAAGCAAGTAAAGAGTTGATATTCCGGTGTTTATGACACAAACGGTAGCTTTTCCCACTGCACCTGAACACACCGCGCACGGCAACTGGGTCTCGCGCGAGACTCCGGGAGACTTGAATTAGATCTAGTTTTACAAACATGTCGGCTTGCTTGAAGTAAATAAACTTCTCGGTGCATGTTTGAGTAGCCATCTGACTCTGTCTGTGGAAAAAAATTGCGGCTTTGAGGGCTGGAAACAGCCTAAACAGCGGAACTTACATCCACTCCCATTCATTGCTGCCGTGGGGACGCGGGGACAGACGCAACTACCGCAAAACAGGAGCGATTAAACTGAAAATCTTCAGATTCATTATTTTAGACCTAAAATGATAGGAAAATACACCCCCGAGTTGAATTTGCCTGGAATTGTCCTATAACGTTACAGCCGCAGTGTTGTGAGTGAATCATGTCGGGACAACCAGGCTTCATGAACCCGCTTCACAGACCCCGGTGCTTGGCCGCCGCGGCCGCCGCCGCCGCCGCTGCTCTAGTGGCGGCCGGGCACCCGGCCGCCGCGGCCGCCGCCGCCGCTGCTCTAGTGGCGGCCGGGCACCCGGCCGCCGGTGGCTCACACACCGGGGAAGGCGATCCGGGCAGTGAGGGTGTGTGAGCCCGGCGCCGCCGCCGCTGGGGGCGGCCCGGGCGGGGAAGGAGCTTCGCCTTCCCCGCCGTAGCAGTAGCGGCGGGCGGCCAGGCTCACACACCCAGGGAAGGGAAGGCCATCCTGGCAGTTAAGAGGAGAAACTTTCTGCTTCTAAGTTGTTGTTAAGTTTAGGAGCAGCGGAGCGGCTCGCGGCTGCAGCTCTGTTCACTTCACACACTGAGAATGGAGTTTGTTTTCTTCCGGTAGACGTAAATACGTAAACACGTGTACCCTCTGTCCAATCAGAACGCTTCCCGACCCCCAGACGTTGAGCGAATTAAATAAAGGCGATTTAACGTGTTTTCCATGTAAACTCTAATTCGGAATTATTATGTCCATGTAAACTCGAAGGAAAATATTTTAATTCCGAACTATTTAATTCAGAATAATTAATTCCGCTTTAAAAACATCATGTAAACGTGGTATGCTGGAAATGATCTTCCTCAAAGTCAGTGGTGATTATTATTGAAATTTTTCTATGCATCATGTTGTATGTGTTTAAACAAATCATATTTCATCCTCTCCTGAGGCCTGAACTGCCAAGTTCAACATACCCAGGATGTCTTTGTTTCACTGGTTTACACAACACTGTCCTCCCTGAATAACCTGAATCTCTGGACCGATTAGAACAAATTTCATGTGAAAGTATTATCTCATTGGATGTCAAACTCCAGGAAACACACAGACAAAAACTGATCCATCTGAAGATCGCATACCACACACCCAGAAAACCATTAATTTACACTGAGGACTGTTCAAGCTTATAGGTGAAACAAAACAAACACATATAATTTGGGGAAACACTCCCTAAACAAAGGAGGGAATATATCACTCTTTCTGAATCTAAATATACTTAAATACGCACATAAACACTCTGTCACACTGTGGGTGAGGATTCAACACATAATTTACCAAAAGTGCTTACCAACTGTAAGCACTTTTAAATCCAGGTTAAAAACATTTCTCTTTCTTTTTTAACAACTTTTAACTTGATCTATTTTCTTTTCTTTTACTTTTTTTTTAAATTCTTCTTTGCTCCTGCTTTTAACTGTGTTTTTTTTTTTTGTTTTTATGCTGTTCTTTAAAAAAAAAAAAAAAGTTACGAGTTGCCTTGGTATGAAATGCGCTATAGCCTATCAATAAAGATGTCTTGCCTTGCTTTACATACTGTAGGACATTGCAATAGGTTTCACAATTTCCATAGGCCTATTTATTTAGTTTAGGCTACTATTTTATAGCACTGCTTTTGCAACTTTGCCTCACGTACCATCCTGGTTTGGTTTTGGTAGTAATATGTTACAGTTCACACCAGGAACAGTAGATTAACACTCACAGGTGAGTTTTCAAAATGAGTTATCATGTGGTAAATCAGATGTGATCAGTGGTGGTAGAGTAATATTTCATCATATAAAAATTTGTATAATTAATAATATATTATCTTACAGCTAAACCCTGCATTAGGATTATTGCGTCAATTCAACTAAACTTGTGGAGCAATATTAAACGAGGACTAAAATGCTCACAAGACATTAGGCTACATGTTGAGTTACAGTGACATCATGGACATATAGGCTACACTGGTTATATTTTGAAAATAAAGTCTGTAATTAAAATAACGTACCTACCTTTACACAGACACACAGCCTTTAGAAATTATGTAGATATAGCATAAACTCACCTTATCTTGTTTTCTTCTCTGTGTCTGCTCTGTGCAGATCCAGTCTGTTTATGAAGTGTGTCAAATGGAAAACTGAAACACTTAAGTGAAACACCGCGGTAAAGTGAGCCGCTGTTTGATTTTCGTTGGGCGCGCGCTACAGTAAATACGGTAGGCACGGTTCTCAAGCAAAGTGAAGGTCCTGAAAGATACATAAAGCCTACGTGCTTTTACTGGAGAAGTGTGAAGGAAAATCACTTCCAAGATGAATCAACTTTTTAGTTATATTTCAATATTTTAGTTATATATTTTCAGTTATAATTCCTTCATATGTGTGTGTCTCTTTTTTTTCATATGAAGGAATTGATCTGACGTAAGGTCAAAGGTCAGCATACTGTGAATGGCTTTTATTGTAGGGGTCGTTTAAAAAATGATTTTTCTCCAAATTTCTACAGTAAAATTCCACCAAAATGATACCAGAAGTAGAGTGAGATGTCAGGAACAATATGCAAAAGAAATGAGGAACATTGACGTAAGGTCAAAGGTCAGCATACTGTGAATGGCTTTTATTGTAGGGGTCGTTTAAAAAAATGATTTTTCTCCACATTTCTAGAGTAACATTTTTACCAAAATTGTAACTTCTAACTATTGGAACAATATGCAAAAAAAAAAAAAAAAAAGAGCCACACACATATGAAGGAATTAAAGCAGAAGTAAGTGGTCCGGTCGTTTTCGCTAATGCTGCGTTCCAGGCAGGCTTTTGAAATCGTAAATTACAGCTTCAAGTCACAACTTACGACTTTGTAGCGTTCCAGGCAACCCACTCGTGTTTTTCCGACCTGTTTTACCGATGAAAGTCACTATAACGGCCACTCGTAACTTCCGACCGGTGAAGTCGTACCAGATCGAACTGGTACCACTTCACGGTCGGAAAAATACGAGTTTCCTTGAACGCACCATAACAGTCCTCGTCCCTACGTCGCCACATTCACGGCGTTCCTTGGCTGCACACACAGCCCTGCATGCCGTTCTCTCTCCTCATTGGATAAAAACTGTAGGATACGATAAATGTTTTCTCTTCGGCTCAGAGCAGAGCAGAGGGACTGAGAGACCCGTGTTTCAGTCCAAACACTCTATGTAAGTGATTGCTGTCGGAAGATATAACTATTTAAGACTTATATTAACACAAATATATCACTTACTTCTGCTTTAATGTGAGGTAAGGTCAAAGGTCAGCATACTGTGAATGGCTTTTATTATAGAGGTCGTTTTAAATTAATTTTTCTCCACATTTCTACAGTAAAATGTCGATGAAAGGTGATTTTTCTCCCCTTTACGGCAGTGAAATATAACTAAAAGGTTGATTCATCTTGGAAGTGATTTTCCTCCACATTTCTCCAGTAAAAGCACGTAGGCTTTATGTATCTTTCAGGACCTTGCCCGAGAACCGTGCCTACCGTATTTACTGTAGCGCGCGCCCAACGAAAATCAAACCGCGGCTCACTTTACCACTATCTCGCAAACAGCGGCTCACTTTACCGCAGTACACTATTGTGGTATCGTAAAAAGATAAACCGAGTCGGATATTGATATTGTGAGCTATTGTGCAGAGATTGTGATTGCTCATCAGAGAGTGTTCTCCTGTGATTTTAGTGTGTCTGAGCCCAGTCTCCGGCCTGGTCGCTCCAGGACTTTTAATTGCGTGCACGCATATATAATGGTATCATTTTAAATTATATGATGATGGTGTAATTTTAGATCCTAGATTTTACTTTGCTTCTGAACTTGAATTGTTTTTGTTTTCTCCTAGTGACTTATTTTTTCCTTTGGATTGAGTTTAGGTTAACCAGTGGCTGTTGAGTTTTTGTTGGGTTGTTTTGATTGAACTAGGTTTATTTTCCTGCATGTTTTTCTTAGTTTGTTATTTAAATTATAGTTCAGTCTTTGTGTTGGATTTCTTAGTGTTTTAATTTACTCAACAACTACTGTCCTATGGTATAAAATAAATGTTACTATTGTAAAACAGGAATTGTCGTTCTCTCTTTCTTACTGAAGTGCTTCACCCAAATTATATAAAAAGTACCTTTGTTACACTTGTTCAGAAGAATGGGACAAATGGATAACATGAAAATATACAGTAGTCTCTCCAGTCCTGGCTGTCACCAGTGTAACAGTTTGAGAAACAAGGATTCAAACCTAGACTAGAACAAAGTCTGTGACTACAAAGCATGCTGCTAGTAGGTGAGCCACATGTTACAGTAGTCTCTCATCCCATCAAAATTATGTGTTCAGTCTTTCAAAATTGGTTGGCCGTAAACCAGCTGACCCCACCGACTCTTTCTTTTTTTCAGCATGGCTGCATTGTCACACGGCCACCTCAGTCGCGTCTTCATGCATTATCGTGTATTTGAGTATAAAAACAATATTCTAAAATATTTTACAACACATTTACACACTGTCTGCAGGTACAGTAAAAAAACAAAAACAAAGCCTAAGTCATTATGAATGGAGTAGAAGTGTTTTCCATTCATCCTAGTGTTTTACAATGAGCACATCAGTGTTCAACTGGTTCTTATAAATGTCTAGTCATATGATGGTTTGTGTGTATCATTTGAGACTAAAATAGCATTTTGAGAAGAAATAACATTGTTTTGAATGTAAAGTTTCATTTTGCAGGAGAAGTTATGGGTTTTGCCCATTGTGTGTGTTTTTTTGGATTTGTGTGTAGAGTTCTGAGAGTATGAGGCATGCTTTCAGAAAATGTGTGTAAACAATCGAGAAAAACTGTAACTCCTCTGCTCACGTGCTCTCCATGGAGAGGATCTCCCAGTCTGTCCGCCTTGACTTTCAACTGCAGCAGCTGTAGACAATTACCACAGACGTCCAGCAAGGGGAGGTTTAGTGTGTTTTTCTGACTGATCGGTTTTAGGTTGTTGGTGCAGAGTTCATCTCAGCACACCATCACCGAGCTACATACACGGTATACCACACATTTTTACCACACCTTTTCAATCACAGCTTCATGGTTCGACACAGAAACAAGATTTTAAACAAAAATCCAACAGAAAATAAAATATTACTTTCTTCTTTTTTTCACTGGTCTGGTGGGACATTTCTGATAATGCATGTTGATTCAAGAGTCCCTGCTGTTGAGTGGTTAAATTAATGAGATTCTTCAGAAAACAATAACTCATTTATATTAGTTTGGCTGTGGCAGTGATTTGTGGCTGGTGATGAAGAGAGAAGGAGGTTCTACTGAAAAAGAAAAGTATGCATTGATTTTTTTTAAGAAGACAACATGAACAAGTTCAAAATTAAATGGAAAAAATATAGTAAAATAAATAATGAACTGTGAACTAGTTCAATTTCATCTGTATGAACATGAACTGTGAAGTGGTTCTTTTAGTGTGAACTGACACAACAGGTGATGAGACAGCACAGTGAGCAGCCTGCAGGTAAAAGCCACCTGCAAGAGTTTCACTGAAGAAACAACTTCCTCAACTAAAAAGTCCTCTGCTGAAGACTGAGCAGCCAATGGCCCATCAAAGGGCTGTTTGTTTAAGTTATTTAATGTTTTTCATATCTATTATTTATATTTATAACTGGTTTCAGCTTGGATTCTCAGCTAATGGAGGTCAGAGGTGTGGCAGGCAAAGTGTTTGTCTTGGTCTGAGAGGCTGCTGGTTTAGTGTGACATCTAGTGGCAGTGACGAGTGTCTGCTGCACTTTTAATCTTAGAGTATGTGCTTTTATTACAGTAACTCAGTGAACTGACTACAGACACAGCAGTCTGGTTTTCAACAGCTGCTGGCATCGTCATAACAAACCATAATAAAGTTGTCAGTGTGATCCGCTCAGAGCTGGAAGATGATGAAAGATCCACTGAATGGAAGACATGTTATTAAGAGTCAAACATGTCTACCGCTGTTTTTACCTTTGCTCAGTCAGGTCTGAGACTCAATTATAGAGTTGACTCAGATATGAAAAATTGTTTCTAATGGTTTTTCTTCACAAACTACAATAATATAATCATATGTAATTGTAAATGACAAATAGATTATGATCTGATTTTCTATTTCCCTGTTGTTCTGTGAATCAATCATTTAACCTCTGTTTATGATTGTGTGAAGTGTGACACTATATGTGATGGTGTCTCCACATGGGTTTTAGTGGTTCAGTCTGAGTCAGACACTAAACAACCACAAAGACCTGTAGAGAAAAAACTAAATTAAATCTGATTTCTTGTTGCTGCTGACACCTTTATCAGAGGTGAGAAAGTGTGTTTTATTCTCTCTGGAGTCTCGTGATGAATCAATTATTTTGATCAGTTTGTGTCCATTTCTAACTTCAGACCAGACTCCCTCACTGCACAGCTCCATTTAAAGCAGATATCAGTGGAATGTTTTTGTTAATATAAGTCCTAAATAGTCCTATTTTCCGTCAGCAATCACTTACATGAAGTATTTCAGCCTAAACACGAGTCTCTCCGTCACTCTGCTCTGCTGTAACCCGAGGAGAAAATTTTCCTTGTGGGATACAAGTGTTATCCAATGAGGGGAGAGAACGGCATGAAGGGCTGTGTGTGCAGCCAAGGGATGCGCGTGAATGTGGTGACGTAGCACGAGGACCAATTGATGCCTGACAAGGGCGGGGGCTGCTAACTCATGGTGCGTTCAAGGAAACTCGTACTTTGTGTTTTTCCTTCCTGTGAAGTCATACCAGTTCGATCTGGTACGAGTTCACGGGTCGGAAGTCACGAGTGGCCGTTATAGGGAACTTTCACAGACAACAGGACGGTAAAAACACGAGCTACGGGTTACCTGGAACGCTACCAAGTCGTAGTTGTGACTTGAAGCTGTAACTTACGGTTTCAAAAGCCTGCCTTGAACACAGCATTAGCCGAAACGGCCGTGCCGCTGTTATCTGCTTTAAGAGCATACAGCTCAATCTCAGTCAGTCTGAGACAAAATGGATGAAAACTTTTTAGACTTTTTAGAGCATGTAAACTAATCTTAAGATGTTAAAAAGTATTTGTGGAACAAGCACAAACAAGTTCATGATTCTCTTTGATTAAGACAAAATTAATCTTCTCATCATTCTTGCTTATAACAGAAGAGGTTTAAACAGGAGACTGTGGAGGATCCATTTATTACAATAAAAACAAAAAGACAGATGTTTCTGATGTTATAATTGAAAGAACAGATGCCTGAGTTAAAAAAAAAAAAAATTCTATATCATGGGCATAATAAGATCCAACATTAACCCTCAGTCCTCAACTTCTTCAAAAATCAAACATACACACTATTATTTAAAAGAAAAGAGGTTCAATGAAAAAATATGAAGATTAAAATATGGCATATGTAAAAATGATTTTCAGATAAAATGGACAACAATTAAAAGTTGTTTAAAGAACAAAACAAAAAACAACAACAGCAAAAAACAAAAAAAAACAAAACACAATCAACTTTTTCTTTCTCCATCAAATCTCAGATACAAGTTTCAGGTATTTTTCATCAATTACCATCAACATTTGATTCATTTAATCTCAGAATTTATAAAGAACTCATCTTATTGATTATGTTTGATCAGTTCTTTCAAAACTTCTACAAAAACTGTTTTCATATAATAACACAACAATACAAAGTTAATTGTTATGATCTGTACAGGGGTCCGTTTCACAAAGCAGGTTCAACAAACTCTGAGTCTAATCCTGAACTCTGAGTTGATCTACTCTGAGATACTAAACTCAGAGTTTTGGGTTTCAGAACAGGTGATAACAGTTAGTTCATTCAACTCTGAGTAACTTGACCCTGAGTTACGGGGAGATGAAAAGCCCTCATCAATGGAACAAAGATAACATGATTCACCATGGCAACCAGCAAAAAAAGCCTCGCCCCTCCTACTTCTCACGGTGGAGTGACGTATGAATGCTGACACAGAATCACGTACCCCCCCCCCAAAAAAAAAAAAGATTCTGCAGCAGCGCCGCAGCAGCAAATGGACGTGAGCTCGGATTTTTTTTTTTTATTTTACCGCGGGACAATACGTGAGTATTAATCTAAAAAAAAGAAATCTCGAGAGTTATTCAACATTGTGTGTTTGAGCAGGTGCAACTCCAAATGTGTGTTTGATATGTTGAAGTTTGTCTCCATTATAACGTGACGGGGATGTGTGTGTAGCGGCGTGTAGTCATCAATCACACCTGGAAATAATCCTAAGTGGATCGACCTACTACGAAAAAAATAAGAGACAAGTGCAATTTTCTCTGAACTGCGTGCGTGTCCGTGTCGTTTCATGTGAGTGTTCAGATAAGCTGACGGTGCAGAACAACGGGAACAATCAAACTAATCCTCATATGGAGAATAAAACATCCAGTTGAGGTCTAATAATCCTCCTGATGGAGTTTACACGTCCTGTCAGCCGCTGCTTTCAGTCTGCAGCTTCAGATAAAAAGGAGAAACTCAGGGTTAGTTGGAGAAAACCTGGTCCCGACCAGGTTAGGTTCATGGAGTGTGTTGCCATAGTAACTGACTCCAAGCTTCAGTTAGCCTACCTCTCTTTGTGAAATGGGCTGGAGTTACTCCTCTTTCCCTGGTTTGAGTTACCTCCCTTTCTGAAACGGAAAACCCAGAGTTTGCCTCATTTCAGGGTTAACAAACTCAGAGTTTTGACTAAACCTGCTTCGTGAAACGGACCCCAGGTAAAAAATAAAAAAATAAAAATTACAATCTGTATGTCAGATTAATCATATCACACACATATCGCATAATGATAGAGAAATAAAAATCTGTCCTTCTTTTAATGTTTACTCTATTCACAGGCAAATGTTGTTCATTTTAATCCTATTGTAACATTAAAACGTTTTTAACTTTTAATTAACAAAATCCATTCTGATGTCTCATAATATTTTCATCATCCTTAAATGTCCAAGAATCAGATCATTTTTCTGTTAGCTATATATCGTGTCTTTAGTTCATTTTCAGGAATCCTACTACTTGATGTTTTATAGAAACTCACTCTCAATGTAGGCTAATGTAATTGTTGAAATTATCAATAGGTATTTTCACAGTAATTTATCTTCTGATGTTGCAATAACACTTTACTTTGAGTAAAGCTGCAGGTCACTACAGACTGTACATTTCATCCAGACTTTGAATCGCCTCTCTTTTACTGTATCTTGATTTTTTTTGTCATAGTGCTGCTCCAGTTATTTTTAAAATCGACGTAGAAACCATCTCCAGTATGTCAGTTCAAACTCATCAGGGGTAATGCTCCAGTTTGCAAACTTTGACCCAGCAGTTCAGTACAGTTTAAAGGGAATGGGGGAGGGAAGCTGATATGAATCATGACGAGGGGAAAAAGCTCCTTTCACTTCAAACTAATGTTGTGCAGAATTCAATAGTCAGTTCTCCTGTGTTTCTATTACATCATCGATGAAAAGTGACACTGTGGTCAGAACCACTGTGATCCTCCATGGTGTTGGTGCACACAGCTGCACAGAATGGACATTTTTCCCAGCAGCACTTTCACAGGATCAGGATTTGATCAGGCTTAAGTCTGAATTAATTTATCTATCCAATCGCTCATCTGCTTCATGATGTGTTCAAGGCCTTTCTCCATCTCTTCTTTGAGAAGGTCAAAATTGTTTATGTCTTTGAAGTTTTCAGGACAAACAACATCAAACATCAACTCATCTTTTATCAAACTGTAAAATTCCTCCAGCCACATGTCTATGCCTCCTCTCTGAGTTTTGACTTGGTCTTTTGCAGTAAATAAAGCCTGACTGACAAGATCTTGCATGTCTTTAAAGGTGTTCAGAAATGGCTGTTTGTCCTGTTCGTCGTGCCGAGTTTTCACGAGTTGCCGCACGAGTTTACCCGAGTAAGGAAAACGAATTTGATTGGTCGTTATCGAGCAGGCGGGATATTCAATGTTTGGGGTGAGACCGAGCTCGGTGTGTATGTGTGTGTCTCAGACGTTTGACTGACGAATGACGGATCCATTATCAGTGGCTGATGAAGCGTGAGCAGACTGACGTATAATCCGTGCGCCTGCATTATCCAATGCGAAAAAGAAATACGACATTTTCATCCCGGATTTACTGGAAAATAGAATTTTGCACAAAGTTTGGCCTACATCGTCTGATAGATGAGTTATTACGCTAATGTTAGGACCACAGTGGGCTCAAATTCAATTTTCTTTTCTGTACAGCTTTAACATTTTTCTTGAGTATATCTTGTGCTTTGTCTGTGTGTGATGTGAAGATGTATTTCTTTACCTCCTCTTTGATAAACCTCTCTACTTGTTTCCTTGGTTGATGGATGTAGGTAATGAAATCATCAAGGTTCCAGGTTCAGTCTGTTCCCATTGAGTGCTTGGAAACTGCACCTCATCTCTCCAGCGAGACCAATGGCGGTCTTGTTGCAGACAGCCTCAACAGTGGAAACTTACAGAGACGAAGAGCTTCCTTCACAGAAGCTTCTGAAAACGTTGTAAAGATGATCTCTTTTGCTTTCTAAATGAGCGCATGCATCATTATTCTTCTTGAATTCGTTGTGGGACTCTGAAAGCCAACATCCTGCTCTGTCCAACACATACAGTAGGAGATCGACTGTAAACTTCTTCTTCAGAGCAAATATCCTCTTTGATTCAAATTCTGTCACTGTCTCTTTGACATTTTTGGCTACTTCTCGCAGATAAGTTGATCTGTAGCCACTTGTAGCTACAGGTTTGTTCTTGATTGTCTCAAGTGACTGTTTGTCAACATCATCAATGAGGAACCTGATCAGTTGTTGGTCTTTGTGCTGAAAAGAGCCTTTGAAGAATTTCAACACTTTTGTAACCACTTGACCAAATGTCTCCTTTACTTTTTCTTTCACCTTCCTCTCCTGTTGTGTTTCATCTGTAAACTCCTGATACTTGGTGAGAGTCACATAATCGCAGTAATCACTAGCCTTTGCTATTTTTTTGTATCTGCCGCTTTTTCTGCATTCATCAATTAGAGCCGATTCAAATCCAAGCTCTTCAAGGATTTTTGTCTGATCTTCCTCCAAGTCGATGTCTTCAATAGGTTTTATATCTACAGTCAGTTCTCTCACCCAGCCACTCCAAACAGATTCAAACTGCTGCTTAAGTTTCTCTTCATCTTTTGCCTTGTCTTTTGACTGCTGCACAAGCTCTTTGCTCTTCTGTAGCAGCTTGTTCTCAAACTTCTGATCATCAAGCTTTTTACAAGCCTTCTTCTGCTGGATAACTTCATCCAGTTTTATTTTAGCTACATTCAACAATTCTTCATGAAACTCCTTGATCTTGATTTCAAATTGGCTTCGCCACTGAACCAACATTTCTTTGTGACCATCAAAGTATTTTGTCATGTTCTTTTTTATCTCTTCATATGTTTTGCTCATTTCTTTTGAAAGGTCAGTGAGCTCAACCTTGTCCAGTTTTCCATTTTCAATTCTGTTATACAGCTGGTCTTCAATGGTCAACATGTTGCTCCTCAGGGACCAGGTCCAGTTCCCATACTGAACCTCAAGGTTTCTGTACACTGAAATTTCAAGAGTGTTCTTGAAACTGAAAACAAAGTTTTCATTCAGTAGGGCTTCCCACAGGTCCTGAACATTGCTTCTGAACTGTGACAGAGTAAACCCAGCAGACTTTGAAGCTTTAGAGATGATGAAGTTCTTCAGATCTTGGACGCTCTCACTATAACCTGGATTTGGAGGAGCCATAGGTGGACTTCCCTCCCACAGCTGGGCAAAGTATTTCACATCTTTTTGCACATCAAATGCAATGACATCACTGAAACACTCAACATCACAAACCTCCTCTTTGGCAGCTAGTTGGGCCATCTGGTCTAGTTTCTCCTGCAGGCGTCTCTTTCCATCCATGTTTTTCTTTGCAGCTGAAATATCTGTAACATTCTGGTGAACAAACACACAACTTGGAGAAAGTTTAACTCTCTTCATCCTCATGAAAGCCTGAACAACAATCTGCAGAACATCTTGCATGTCAGCTGGATTCTCTCCAAAGATGTTGATCAGTGTCATGTTTCCCAGACCAACAACAAATGTTGCCAGTTCATTGTCGTGGTGAAGAGTGGTGTTACCTGCTAATTCAAGAGCACGCAGTCCTTCAGTGTCCACCACCAGAACATAGTCAAACTTCAACTCTGTCTTCATCTCCTCCGACACTTTGACCAGCTGCATGAAGGCACCCTTGGTGCATCTGCCTGCACTCACTGCAAACTGTAACCCAAACATGGCATTCAGCATGGTTGATTTTCCACTGCTTTGTACGCCCAAAACTGACAACACAAAAACTCTCTGGTCGCCCAGTTTCTTGATGACTTCATCTAAAAGACTAGTGACCCATGTTAGAGGCACATGAGCTGCATCACCATCCATCAGCTCCATGGGGTGTCCTGATATCATCAGCTCTGCAGCCAGCTCAGGGTATTTAGACCAGTCAGTCTGTCTCCTCTGTGTTTGTCCCTGCAGAGACTTATGGGCTTCATAGATCTGTCCCATTTCTCTGAAGATGTGCTCCAAGCCAAAATTGGCTGACTGCAGATTTTTGGATATTTCTTCAAGCTCAGTTTGTTTTGTTTTAAACAGATTGGATTTGTCATCTTTCTTCTTCATGGCCAAGACCTCAGACCACTTCTCATCATAGTTTTGGAGAATTGAGGTGAGATCGTCTGTGGAGAAGGCATCCAGTGAGATCTGAGTCCATTTCAGGAAATACTCTTTGTCTGTTGATGTCAAAGTTGAGAGACTTTTAATGAACAACTTCACCAGTTCACTGCAGGAAGCATCACATTGTTGTTGTCGTATTTTCATCAGTTTTTCTTCCTTTTCACTTTTCTCCTTCTCAATGTTTCCTTTGAGGTGATACAGTTCTTTGTGTGTTCTGCACCACTCATGCCACAGTCGGCCATGACAAGGGAGGAATTTATCTTTGATTTTTGAAACATCCATCCTCTGAAGTAAATTCACTATCTTCCTAGCAGCAGATTTCCCTGTTTGACAGACTGTGTCTTCTTCATCCACTCTGATTCCAGAGACCTTGGCCATGGTTTCAAGCTGGAAGGATGTATGTGGTCCAGACAAGATCTCTCTAATGATCCTTTTCAGTTCTTCAGAAACATCCGACTGGCTTCTGTCTTTTAGACCCATTTTGTATTTTCCTTTTTTTATCTGAACTGCACAAGAATCATTGTCAGCAATGAGACAGATGAGAGGCTTTGGAGATTCATGAAAAGCTGAGATTACTTTACTATATTTGTTACCCTTTTCCATATTTGGCACAAGAACAACATTGACTGAAGATTTTTCAGACAGTATGCCACGTTGTTTTTTCATTGGCAGAGCATCACCATGAAGATTACAGAAGGCAGTGCAGTCAGTGAAGGCATCATTGGGTTTGCCAGCAGGACAGTACCAGGCAATCTCTGCCACACCATCCATCAGATGGCAAGACTTGGTGCTACCTGGACAGTTTCTGTGGAAGAAGGTGTTGTGACAGTCGTTGATCAAGTTGTTGATCAGCTGAGATTTAGACAATGACAGTGAACCCAGGCGGAAAAATGACACCATGGGTGTCTCTGCTTCACAGATGGGCGAACTCTTCATGGTGATGATGTTTGACTTGTCAGTTTTCTTCCATGTTTTTCTTATCTGTCTGAACGTCCACAGAGGACACTCAATATCCATTGTGACTGGGTCAGGGACGAGCAAAGGTAAGGCGTACTGACACTGTGAGAGCTTTGTCATCATGTTCTGCTTCAGGAAGCTGTCTGAGCAGTGAAACACTGCCATTTGAACGTCCATTGGATGAACTTGAGTCTGGTTTGATTGGTTCACATCAGCACTGTCTTGTCTTACAGAAACATATCTGGCTCTGTAGTCTAACATCATCAACTTCTGAAGAAAAGTACGAGCTAAATCTTCCTCAGATGTATCATGTTTCTGTTTCACTGGTCGACCTATTTTAAGAAAATCTGCTGGTGACAACTTCTGTTGATGTTTGTCTGGAAGGTGAAGTCTCTGAAGCAGAGTTTCAGGTTCTCTTTGATGTTGATTCTTACAGCTGATTTCTTCAGATTTCCTCATGAGCTGTTTTTGGTTTTTATCCTTTAAAGAAAAATGTCATGTACATTTATGTTAAAAAATTAACAACAAACAAATTCTGCAATGGGGTGTAATTAAAGGTTGTGTGAGAAATAAAGTAGTTCAGCTGTTGAAAAATATCATGCTAAAGAGCTGTTTTCACAGAACATAAACCACTGAAAGTATTGTACATGAAACAAATAATTAATCAGACAATTAATTGTTTCATTGAGGTAATGCACCAACTATCACTATACTTCATACAACCCTGTGTGAAACAACCTGAACTGTCCATTTAAAACTCTGTTAATTTCAGATTTCTTACTTTAATCTTGTCTCCGGTTTTGTCTTCATTCTTGAAGCCTGTTTATGAGAAGCACAGAAGAAATAGTTTACACAAATATGACTGACTAAAATGTATGTTTAAAAATCACAAGATAGCTTTGAAGAAACTGTGACAAGTAATAGGCTACAAATTGAAAAAAAAGAGTAGTAATAGTAGTTTGCTACTGTCATAATAAATATTAATGCCACTAATTTATAATTTTTTTTGACGTGATTACGGTACTTTCTTATCAGCAGACCTAATGTTTAGTTGACAATGGAAGGTATTTCCATTTCCATTGATAAAGAAGTTGAATAATGTATCAGTAATGTACGGAAGCCCTAAAGGGCCAAGTCCGTATAAATTTTTTTATTATCGTTTTCTCGTGATAACGACTTATTATTTCGTTATCTCGAGATAACAAAGTTTGTTTTCTCGTGATAACGAATTAATTTATTTCGTTATCTCGAGATAACAAAGACCGTTTTCTCGTGATAATGAAATAATCATAGAATGTGTGGTTGACATGGTTGCCTAGCAACATGTTTCCCCGGTGCAATCGCTTCTGCTTACGGGGAAGTAGCAGCTGGTTAGCCGCTGTATGTTCGTAGCAGGGGGCTACTACGTATTAACTGACTCGCCGCTCTGTGTGTGTGTCGCGGTGATAATTTAACCGTGAAAAGTAGGCTACAACACACACGACATAACGTTACAGCCGCAGTGTTGTGAGTGAATCATGTCGGGACAACCAGGCTTCCAGGCCGCCGCCGCCGCTGCTCTAGTGGCGGCCGGGCACCGGGGTCTGTGAAGCGGATTCATGAAGCCTGGTTGTCCCGAGTCCCGACATGATTCACTCACAACACTGCGGCTGTAACGCTATGTTGTGTGTGTTGTAGCCTATTTTTCGGCTACAACACACACAACATAACGTTACAGCCGCAGTGTTGTGAGTGAATCATGTCGGGACCAGAGCGATTGCTGGTTTGGACAACCAGGCTTCATGAACCCGCTCCACAGACCCCGGTGCCCGGCCGTAGGTGGCTCACACACCCGGGGAAGGACATCCTGGCAGTTAAAGCTCCAGTTGGTAAGTTGACGAAAGTGAAAGTAAACTCCGCGACTTGGTCGGAAATTTCAAGACAATACTCCGTCAGGTCCCTTTATGAAGCTCTGCCAAGCGCCCCACACACACACAGACACACACAAAGTAGCCATGAACGCACCCACAGAGAAAAAAAAAAAAAAAAAAAAAGATGTACCGTATCCATAGCACGACGTGTAGGAGCGGCGATTGGCTGCTCCTCCTGCTCCCTCTACCTGACTGGTGGAGAATCGTCGGGCGCGGTGGATTTTGGCAAATACGATTACAGGCTGTAGGTGGAGCCAGAGGAGTTGGATTTTGTCCTAAATTACTCATTTAATGTCTGACCATCAGAATATAGTGACAATTCCAGCAAATATGACTGAATAATTGTTACCAACTGAAGCTTTAAGAGGAGAAACTTTCTGCTTCTAAGTTGTTGATAAGTTTAGGAGCAGCGCAGCGGCTCGCGGCTGCAGCTCTGTTCACTTCATACACTGAGAATGGAGTCAGTGTATGAAGTGAACAGAGCTAGAGCTGCAGCCGCGAGCCGCTGCGCTGCTCCTAAACTAGAAGCAGAAAGTTTCTCCTCTTAACTATGCTGCCAGTATGGCCTTCCCTGGGTGTGTGAGCCCGGTCGCCCCCGCCGCCGCTGCTGCTGCTGCTACGGCGGGGAAGGCGAAGCTCACTGACCAGCGGCGGCGGCGGCCGGGCTCACACACCCTCACTGCCAGGATGTCCTTCCCCGGGTGTGTGAGCCACCTACGGCCGGGCACCGGGGTCTGTGAAGCGGATTCATGAAGCCTGGTTGTCCCGACATGATTCACTCACAACACTGCGGCTGTAACGTTATGTTGTGTGTGTTGTAGCCTACTTTTCACAGTTAAATTATCACCGCGACACACACACAGAGCGGCGAGTCAGTTAATACGTAGTAGCCCCCTGCTACGAACATACAGCGGCTAACCAGCTGCTACTTCCCCGTAAGCAGAAGCGATTGCACCGGGGAAACAGGTTGCTAGGCAACCATGTCAACCACACATTCTATGATTATTTCATTATCACGAGAAAACGGTCTTTGTTATCTCGAGATAACGAAATAAATTAATTCGTTATCACGAGAAAACAAACTTTGTTATCTCGAGATAACGAAATAATAAGTCGTTATCACGAGAAAACGATAATAAAAAAATTTATACGGACTTGGCCCTTTAGGGCTTCCGTAGTAATGTATCAGTGATGGTCACATATTGGCAAACAACATTTAACCTGTTTAAGTAAAATAGCAGCTTATGTGAGCTTTAACTTTAGCATTAAGATGTTTTCAGTTACTTGATATTTAAAACAAACTATTTTTGGAAAGCTTTTGATTTTTAGAGTGCTGTATGTCACATTTAAAATGCCTGATAGATGGATGGACTGGTTTTAACACTGTTCCTGTGAGTTTAACTCAAATTCTTACAACAGAAGCAAAGGCACAATTTTTATTTTGTGTCTTGTCTTAAGTTAAGAGTGTTGAGCTTACAGGGCCACCATATTGCTCAGTTTCTTCCTCTTACCTTTTGTAACAGGTGTGATTACAGCAGTGACTGCAGGTTCTGTTACCGCTGATGGTTTGTCCTCCTTCTTCTTCAACTGTCCATCAAAATCAGATTCAAGTGAGAGTGAGAGGTCACAAAGTAAGAAACATTGAGATAAACATACTAAAAACAATCAAATGTTCTTGTCAGTCAGACTTATGGTGATGGTGCTTGTGTCAGAAATAAAGTAGTTCAGTTGTTGAAAAATGCCCTGCTAAAGGAAAAAGCTGTTTTCACAGGAAGATTAACCACAGAAAATATTCTGCATGAAACAAATATTTAACTAGATATTGTTTCAGTGAGGTAATGTACCAACTATCACTACTTCATAAAATCCTGTGTCAAAACCTGAACTGTCCCTTTAAAACCCTATGAATTTTATGTGTCTTACTTTAATCTTGTCTCCAACTTTCTTGAAGCCTGCACAAAAGAAACAAAATGTTTAAAATTCACAAGATAGATCTGAAGAGACTGTGAGAATAAAACAGATTGAGAAGAAGTTAAAACCTTGTAGTGTACTGTGATTCTGTCAGTAGTTTCATACAGAGCCACAGTACTTCTTTGACTTTGACATGTAAGTTCACCTGAGACCCTGCTGTTTCTTTGCAGTTAACATAATGATCATTCCTTAATGGCCCATATGCATAGAGAACGCTGCTGCAGGATCTGGACTTTCATACACATGTCATGGTTAACCCTGGTGATAAATTGATTCTTTGAACTCTTTTGGACTTAGATTATTTATGGCAGTTATTAATTTTCCTTCTTTATTTCATATTTTGTATTAAGTTGTAGAGTGTGCTTTCAGCTCAATAACCGTATATTCAGTTTCTTCCTCTTACTATACCTTTTGTAACAGGCGTGATTACAGCAGTGACCCCAGGTTCTGTTGCCGCTGATGGTTTGTCCTCATTCTTCCTCAAGTGTTCATTAAAATCTGATTCATCCACTGGAACATGCTGGAAAAACATTTGTTTTAACTTTAATCAATTAGGCTAGAACATTGTCAGAAGTCAAAAGTTAATGTCAGTCAGACTTTATACTTAGTGACACCAGAGGAAACCAGGAAACCAGAGCAGCTACATTAAGAACCAGTGCTGTGGAAAACTGCAGTAGAAGGAAGTTCAGCCCCCAGTAGGATTATGGCTTGTTTCATACCTGAGCAGCTAACCTGTGAGTTTGTTCTCCAACTAGCTTTGAAATGAAAGTGTATAGTAGGCTATAGCTACATATGGTAGGATGGTGATCTGTTAAAGGACAATTCCAGGCAAATTCAACTCGGGGGTGTATTTTCCTATCATTTTAGGTCTAAAAGAATGAATCTGAAGATTTTCAGTTTAATCGCTCCTGTTTTGCGGTAGCTGCGTCTGTCCGCGCATCGCCACGGCAGCAATGAATGGGAGTGGATGTAAGTTCCGCTGTTTAGGCTGTTTACAGCCCTCAAAGCCGCAATTTTTTTCCACAGACAGCGTCAGATGGAGACTCAAACATGCACCGAGAAGTTTATTTACTTCAAGCCGACATGTTTGTAAAACTAGATCTAATTCAAAGTCTCCCGGAGTCTCGCGCGAGACCCAGTTGCCGTGCGCGGTGTGTTCACATGCAGTGGGAAAAGCTCCCGTTTGTGTCATAAACACAGGAATATCAACTCTTTACTTGCTTCAAGTAAAAAAAACTTCTCGGCGCATGTTTGAGTAGCCACCTGACGCTGTCTGTGGAAAAAAATGTACACTTCAAGCAAGTAAAGAGTTGATATTCCTGTGTTTATGACACAAGCGGTAGCTCCGACTGCGCCTGAATACACCAACACTGCAACTTCGGGCTCGCGCGAGACTCCGGGAGACTTTGAATTAGATCTAGTTTTACAAACATGTCGGCTTGCTTGAAGTAAATAAACTTCTCGGTGCATGTTTGAGTAGCCATCTGATGCTGTCTGTGGAAAAAAATTGCGGCTTTGAGGGCTGGAAACAGCCTAAACAGCGGAACTTACATCCGCTCCCATTCATTGCTGCCGTAGCGATGCGGGGACAGACGCAACTACCGCAAAACAGGAGCGATTAAACTGAAAATCTTCAGATTCATTCTTTTAGACCTAAAATGAAAATACACCCCCGAGTTGAATTCGACTGGAATTGTCCTTTAAGGGCACTTTCATAATGTAAAATGATGTTTGTGCCAGCAATATAACAGTGGACTAGTGGATGAAGTGGACTCATGGTACAGACACACCAACTCCGGCGGCGACGGTTCCGGCCACATCGGACCGGCGAGCGCTCCGGCGAGTGGGCAGGACTATGTGACGTTTATGTGACGTAGTGCCGAGCTTGAGTTTCGCCGGGTCACAAACGATCTCATTTTACAGTTAAACAACACACTAAAGTATGTTTCTGAAAACATTTGAGGCGGGAAATGTGTAGTGCAGTAACAGAATCTGGATTTATATTTGATCAACACCGCCTAGTTTGATAGTTTGAACGAAGTTTCTGGAGCCGGCCGCATTGCGTTGGACGGACCTCATTTGCATAAAGTTCAATCTATCGAACTTTATGCAAATTCACATACGGCGACGGGGCCGTCAACTCCTCCTGCTGTATCCATCTGCCCCGCCCGGCCGGAGCTCCTGCTCCACATAGACATGAATGGAATCCGTTGACTGAACGTCGGTTGACGGAGTTGGTGTGTCTGTACCATAGACTCATAAGCATTCAACCTCTTTTGAGTGCAAAACATAAAACAACCAAGAAATACATTAAATAACATTAAGTCTATAGATATGCACGTTATTCTCAGATCTGATATTAATGCTTTGAAAGAGAGATTAATGAAGCTTATATGAACACGTTCTCAGAGGACGGCCAAACAGACCAAACTCTCCAACAAGCAGACCTTCTATGACAGAATTCATATTTTAAAAGTGCCCTCTGAAAATATGTAATAAATGAAAATATTTAGTAATATTCAGTCTATTATAGCATTTTGTTACTTATTACGGGACATGAACTAATACTATATGAATATATAGGTGAATACTTACAGCCCCACAAAGACATGGAAGGC
The DNA here is from genome assembly GCF_045865225.1 of Trachurus japonicus. Lineage (NCBI taxonomy): Eukaryota > Metazoa > Chordata > Actinopteri > Carangiformes > Carangidae > Trachurus > Trachurus japonicus. The sequence continues at coordinate 23,797,051 of NC_140914.1, read as the reverse complement.
AGCTAGTGAAAGACTTCTTCGAACCACTGGTCCTACGTCTTTGAGTGTGTGAGAGAACCACAGCCTGGAGAATAGATGAACAGTGTTTACATTGATTGATTGGAGGAGCCCAGTGTTGACCACACTGTTTCATAATGGTCAATGTCTACCAACAACCATCCGATATGCAGCGTCCTGGGAATCACTATCGGGGGTCTTACTGACCACAGACCATGTATAGAAGGGGTGGACGCAGTGGCGGTCGCCATGGGGAATGTTTGAATTGTGGCGACCCTGGACATTTTGCTGATTGATGTGGGGACTTCAGTATGCAACGGTCTGCCCCAGCGGGGTGGAGCTATAGAGGCCCGGTAAACCCATGGGCAGGGCCCAACTTTGGCTACTAGGGCTGCAAAGAGAGTCCTTGCGGGGAGGGTGACTGTCATCATAGGAACTGATGAAGAACCAATGCTGCAGGCTCAAATAGATGGCAAGCAAACGCCTATGTTGGTAGACACTGGCGCACCTGTATGTCCAAAGTATGCCACGCACCTCCCATTCGATTTGCAGATATTATCTATTTTGTGGATGGCTCATGCTATCGTGATCATGTGGGAAATCATGCAGGCTATGCAGTAGTAAGACAAGAAGGGGATGTTTGGGTGACAGAAAAGGCGGAGAAATGTGAGCAGCCATGTTCTGCTCAGCTAGCGGAGCTAAAAGCATTAACTGAGGCATGTAAATTAGCAAGAGAGCTAATGGGACCCCGGTGCAACATGGTGACCAGATTAAACAATTACTTTCAGCTATGATGTTACCTACAAGACTTGCAATTGTAAAATGTAAAGCGCACAGAAAAGGTTATGAGGATGTTATAAGAGGAAACAATGCTGCAGACGAAGCAGCCAAAAAGGTATCAAGGTGCCACAGCAGTAATAACACCATTGGTATCATTAGAACCAATGGCTACACCAGACGGCATCATTTTGATGCAAAAAGAAGCCGATCAAAGTGAGCGAAACCTCTAGAGACAAAGAGGCGCTATACGGTGAGTAGGGCTGTGGAGGTCACGGCCTCCTGGTGGCGCCTGTTTCATTACTAACCATTTTAATCTCTGAAGTGCACAGCGTAACCCCTGTGCCAGGGGGGAGGTGTTAAAGAAAATAAAACAGCAAGGATAGGTCACCATACATGCAAGCCATGGTAGACCAAGTGCCAGTGGCGGACTGGGACAGAAAATAGGCCCTGGCATTTTTGACAGAGAGAGGCCACACATTATATATAATGTTCATGAGGCCACAGAATAACACTGTGAATTCCATTGGTAGTTACGTATGAGGGAGTGAATTAAATAATTAAACAGGAAATGGAGTCAGATCAACCTCGAAGGTCGAAACGTCAGTTCGACCTGGATGAAGGAATACAGTTAAACTTGATAGGACTGCCAACAGGAATTCCCGAAGAATTTAAGGCTCAAAATGAGGTGGTCAGGATTGGATCTTACCCTGGATCACCACTAATAAGAATGTAGCCGGGATAAATTACATTTAGCCTACTATAACCAACAGAGATACTTTAATCACAGCACTGTGCCGCCCTCAGCACACGAATCTCCGCTACCCTGATAGCGTTAGCTCGGCGGCTAACACTAGCCCAGCGCTAATGCGTTAGCTCGACTAGCCTGGCGCTAACGCGTTAGCTCGCCGGCTAGCCCCATTCGTCCCGTTCACCCCGAGCATCCATGGTCCCGAGCCACTGCAGCATCGGACCCACGGCTCACCGCCACAGCAACGGGAGCCTTGAAGGCTACACCGCAACAACAATGAGGGCCGCCACCGTCAGCACAGGACGAACGGGCCTAGCGTTAGCCGCCGAGCTAACGCTATCAGGGCAAGCAGAGATTCGTCTGCTGGCGGCGGCGGCCCACGGTTTTGTTGCCGGTGTAGCCGTTGCTGTGGCGGTCAGCTGTGGAACGGACGCTGCAGAGGTTCTGTTTTGGCTTTTAGAGTTTTGCCACCGAGCGCCGGCTGGTCCCACTGTGGCAGTCTCATTAGTTTGTTTGAATTAAAAGTGGAGCTTCATGTTTCACATGAGAGCAGCGCTGCCTCTGGGATCTGTATAGACTATGTTCAAATAACACCACATTTGCATCAATAAATGTTTTACAATGACCTGATGTCTGCCCGTCTGCATTACATTTTATTAAGACAGAGACCATGCTAGTGGACTGGGAGCTCCGGCGGCGCTGGTAGCTCCAGAGGTAGTGGCAGCAGAAGGTCGTTGGCATTCTTGAAGTATTTATAATGTTACTGTGCACATGGGAGGAGTTATGGAAGTAGGGACTGCAGTGCGTCACGGCGTCCCCTTCTGTAAGCCCGCCCTTAAAAACAAAGACCACTGAAGCAGAGTGAAACTGAAACCCTAACCTCTAAAATGCACTGTACAGAAATGAGTCTTTTTGCATGTTTTTATCAATAAATTTCGAACACTTTTAATATATTTTGAAACAAAACTCCAATTTCACTTTACAGGGACTTTAAGTTAGAAAATGCAACCTATGAAGTTGTAGCAACATACTTTGTGTAACATTCTCCCATCAAGGTGAATAGGACAGTGTGCGCTTGACTGTGAATTCCATTGGTAGTTGGGTCATTTTTCAACTACGGGCAAATTTGGTCTTGAAAATTTTAGAAAATCAAATGTATATTTTGAGACATTTTTTCAGATGTTTTACTTCTCAGTTATGTATAGAAACACATTCTGATAGCTGTTGTGATAAAATTATTTAGATAATATAAGATTTTTGACATTTTAGTCTAACATTAAGTGGAAAGCGTCATTTCCATCACGCCACAAAAAAGTTGTTTTTCCAAACAAAATTATGAAAATAACCCATTTTTCAGAGCATTTATTGAAATTTCAGCTGCATAATTTCCAAAACTGCAAAATATTATTAGTTTGACTGTTAATTTTTATGAATTTTATGTGAAAATGTGTAATGTGATGGAAATGACAATGTGTGGTGGAAAGGACTTCACGTGTTGGAAATGACATTTGACATACAAATAGCTGAGTCACCTCCAAAAAAAGTGATGGAAATGACTGTTGTGGAAATGACATTCTGTCACATTTAAAAAAAAAAAATCTCATGCTGGCATGATGATCTCAGCTTTAAAGCTATCAATAAATGTAGGCTACACAAAATACACAATATCAAATATTATTTTTTACATTATTCCTACATTCAAAGGAAATATGAGCTGTTTGGAAATGACGACCAATAAACATACTCTTTGTTTTCAAAACATTAAACCTTGCTTTTCTCTACTGTCAGTTCCTTCCAGGGAGCCAACTCTGCTCTCCAGCCATGTGCTCTCCTAACAATGACTGTTGGAGTAATTAGAACTATACTTGACCTTTAAAAAACATCCCCAAAGTTACATTTTGTAGCGTGTGGTGGAAATGACTGAGACCCCAAGGGACAGGTGTTCTTTTTATCAAAAAAGACATAAAACACTAATATATCTTACAATACATGATACATTTAATTAAAATAAGGATTTATGTACCACTTGTCTATAAAGTTACTATTAGATCACAATTAAATTCAACATTAAGAGGGATTGAATGTCACAAATCTGGGCCAGGGACAATGGGAATATAGTTAAAACAATACATATAAACCTATGATTTATATAGTAAAATTAATAAGTTATCTATAATTAATTTTTTCAAAGTTCCTCTTGATGTCATGTAAGTGTGCCAAAAATAAAAAACAAGAAATGTGTTTCAGTTTTTGTTATATCTGAGTGAATGAAATAACAGGAAATGGAGTCAGATCAACCTCGAAGGTCGAAACGAGTTAAATACAGTTAAACTTGATAGGACTGCCAACAGGATTTCCCGAAGAATTTAAGGTTCAAAATGAGGGGAGGTCAGGATTGGAGTCCATCTTACCCTGGATCACCGCTAATAAGAATGTAGTCGGGATAAATTACATTTACTATAACCAACAGAGATACTTTAATCACAGCACTATTTAGAGCATTAGGAGAACAGCTGCATGTGACTACTACAGTAGCATGGCAAAATCGCAGTAGTGGACAGTAACAGAGTAAATTTACTTGAGTACTGTACTTAAGTACATATCCAGAGGATTTGTACTTTACTTGAGTATTAGATTTCTTTGGTACTTATTACTCTTACTTGAATACATTTCCAAGACAAATATTTTTACTTTTACTCAAGTTAATTTCTAGGAAAGCTGAAAAGTACTCAGGTCTGCCCTTTTTTTTTTCTTTTTTTTTTTATAAAGTACTATTGGACACAAGCTGTGTTTGTCAAAGAAGGAAACCCTAACCCCTAAAAGTAGCACATCAGTGCAGGTGGTTTCAAAGAGTTAATTCTCAGAAACAAGAGTTAAAAGGTCCTTAAATTCATCTAGAAAAAATTATGTTAAAAATAAGAAATTTACTCTTAGGAAGTAAATTTAAAAGCAAGTACTTTTTTACTCTTACTCGAGTAACATGTCGACGGAGTAAATTTTGACCAGTAGTATTTGTACTCTTACTCAAGCACTGGGGTCGAGTACTCTGTCCATCTCTGCAAAATCGACAGGTGTTGGAATGGATGACAGCAGAACGAGGGGGAGTATGTCAAATGTTTGGAAAATACAGTTGTACTTATATCCCGAATAATACAAATGCTGATGGATCATTCACAATTGCTATGATGAAATTGCAAAAGTTGAGGGTGGAAATGAGGGGAAATGCTGGTAGGGGAGGTAACCTGTCTCTGGATTGGCTAGACCAAATTTTAGTAAAATGGGGAGCTGTTTTGACCAAGGCAGCCATCAGTGCTGCCATAGTCCTAATTCTGGTTTCTCTTTTGGCATGTTGCATCGTTCCCATCCTGAGGAGACAGTGCCTGCGAGCAGCGGACAAACAAATGGATAGAGTGATGGGCCTGCAGGGAGCTCAGATGGTAAATATACTGGCAAATGGACAAGTGGCACACATACGCCCAGTAGTTTAAGGAATACTGGAGGATGCAGACTTGTTTCCAAGACCTGATTATCTGGACGATAATGATGATTCCGAGGGCGTTTTGGAGAAGGAGGTCTGAACACGGTGAGAGAGGGGACACAGGATTTAAGGGCGATGTTTTGGAATCGAAAGGAGCCCCAACAGGGGGGACGTGGACATGGATACCCGGTGATGAACTCAATGGGCGGAAGCGCACCAAAATACACATAATAATGGACCTACAATTAACAGAATTGTGTAACTAACAATGTATTTGACTGTTACTAATGTGTATCACCTGCACACATGTAACCACAAAGAGATGCACCATACATTCTTGACGTATTACTAGTAAGAATCACTATAACACTAAAGTCTTAATTGGCACAGCATTTATTCACTGTTTGAGTTGTTATGAAAATGTGTTGACGGTTCGCGGTTCAAGATGTGACGTGTGAAGTTGTTCGTCTGTGGGGAAGGGGCCATGGGAGAATTTTCCCGGTAAGGGTTTTTCGCTCCCATAAATCTTTGAAGGTGCAAACCGTTCCATGTACTCTAATTACATTATAATGAATGTTATCGCTATCACAGTAATGTTATACTCATGAGAATATGATACTATATCGTTTTATTGTTTCTGTTTTACCATGACATGTATTCTTTAATCACATTCAATACATATAGTTGAAATCACTAAAGTGATTTCAGGGGGGATATGTAGGAGAATAATAGAGTGCTGAGAACACAAAAGTGGAGTGGAGCACGCACATCCAAAATACAATATAAAAATTATATTGTAAAAATATATAAAATACAATAAAGTAAACTCAGAGAAAAAAATGAAGTGGAGTCCGTACTCTGTATCACGCTCCTTTCTTGTTTTTGTGGAAAGATCAACGTTTCGATCCCTGTGGATCTTCGTCAGGAATAATAGAGTGCGTCATGCCCCTAGTAAGACGTCAATATGTGCCAAACAAGTCGAGAACAACAACAGGAAGGCCAAGAGATATGGGAATAGGAAATGGCACCACACACACACCCATAGTGATAACAGCTAAGTGCATGATCAAAAGTTCAAAGATAAGTGGAATTGAGCTGTACTTCCCTACCAGGGTAGGGTTGCCAAAATATCTGGTAAACAGGATGAGATTGGTACACCCAATACATATAGTCTGAGTTTGGTGTAAAAAGGCATGTCACTCTTTGTAATGTGGGAAGATATCTCGAGCCTACGTTGGTTACAGGGCCATGTTGGAATAAAGAGATCCCCATCTGACACCTGTGTCTTGACCATCTGATTCCTCTTTTGATGCACCTCTTTCTACCACAACAATTGATTGATTGATTGATTGATTGATTGATTGATTGATTGATTGATTGATTGATTGATTGATTGATTGATTGATTGATTGATCAACATTAAAAATCTGATTTAAAAAACCTCTCCAAGAAAAGCATACACAAAAAGTTTATATTAAATGTTTTTAATTTTGAACCAATTAGCTCTTAGAGCCTCTGATTCTCTGTGCTTATGGATTAATGTCAACTTTTTTTTTTTTTAAGTATATTTTTGGGGGCTTTTTTTGCTTTTAATGTACAGGAGAGTCGAGAGAGGGACAGGAAATGGGAGGCAGAGAGGAGGGGAATGACAGGATAGGACTGCTAAGTGCGGGATTCGAACTGGGGTCGCCTGCAGTGAGGACTATAGCCTCAACACATGGGACGGATGCTCTACCAACTGAGCTATACGTGAAACGTGAAAAGTGAAGCAGTTTTCCACTTTCTGTCTGGCTGGATAAATAAACAAAAAATTTTTTTTTTAAAACTTTAAAAAGGTTTCTGGTTACAGTTTGTCACTTTTCCAACTTTCCAACACAGTCATCAATATCATCATTGATGACCGATATGTAAGGTAAATGTTAAAATATAAGGCTTTTTATAAATCATATCTTACCATGTCTGTGCTTCTAGCTGTACCAATCCCCATGTCTCCTGCAGGGAAATAGTCAGATGGCAAAAAATTTGAAAATTAAAAATCAAATAATAGTTCTATTTAATCAATTTATTGTTGCCATCATGTGCATTTGCATAAAATTAGCTTGTGTTCTGGCAATAAAGGAAATTAAAATCAAGAATGATTTGTTGTAAACCATATTTGTGTATACAGTAATCTCACTTAAAAAAACATATAATTTTTTATCATTAAATTACATATTTTTTATATTACATAATTCTGTACATGTATAGGGTCTATACTTTACTTATATTTATCAAAGTTATAATATTCATAATAGTGTTTTTTCATCAGTTTGATATTTAATGTATCAGCTGTTTTTATATTTTTGTATTTTATTATGGTATACGTCACACCAGCAAACTACCAGACATAATATCATGTAGAAGGCAGAACCAGAGAACATTTTCTTTTTGAAGATAAGACACATTTTTATCACCATGTTGCTTCTACAGACTGACCTTGTGGTGCAGAGCTGCAGGTCTCCACCAGATCATTCCTGTTGATCCTTCTTAAGACTTCCTTTGTCATCTCCCAAGCACCATCACGTTTATAGGTCTGCACCATCAGATCTACAGTCTTGGTCCTGTCTGCCTTCTCCAAAGCAGCCTTCCTGAGGGACTTTCTTCCTGGGAGGATGTTATCCTCTCGCAAAAAGAATTTGAAGCGGTCAAATTCATCTTGTGTCAAGTCGTCCAGAACGTCCAACAGAACCTGTTTCGCCATGGTGGTTGTCCTGCAAAAATCTGATCATCAACCAGAGGGACCAAAAGTTATAGTTGTGTGTTTTTGTGTCTTGTTCCCTGGGTTTTATCAGTAGGATGAAAGATGAGCATAGTCAGGGTCATTTGTGTGTTTCTTAAACAACAGAGTTCATCCACCCTAAAGATCAAAAAGACCAAACCTAAGCATGAATATTACATAAGTGCAAACATGAGTGTATATTATTCCACTTTATTTGTGTTAGGTCAATACAAGTTCATTATAATGAGGAGTAAAAATAGCTGCTTCCATCTGAAGGACAAAGACACCTGCTCTGAGATAAGCAGGGACACATAAGGGACATTTATATGGTTCGAAAAAGCAGAAAAGAAGTTGGAGTCCCTGGACAGATGAGGAGATACAACAGATGGCAAGTTGCAGCTCTGAAAATTTACTTGACTATCAGAACATTTCTACACCCAGTCCACATACCTCACAAGACTTCAGCAATGACAAAGAACTGATACAGGGCCAAGAATCACAGGGTGTGGAGTAATCATCGCTCAGTTCCTGTGAAAACCGAAAAACACATCAGAGAGAACTTGATTTTTGGGGGGGAGCTTTTTTAATGCCTTGAAGTGATAGCAAAGTCAAGACAGAGACAGGAAATGGGGAGGCAGAGAGGGGGGATGACATGCAGGAAAGGGCTGCCCGATGCGGGATTCAAACCGGGGCCGCCTGCAGTGACGACTGTAGCCTCAACATGGGGCGGCAGCTCTACCAGGTGAGCTAAATGGCGTCCCAGAGAGAAACTACTTGATTAAAGGTGTACAGAAAAGAAAATTTAATTTGAGCCCACTCTGGATCATAAAATGAGTGTAATAACTCATCTATCAGACGATGTAGGCCAAACTTTGTGCAAAATTCTATTTTTGAGTAAATCCGGGACAAAAGTGTCTATTTTTTTTTTTCGCATTGGATAATGCAGGCGCACAGATTATACGTCAGCCTGTACACGATTCACCAGCCACTGATATTGGATCCGTAATCCGTCATTCAAACGTCTGAGACACACGCACACACCAAGGGGGCAGTTGTCGGTCTGAAAAGTGAAGCTCACTTCCGCGTTCAAAAAACTGCAATCCCCTCGGCTGTCGCTGGGGGCTGGCTCCAGAAGGGAGCAACTCCAATTGAGCCCCATGTTAAAATAGCCGATTTTACAGCTTTAAAAAACATATTTACAGCCTGGTACATTTCATTTTTTTGGTCTCAACCGATAGTTTCTACCCCCGCACACACTCTGAGGGGGGTGAATTTTTAAAAAACTCTACCGTTTTACTGTTATTAGGTTTAAAGTTCTGGCCAATTAGGGCGCAGAACCGTTGAGTGACAGGTCCGGAGACCACTGCTTCGAGGCCAGTGGGCGGGCTCTCGGCCGGCCAACGGCCGCACCGCTCCAAATATGGCAAGTAGAATCCAACATGGCGCGGTTCAAACCCCCGTAGTAGCGGCACAAAACAGACTCCCCCAAACCAATGGGTGACGTCACGGACGCTACGTCCATTCTTTTTACAGTCTATGGCACACACACACGGAGCTCGGACTCGCCCCAAGCTTTGAATATCCCGCCCGCTCGATAACGACCAAATTCGTTTTCCTCACTCGGGTAAAGTCGTGTTGCAGCTTGTGACAACTCCGCGCGACAAACAGGACAAACGGCCATTTCTGTACACCTTTAATGTCATGTTCTCACTAATAAATTAACTTCCTCAATGTTCAACATACCCAGGATGTCTTTGTTTCACTGGTTTACACAACACTGTCCTCCCTGAATAACCTGAATCTCTGGACCGATTAGAACAAATTTCATGTGAAAGTAGCCTATAATTGGATGTCAAACTGCAGGAAACACACAGACAAAAACTGATCCATCTGAAGATCACATACCACACACCCAGAAAACCATGAAATTGCATTGAGGACTGTTCAAGCTTATAACAAACAACACAAAACAAAACAACCAAATTTGGGGAAACATTCCCTAAACAAAGGAGGGAATCTCATATCACTCCTTCTGAATCTAAATATAGCCTACTTAAATACGCACATAAACACTTTGTCACACTTTAAAACATTTCTTTTTTCATGTGCTTATAGCTGAGCTCTTTTTAAGAACTTTTAACTTAATCCATTTTCTTTTAGGCTATTTAACTTTTTTATTCTTCTTTGTTCCTGCTTTTAACTGTGTTTTTTTTGTTTTTATGCTGTTCTTAAAAAAAAAAAAAAGTTTTGTCTTTATGTAAAGAACATTGAGTTGCCTTGGTATGAAATGCGCTATATAAATAAAGATGCCTTGCCTTGCCTTGCCTTACATACTGTAGGACATTGCAATAAGTTTCACAATTTTCCATAGGCCTTTTTATCTAGTTTAGGCTACTATTTTATAGCACTGCTTTTGCAACATTGCATTGGAACAGTAGTAGATTAACACTGAGTTTTCAAAATGAGTTATCATGTGGTAAATCAGATGTGATCAGTGGTGGTAGAGTAATATTTCGTCATATAAAAATTTGTATAATTAATAATATATTATCTTACAGCTAAACCCTGCATTAGGATTATTGCGTCAATTCAACTAAACTTGTGGAGCAATATTAAACGAGGACTAAAATGCTCACATGGCATTAGGCTACATGTTGAGTTACAGTGACCCCATGGACATATAGGCTACACTGGTTATATTTTGAAAATAAAGTCTGTAACTAAAATAACCTACCTACCTTTACACAGACACACAGCCTTTAGAAATTATGTAGATACATATAGCATAAGCTCACCTTATCTTGTTTTCTTCTCAGTGTCTGCTCTGTGGAGATCCAGTCTGTTTATGAAGTGTGTCAAATGGGAAACTGAAACACTTCCCTGAAACCTCATTGGTTAGAGATTTTCTGATTGTTGTTCCTGCAGTCACAAATCTTTTTTTTTTTTTTCAAAGTATTTTTATTGTCAATTTTCAAGGTAACGAAAAATATACATACACACATAATAATAATGATAATAAATAAATAAAAACTTGACAAAAACCATGACATGTCGAAATAAAGTACACACAGAAAGACTTAATGTAGTGTCCGAGTTAAATGTCCACTCGAGTGTGTCAGAGTAGAATATCCACTTGAGTGCCCTGCAGTCACAAATCTGCCCATACTTAGCCTACAATTTGCAGTGAAACAGTGTGATAACAGTCACATAGCCTAACTATCAAATTGTGAAATCGACTGCTCGTTTCTTCATTACACCATGTTATAGTCCTGTCACATGTTCCTTTGGAGAGGGGTGTTTCAAAAAATTAGAATAAGCTGTTAGTAGGTTAAGCGACTTCTGACTTCAAGTCATGATGCAAAGGTCCCCTTTGGCATGGAAGTACCTTAGGGTCATACAAATAAATCTATCCTAAGACACAAGTGAGAGATCACACTTTGTATCCGAAATAAACACGTTTTTAAAATGCCTTTTTTTAATTGAGAAAACGCATGCTAAAAGCACATTCCATTTAGAATGTCCATATAAACCTCAATGTTTTCAGCTCCTGGATGTGATCTACAGCTTATTTGTAACATGATTGCAATATTTCAGGATTGTTTCTCAATTTGAATGATGAACAGGGATCTAATGCCTTTCAATCTGTAGTGCAGACTGACATAGGAAGCATAAAGTCCAGTCAAGACATTCCATTATGGCTAATTTGAAATAAGAAATAAAGATACTGTAACATCATGAGATTGGGCATTAACAAGTATTCACAAAAGTAAAAATCTACCAAAATAATGAAGCTTACCAGTTTCTCAGCATTACTCTAAGAGAGGATCTTAGCCAGCTATACTGCGCTGGTGAAATAAGTCAGTCCTAATCATATGCTTTATGTGGGAGCTGCAAACCTAAACTTCCCTATATGTACATAAAAGCTGAACATTACTTACTAAGGGCGTTCTACTAAAAATTGTTAATTTACTTTAGGAGCACAATGTAAAATGTATTAAGTATCAGGTTATATAAGCCTTAAATAATGTACAGGGTCCAATGTGATCCATTTTTATATTTGAGAACAGTAAAAACATTTTTCCTTTGACTTTAAGTTGACTTCTAATATGACCCAGAATGGGTCATACATGTAAATTCAACTTTTTTAAATCAACATACACAAGCAGTAACTAGTTATACAGTAGGTAGGCCTATATTTTGACCAACACAATATTTGGCTATTTGGTCTTTCCTGACACTACTGTGGTATGAATTACATCTTATTATTTAACTACTTGTAGGCTATAGGCCTATTTGTTGCACTCCGTCTGATGTTCAACAAATCAGTATAGTTGTATTAATGTTTTTACATGAATAAAACCCAATATCCTGTCACACAAGCAGCTGCATGTTGTCATAGAAGCTGTACATCTCATCCAGGAGCTGAAGGCATCAGGGGATCTGCATGAGTTTATATGGACATTCTAAATGGAATGTGCTTTTAACATGCAATTTCTCAATTATAAAAAGGCATTTTAAAAACGTGTTTATTTCAGATAGCTACAAAGTGTGATCTCACTTGTGTCTTAGGATAGATTTATTTGTATGACCCTAAGGTACTTCCATGCCAAAGGGGACCTTTGCATCATGACTTGAAGTCAAAGGCCTATTTTTTGGGCTTAACCTCCCTACTATGTAGGCTATTTAGAGTAGGGTGAGTTAGTAGCCTAGGAATAGTGCAATCATAGGGTGGTGGTGGTGGTGGGGTGTGTGTTTGATCTTTATCTTATTAATTGTAGATCTACTTATTGTTAAATTGTTCTCCTGTGAAACATGCAGTTGATTCCTCCTGGTTAGGGCGCTTTCTGGTTTGTAACAACAAAGAGGCTTGAAGACAGCTATCACCCGCAGACTGCAGCAGTGAGGTCCGTGAACGCACCGTTGTAGTCTAATTGGACTACAACTCCCTTGCTCCCCAGCTCTGCGGTCGTCAAGCCGAGTGGTGTGTTGAGCTCGGTTTTGAACGTCAGGGGCGAGCGGGAGTGTGTAACCAGAGTGGACTGAAGCAGTGTTTTGGTAACAGTGATATTACTATTATTATTATTATCCTCTATCAGGAGTAAACTACGGTAGCGCTGCGTCACACTTTATCTTTTTACCGACGCTAAACGGAGGAGCGGAGAGTTCAGGCTAACGGCAGTAACGTTAGAGAGACAGCGGCTGACAGATGACCGACCGGAGAGGCCGAGTAACTTAACTTACAGCCACGCTCCCCCATGTTACCCGTGCTAGTTAGCTCACATGGGCACAGGCCGCCTAAAACCACCGGACCGACACTGCGGGGTTGTGTATAAAGGAACTATCAGAGAAGCTAACCGCGTGTTACCGAGTCGGTACATGTCAACAACGACCGTTATTGTACCTGTAGGCGTGTTAGCATGGCGTTGGGAGCTGTCGGCTAATGCTAGCTGCCGGTTAGCATTAGCCTGGTGTAAACCCACCGCTGCACAACTGTGACAGTAGCTAGAGGGGTGACATGTTGTGTTTTTGAGTCGAGCTGGACAATGAATGAGTGACTGACTTTCATAAAACGCTGTCAAAACATGGCAGGTAAAACACAGTGTAACTTTGTAACGTTGCAGAGGAAGCCCGGACTTTGTCCCTAAAGTCTTTACAGCCTGACAAGTGCTTTTTCAATCATCTGAGCTTCACTGATACAATAATAAATATTATTAGGATAGATTTTCTTCCCTCTCTATGTAATACCTAGAAAAAACACTTCGTTAAACCCAGAATGATTTTAAGTAACTGTATGTTTTGATGTTTACCTGGCTGTATTTTATGTTTTAAACTGAATGACGTGTTCATCCCTCAGGTGTCCAGATGGCGACAGATATTGTTGCACAGTTGGCCGACTCTCTGGCCCAGGCTGGGGTTGAGGAAGGAGAGCTGAGCTACAAAGGCCAGGGAAGAAAGCTGAATGATGCCCAGTCAGGTGAGTATCAGCTGTCACAGAGTCAGACCAGCTTGTTTAGACAGTCTGAAGTATTGTTTTCTTTTCTTGCTTTTTCCCGCTTTCCATATTCACACTTCCCATCACCCAGCTCTTCTTTTTTTTCCAACTTTCATTCACCTTTATTTTTTCTCATCTCTCCAGTGGAGGAGATGGTGAAGGAGATCCAGGATTTTGAGGGTTTGCAGGCTCTCAGGTTGGAGGGAAACACTGTGGGTGTGGAGGCAGCACAGGCCATCGCCAAGGCCCTAGAAACCAAGAGCGAGTTCAAGGTTTGGGTTCTTTACTCTGCACCATTTTGATCTCATTTTGAAGATCACTTTTTAACACTGTAACTAGTAGGAACTGTGTGGTATTTTTAGCGGATGTTAATATGAACACAATAAATAGGTTCTGCAAAATATGAAGTTAGAACATAGTTAAAAGTGCACATTGTAATTTCCCTAAGTGATGTGAGCAAATTCACAGAAGAAAAATTGTAACGTTGTCTCTTGACTGACACTGACAGTTATTTTAATCTTGCTCTTGCAGCGCTGTTATTGGAGCGACATGTTCACAGGTCGTCTGCGCTCTGAGATCCCACCTGCCCTGGTAATACACTTGTTCCAGTTGCGGCTATTTAAATATTGCACATCTCCTAATCAGCTCAATTTATTTTAGTTTATCTATGTATGCTGTTCTATCTTTCTTGCCATTTATTTGGTCTTTCTCTTCTTGTGCTGTAGAATTCACTGGGTGATGCTCTGATGCTGGCAGGTGCCAGGCTGACTGTTTTAGACCTCAGTGACAACGCCTTTGGACCAGACGGGGTGAAGGGCATCGAGAGGCTCCTCAAGAGCACAGCCTGCTACACGCTGCAGGAGCTACGGCTCAACAACTGTGGCATGGGCATCGGAGGGGGGAAGGTAAGTCCAGAGAGCAACTTAAGTTGTCGTTGAGAAAAAAAAAAAGGTCTTTAAAGTGTTTGTAGATATCCATTGATGAATGTGATGAGTTGAACACATCTGTTTATGGACTTCTCAGATCTTGGCTGCCTCGTTAATCCAGTGTCATAAGAAATCCAGTGCAGAGAGCACCCCCCTCAGCCTGAGGGTGTTTGTTGCAGGGAGGAACCGACTGGAGAACGATGGAGCCACTGCCCTCGCTCAGGCTTTCCAGGTACAGCTCTAGCTATTCCCTCATTTCAAATACTGATCTTACACCAGGTTTTAACCGTGCAGCTCACTTGTGTTGGTAAAGTAATCATATGATTGCAACATGTGTTCCCAGTTGATGGGCAGCCTGGAGGAGGTTCACATGCCCCAGAACGGCATCAATCACCCTGGTGTGACGGCCCTGGCCACAGCTGTGCAGCACAACTTAGGACTCCGCATCCTCAACCTCAATGACAACACCTTTACTGAGAAGGGGGCGATCGCCATGGCACAGGTACGGAGACATCTGTATCATCACAGTCATGAAGCAGCGTAATAACAAAAGCGGTACTGCAGAAAATGGGACATAAACAAGGGCCCTAACTTAATGTTGCAGTTCTAGGTTTATGTTCTTTCACACTTAAAAAGGGGGAATATTTTTCTAAACATGAAGAGGATGACGAACATGTGAGAAGCATTATTTATACAAAGGCTGCAAAAGCATATGTTTTAATATGCATCACTGTGTACTATGAAAAAGCAGACCTCACTCACATTCCTTCATATTGTTACATAAAGGATGAAATCTCCTGCAAGCATCATGGATCTGTCCATAACGTCTCTCTTGTAGTAATAAATGCCTAAACAATTTATTTGAATGTTTTCAATATTGAGAGAGAAAAAAAAGTCTCTCTTGTAGATGATCTAAATGATCGGTCTCTGCCTGTGCTTCATCTATCTGTCTGTGACTTGGTTCTGGTAGCTGCTGCCATAAAAAGGGGTTTAGTGGGAGTGGAGCTAGTGTGCTAAAACACAAAACAATGAGCTCAGAGAGGCTAAAAGTTTCTGCTGTGTTGGTGATAATCCTCAAACGGTTGACATTGTGTGTGACCCCTCCCATGTTGTGCATAGTTAGTTGAGCCATTGTTTATGTAAATGGGGATTAGTGGAGATCAGAGAGCGACAAATATGGCATTAAGATGTTTTATCTGTATCAGAGATGGACTTAAGTTCTGGTATGAGATCAAGATGTAGAAATTGGTGATCTGAGGTCTTGCTGTTCTGTAACTGTAACCAAAATCATCCACCAAAGCTGGAGCTCATGTCTGTCTTCCTCACAGGCTCTGAAAGACCTCCGCAGTATCCAGGTGATAAACTTTGGAGACTGTCTGGTGCGGCCAGCAGGAGCCAAAGCCATAGCAGAAGCTGTGTCAGGAGGACTCCCAATCCTCAAGGTGAGTAGATTATGATTTATTTTGCAAAGAACCATAGTTGGTTTAAATATGGAAAGCCATCACGTGATGTAACCAGACCCGGTCACACACTCACACTTGTATGATAATTTCTGTACTTATTTTATTCTGAAAGGCTTCGGTTCTCTTTCTTATTTAACAGGAACTCAATCTGTCATTTGGCGAGATCACAGAGGACGCTGCTCTGGCTGTGGCACAAGCCGTAAAGGACAAAGACCAGCTTCAGAAACTGGACCTTAATGGTACAAACCTGCAAAGAGTTAATTTTGTTCTTCACACATTCACCTGTTTATTTATAGATTTAGAATTTTTATTTGTCAGTTTCCTAAAACATGGAGGATTCACTTTTCAAAGAGGAGCAGATAGCTGTGGTTTTAGAAGAATGGAAAACTGGTGCTCTATTGCATTTGCTTAGTTGTTTTTACTGCTTATTTTGCTTCCCCTTGACTACACTGTATGAAATGATCTCTTTCACTTTCAGGTAATTGTCTTGGAGAAGATGGCTGCAAAGCTCTGAAAGACTCCATGGAAGGCATGAACATGGTCGAGCTGCTAGGATCACTCAGGTAATCTATCATCCTGTTCCTCTGTGGAGTATTTAACAAAGTCAGCCCATCTGCTCTGCTCTGTCTTTTTTTTTTATGTCATGAAGGAACTTATCCCAGTTTACTCGTGGTGTGAAGCAGGAGAGCATGCCAGCTTATGACAGTTGTCCTACACAGTCAATTTAGTAGGGGGGCCAACGCAGCCAGTATCATATAGCCGTCATTTTTTCTTGGTAATTTGCGGAGATTGTTATATCTTGATTCTTGGGGTTCCTAGCAAGACAAACACAAGTGTCTCCATTTTCTTCCTTTGGATTTAGTGGTAATAATTGTAGGTCAAATACAGATGTATTTTGGCCGAAAATCCTACCTTTTCTTATGGACATCAAAGGATATAATCCTGAAAACCACATAAATACTACAAAGTAATGCACAGAATAGATTCAATTTCATAAAATAATACTACTTATACCTATAATAATACTTCTGGGCTGATGACCGCTTCCTTTTCGCAAAATTATACGAATTGTGTCATCTTTTTAGTTGTGATTATATTTAATAGTATTTGACAGATGCCATTACAAACAAACATGTTAATAAAGAACACAATAGCTATTTATCTTGCTGAAAAAGTCATATCATTTTTGACCTTTGTTTTTTAAACATGCCTATTAATATATCAAACAAACAAAAAACATGACACAATACAGTCTTCATGCTGTATACACATCTTCATCAATGGCCATCAGATGTCCTTGGCTGACATTTGCACAAACCTCTTCATCTGCTCCACACAGGCACATCTCGGTGCAGTTGAGATTTTGAGACCTGCAAGAACAATGTGACATGCAAAAGGTTTTCTTGCAGCCACATTTGATGAGATGCTGATGATGGTGGCTGGGGCTGGGGGATCCTGTGTTGTGACTGGCACCAGTTTACCTCCCTCTGCCTCCCATCCATATTCTGTTGCCAGTGGTAACTATGGGTAAGGTGTGAGGTCCTGATTCCATACCATTGTCTGGAAATGTGCACGGGCAATGGCTTGATGTAAGGCTCCTTGTGTTGGTGGTAGTCTCTCAGCTTCTAATTGTTCCTTCGAGAATAATCTCCACCTGAGATCACAGACATTTACCAGTGTGGTACCATGCTCATACAGCTGACAGACAAATGCTTCAGTACTTCTTTCTATGTCAGGACTCAACTTTTCTGCAGTCTCCAGGGCAGCAAATGCTGATACCACCTCCCCTGGACATCTGTTTAGTGCTTGCCAACAGGTCAGCTTTCCTTTGCCAGCAAATTGACCTGTCTGGCTCCAGAGAAGGCATGGAACCCTGGTAAGGCTGCAGCCAGCTGCTTACCAAGAGTATGGACTACTGGTCCCAAATAGATGATCCGTTTCTTGTTCCCCACACCAGTAATGAAGTAAGTGTCCTTGCACAACTGATGGTACCGCCGAACTGCAAGAACAAACACATCTGTCTCTGGGGATGCGGATTTTTGTTGCCCCTCTCTGGGCAGCATCCAGGCTGTGCAGGGTTATGGTGGTATCAACATTTGCTGCCCCGGGGACTGCAGAAAAGTTGAGTCCTGACATAGAAAGAAGTACTGAAGCGTCTGTCAGCTGTATGAGCATGGTACCACACTGGTAAATGTCTGTGATCTCAGGTGGAGATTATTCTCGAAGGAACAGTTAGAAGCTGAGAGACTGCCACCAACACAAGGAGCCTTACATCAAGCCATTGCCTGTGCACATTTCCAGACAATGGTATGGAATCAGGACCTCACACCTTACCCATAGTTACCACTGGCAACAGAATATGGATGGGAGGCAGAGGGAGGTAAACTGGTGCCAGTCACAACACAGGATCCCCCAGCCCCAGCCACCATCATCAGCATCTCATCAAATGTGGCTGCAAGAAAACCTTTTGCATGTCACATTGTTCTTGCAGGTCTCAAAATCTCAACTGCACCGAGCGAGATGTGCCTGTGTGGAGCAGATGAAGAGGTTTGTGCAAATGTCAGCCAAGGACATCTGATGGCCATTGATGAAGATGAGTATGATGGTGATCCTTCCATTTAAACAAAGTTACTGAAATCCGTTCTGTCATGGAAGATTTTGTTGGCAGCATGAAGACTGTATTGTGTCATGTTTTTTTTGTTTGTTTATTTCTATATTGACAATTGGTCTTCAGGTCTGGATTGATATATTAATAAGCATGGGAAAAAAGAGGACATTTTAGTTCATGGAAATAGTCATTTTAACCATTGTAATCATATTTAATGGTGCAAATAAGGTCCAAAATATCAAATTTGAGAGAAAAGTAAAAAAAATAGTCAGAAAAAATTGAGACATATTTTTTCTCAAAGTTGAATCACCCAAGAAGACATTCCAACCACTCTCCAAAAATTAACATCCCAAAATTACGGAAATACATTTAGTCCAGTCATTTTATGAGAAAAGGTTAAACAAATTGCAACAGAAGCAAACTCAACTGATTTTGTATCCTCAGCATGTCCTGAGTGAGGGAAAAAAAGCCCCGAAGAATCCCATTAGGGGAAAGTTTTGAAAAAACACCCAAACATATCCCATTTATATGCATATAAAAACATTTTTTCACGTGAATAGGGTAAAATTTTTAACCTTTAGATATCTCCATGAAAATTACTGAGTTGATTACTTACATTAAGACAAACAAAAAATGTATTACAAGTTTTTTGAAATTCTTTGTTAACATGAGCAAATTTGCATAAATTTGCATAAATTCCACCGTTTTGACGGCACATGTATATAAGTTGCTGTGGTGGTACCAGCATGGAAATTGGAATGAGTTGACTCCATCGGTCAACCGACAAGTTGACCACTTTAAATTTCAAGATCACTGCAATTTTTCAAGACAGCCACATCCTTAGTAGAGCAGGTATGACATGCTCCGTCTCTATTAATGCTCATGGGCCTAAATTAGTTCCATTCCTTAAGTTTTTTAACTGTAATATCATATTACAGTTAAAAATGTCTTGTTCAATTTTGTTAACATGTTATATGTTAACAAGATTGAACAAGACATTTTCACCTGCTCTACTCAATGTTTAGATCAGGTGTTGTATGTATGCAAATTAGCCATACGTAATTGGATTATGCACTGTTGGCTCATATCATACCTGCTCTACTAAGGATGTGGCTGTCTTGAAAAATTGCAGTCATCTTGAAATTTAAAGTGGTCAACTTGTCGGTTGACCGATGGAGTCAACTCATTCCAATTTTCAAGCCGGTACTACCACAGCAACTTCATATACACATGTGCCGTCAAAACTGTGGAATTTATGCAAATTTATGCAAAGTTTTGCAAATTTGCTCATGTTAACAAAGAATTTCAAAAAACTTGTAATACATTTTTTGTTTGTCTTAATGTAAGTAATCAACTCAGTAATTTTCATGGAGATACTTACTTACTTTACTTAGGCCTTTGTGTTCCTTTCGAAACATAGGCCATTGATGAATTGTTTCCACCCTCGTCTGTCCTGGGCCTTTCTCTCCAGCTGTTTCCACGTCAGTCCCTGCATCTTAAGCTCTTGTTCATGTTTCATGGAGATATCTAAAGGTTAAAAGTTTTACCCTATACACGTGAAAAAAATTTTTTATACGTATAAATGGGATATGTTTGGGTGTTTTTCGAAACTTTCCCCTAATGGGATTCTTCTGGGCTTTTTTTCCCTCACTCAGGACATGCTGAGGATACAAAATCAGTTGAGTTTGCTTCTGTTGCAATTTGTTTAACGTTGACCCCTTTTTTGGCCTAAAATGACTGGACTAATTGGCCCCCCTACTAATTAGGAGTTTCCTGACGTCCTGCTTTCATCTGACTGGGACCGTTTTATTTTGTTTGGACAGGCAGAAATAGAGACCTGTGGGAACTATGTTGTGGAAAAAAACCCATGTTTACTCTCTGATTGATGCTTTGACCACTGAAAATTGAATCTGATAAGAGCC
The DNA here is from genome assembly GCF_045865225.1 of Trachurus japonicus. Classification (NCBI taxonomy): domain Eukaryota; kingdom Metazoa; phylum Chordata; class Actinopteri; order Carangiformes; family Carangidae; genus Trachurus; species Trachurus japonicus. Next base: position 23,776,379 of record NC_140914.1, on the reverse strand, counting down.
AAAGTGCTTTTTCTTTGTAGTATTCTCTGCAACTGACCAACTGCAGAGCAGACAGTCTGAGTCTACCCCCCTGTACATGTTTACATGGCTGTTCATGTATCACAGATTAAATGCTAATGGGGATAGTTTTGTTTTTGAATGCTGTGTTTAGTGTTAACGTCAGTGTGGTCGCCTGCCGCACCTGACGTGTCTGCAGCAACATCTTGATTTCATCAAAACATGCAACATCCAAAAACCACTGACTGTATTTTTTAAACTGTCACAGTGATGACGAGGGCGAGCCAGAGGATGACGACGAGGACGAGGATGAAGATGAAGAGGAGGAGGAAGATGATGACGAGGACGTGGAGGAGGAGGAGGAAGTGGAGGAGGAAGAGGAAGAAGAGGAGGAAGTAGAAAGCAGTGGCATCAAGGTCAGAGAAATGCAGGATGTTGACCTGACCAGTCGTAATAGACCGGGTTTGTGTAAAAGTAAAAATTATTACTTTGACATTCATGAGTTGAGTCAATTCAAGATTCCACCAATACTTTGTTAATGCTGTGGCTGCAACAAATTGCAATGAACATCTTATTTTACAACAGCAGTTAAAATGGACATGAAGTCCAATATAAAGGCAACACTAGCTTTTATGTTTTTCTTTTTTGGTGTTATTTGTACAACAAAATTTGTGATTTGTTATTTAGTTGACTTTCCTTTTGGTGTTTTTCTCTTTTCAGTTGTCCACCCCAGCATCAGCTCCTCGACCACCAGATGTCTCCTCCTTCCTCAGCTTTCCATCTCCCGACAAACTGCTCAAACTGGGAGCAAAGAGAGCTTTGCTGATCGAGCAGCAGGTAAACACAGGGGTGACTCCCACAAATGCAGCCACAACAGTTTAACATTTCACTCACACCAAGCTGTTTCTGTGAGGTACGAAAAGCTCAAGAAAGGACATTTAGCTTGGATGTTACCGTTGAGTGTATCCTCTGTGCTTATGTGCTACAAACAAACCAGTGATGGCGTGCCTCTTGTCTTCCTCTCACTCTGTGTAGGTGGATGTAACAGATGCTACAAAAACAGCCGAAGCCTTCCTCAAGATTGCGTCAGTGTACAAAGAGGAGAACACTGATGTTAAGGATGCAGTGTTGGACAGTGTTGGTGAGACACTTTGATCATATCTGCTGTAAAGTGCCATTTGGGGTATTTTATGCCTCCATGTTTTTTATTGTCAGCGTACTACACAACCCCACACCCCAAAAAATGTTGAAGTACACCTCTCAGGTCTTTAAAGATCCCCTTTCTTCCTGTTTCCCTTCACTCTCCACTCAACCAGACGAGCTGAGGAACTGTCTAACGTGCTGAGAAATGCTGGCCACATTTTTTAACATAGTATATTTTAAAATATTGTGAATGAATTGTTTTAATGCTAACACGATTAAGAGTCTTTGCCAGTAGGATATGCATTTCTTTGGTTTTCCTTTTTATTATACTGTGAGAATATGTTCATAATACAGTATTTTTTTCATTCTCACAGATGCTCTTCTGAAGAAAGCTTTTGCTAGTCCCTCCTTCCAAGGCTACAGCTTTGTATCATCTTTGTTAGTGCTGCTTGGACTTATCAAGGTATGCTTCATTTGCACCTGCATATCTCACTTTTCATCACCACTCTTTAATTTTCCATTGCTTTTTAACACAACTGTCTTCCCTGTTCACACCCATGTGGGTTTCTGTTGTCCTCCTGTCCACTGTCCATCTTTGCGTCCTGTCCTCTCGGCTGCTCAGAGTGAGGACAAGGTGAAGCCCGTGCTCGTGGTTCCCGGTCACCTCCACGCCTTGGAGCACGTCGTTCGACAGGACTACTTCCCCAAAGAGAGCGTGGCCGTGCTTGAGGCCTTCATGTCCCGGTAAGGACGTGACAGAATGAGCCAATCACCAGGCAGAGTGCAGGTACAAAATTCAGGTTTTAAGCACATACATCAATGTTTTGCACTTGGTGCCCTTATTGAAGGTGGTGGATTTATTCCGTTTGTATTAATTAAATATTCTGATTTCTGATGTTCCAAAGTTTATTGGCTAATTTACTCTTAAAGGTTAGAGTTAAAGATTTTCAGTCTTGGTTGATTTGGCGACACCTGCTGTTACTGCAGAAACAGTATTTGTTGTTTAATACTACATTTCTGGGGACAGCAAACACTGAGCTGCCAGAAATACAACAGATGAGCAAATGTTTACACTGCAGCCAAACTAACTCACATTGTTTCAGTAAAGACGTCCATCAGTAACATGGTGCACGGTGAACCGAGCAGTGAGAAATGTTTTCACCAGCAGTAGATAAAAAGAATGAGGGTCGATAATAGGAAACTGCTCCATGAAGAGGAAACCTAAACCAACTGTCTCTCAGTACTTCACTAACCTGCCAGTGGCTCTTAGGCGGTTTGATCCCGCTATGGACCTTTTGTCCGAACTGTTTTTTTAAGAGCTGGGGAGGTTTCTCAGGTCACGTTCATACCAGCCTTGTTTAGTCCGGTTGAACCGAACTCTGGAGCGTTTACCATCTTGGTGCGGTTTGTTTGGGTTGGTGTGAACGCTGGTCGAAATACCGGTAACTGCTCTCCTCGTAGAGGTGGTCTTGGTCCGCTATCAAGTGAACTCTAGAGTGGTTTATTTCTGGTGTGAACCCCATCCACACCAGCAACAGGAAACACACCGTTTTACACATCATTTCATTCATTCACTCAAGGAGATGCATGGACTGCTGTTATGAGCTAACTGTTAGCTCATAAGTTTTTGCGATTGTGAACTTATTTTTTCACTTATTTTTCCACTGACCTGTCCCGCTTGTATGGCAAAAGAAAAAAAAAGTTGTGTTAGACTCTCATTACTGCCTGTCGTCTTCTGTGATATGACCAGTCTTACCAACCATTCATATGCACAACGTTTTGTTTACAGTCTAGATCAGCACCAACATGAAAATAAGCCGGCGATGCTCCATGATGTAAACTGAACTGTCTGACCAATAACTGAACAACATTTGTGACCACATGACTTGAATTTATAACTTTTGGACGATTTAAGTATTGTGGCCTTTGTGAACGCAAACCAGACCAATTGAAAAATTGCAACAATGTATCATGCTTGCGTTGGTTCGAATCAGATAACGGACCTTTGGGTGTGAACCCGTCCTCAAACTGTAAGGGGTATCCAGTACATCTGTTTGGGACTATTTTCCTGCTGGGTTTGCTGCAGCACGACAGTATATGTGGGATTAACTCACTGTGGTGCCAATAATCATTTTAACAAAAGAACAAAGCTCATTGTTGATTTCTGTACAAGGTATTTGTTGACAAAAGAAAAAAGGTATGGCAGATTAAATCCCAAATTGCCACTTTCTAAACAGTATTAGGCCAAGGGATATAAATAAACTTCATTGTGATTGAGTGTGTGTGTGTGTGTGTGTGTGTATACTGTATATACTTGACCCACTAACTGTGTGTTGTTATTGACAGAAACAACAAGGCCCTGGAGTCATGTGGCAATGCCAAAAGAGGCCTCCAATCGACACTGCAGAGAGTCCAGTCTGAGAGCTGAGGACTGTGGATACACACACTCACACACACAGACTGAACTGTAACTGATCACTGATGGACCTTAGGAAACAGGAAGTGGAGCCACAGATGAGAAGAACACTCCACTCGGACGCACTTCAGTGTGTCACCACAGTCTTTCAGCAGCATCTCCTTTTCTGGACTCTGGACTTGAATGCTTTGTGTTTTGAAGTAGACTATACTCTTATGGCGTGCCGTGGACTAATTGAAGCACTTCAGGTATATACGTTTAACCACAGGACAGCACTGACTACTGTCTTCATGCTCTTTGTATCCTGGTGAATAAGAAAAGGCCTCACTCACTCACAACATGACCAAAGATCTGTGTGGCGTCTCCTGGTTAGTGGCACGCGACTGCAGCACAGATTTAACTTTGGGGCAAACTAGAAAAGTCCTCACTAAAACCGATGCAGACTCGAAGCATCAGCTGTTGTACATTTTATATTTCATATCAACCTTTTAGTTTTCTGTTTTTTATATGAAATGTTTATTAAATTCACAAAATATGGTCAGATAACAATATTATTAGATATGAATTGAGTGTTAAATATGGCTATAAAGGACAATAAAAAACAATCAAAAGGGATTGAACAGGTTTAAATGTATTTTCTGCCTTTAAAGAGGCACACAGTGCAAAGTGTTTGGATATGTGTTGCAAAAATAAAGCTTATTTGAGTGCTGAGCGGCTTTGCATATTATTAACTGTACTGATTTTTACATTTGACTCCAGAAATAAGGATAAGCTTGAAGAAATAAATGAATGGGATCCAAAGACATAAAAGCCCCAAGATACAATACAACATCATTTGATCTATGGAATTTACAAATGTAATGCAGTAACTTGCCCTCAGTGTTGTAGGCTTTAGCTGGACAGAAAATGTAAAGCCAAGGTGTTAATTTGCAGTGAGGGGGCACGGGGATCAGGGGTCACTGCAGAAGAATTTACCAGAGCCTTGTTTGTTAGCCTGCTGGAGCCCAGACTGTAAGAGCTGGACACAGAGAGAAGTCACCAGCAGATAACTGGAGCCTAAACCCATCTACCTCTAATTCATGTTACCGACCAATCTGTGACGGCGAGACGTTCTGCTGAAGGTGAGCTGTGTGTTTGTTTTATCCCATTATCTTTATTGAAATTAATTTTCACCTGTTGAGTTGTTGCGTGTGCTTCTAGTACACATCTGAGGCATTGAGAAGTAAAACCTGTATTTCACAACCAGCAATACTGTTTTCATATAGATATATTCTTTAACATAAAAATATTATATAGAGGCATGCAAATTTAGTTTTTTTTATTTCTTTCTTTACATTTTTCAATGTTGAATTTGAATGAAAATTAAAATCAGTTAAATTCAAGAAATTAACATTAAACATACTGAATAACTATAAAAATGTAGGTGCCTGGAGATGTTTTACCAAACGTTATTCCAGCTGCACTGACTTCTCAGTGTCGTCCATCTAACACATGTTTTACTGGCACAGATGGGTTTCTTTGCTCCGATCTTCCTGCTGATTGTGGCGCTAAGTTCACGCGCTGGAGCAGGAAAATGCCCCAGAGTGTGCAGCTGTGACAGCACCAAACTCACAGTCACCTGCGTCGGCAAGAACCTGACAGTGGTTCCCCCGACTATAGATGAGGTGAGGAACTTAAACGCACAATGAAGTGTCTCCGTTTGACTTCACGCAGCTGTTTGGGGAAGGAGCGATGAATGAAAGCTGTGGAGCTGTGGAGCTGTGGACTCAATTTCTTTATTGATCCAAAATTAATTTGCTAATTGACTGTTGTCTCTGTACTTCTCCTAGGATGTGCAGAAGATCTAATTCCTCCTGATATCAGTCTTAATGCATCTTCTCTGCCTCTGATATATCCTCCATACACTTGCATTGCCTCTCACAGATTACACTGAAACTGGACCTGAGGAATAACAACCTGCAGGTGCTGCCCAGGGGGGCGTTTGTGCTCACACCCTACCTCACCCACCTCAACCTGCAGCGCTGCAACATCATCAAGGTGAAGGAGGGCGCTTTCCGGGCCCTGGGCCGTGTCGTCTCCCTGAACCTGGCCTACAATAAAATTGACATCCTTTACCAGGTGAGAGGAGAAGGCAAAATTACAACACTGAAAAGCTTAAGTTTTATACCTTTATTATTCAGGAAACTCACTGTCTTTCCCTCCCTGTCTCTGCCCTGTGACCTGACGGATGCAGGAGTCTTTTGACGGCCTCTCCTCCCTGAAGGAGCTGCATCTGGACCATAACCGTGTGGAGGAGATTCAGCCTGGAGCCTTCACACAGCTCGGCTTCCTCAACATGCTCGCCCTCACACACAACCAGCTGGTTTACATCGGCAACATGGCCTTCCAGGTACTCACACCTGGGCTTACAGACCTTCTTTTAAATCATCACAATCACAGACAGCCGCCACTGCTCCACGGTTAACCGGTGTACATGCCAGAATAATCCTACAGCAGCCTGACTCCTCTCCCAGGGCCTGAACAACATCAAGTGGCTTCGACTGAGCCACAACTCCCTGAACAACTTGGCCCCTGAGGCGTTCACTGGCCTGTTCACCCTCGGCCGCCTCAGCCTGGACCACAACGAGCTGCAGTTCTTCCCCACTCAGACCATGAGCAGGTGGGAGAGTCCGGAGGAAAATAATGTACTCTATGTCATCATGGTCTCCTGATGGAATATCTTATGATATCTTAGCTTTGTCACTGTGGGAGCAAATGTGTGTCATGATCAAAACACTGAATGCTATGTTTGAGTGCTCCTGACAGAAAGTTGTCATCTCCCCACTCTGTGTTTACAACACCCATTCATGTCTAAGAAGAGAAACCCCCCTCCACTGTTGCTCTTTACTTTTCTTCACTTTTTTCCATTCACATTCTTCTGGTGGCGCTTTTATCAAGGACACGCAGTGCTGCATGTTGTAGATACAGTAACACCATCAGTTAAATTGTGATTTAATTTGAAAAATCAGAATCAGTCCAGTATCATTTTTATTTTAAGTAAAGATGAAATTATCATTCAAGGCCACTAAGGGGCACTATGGGACAAAAACGCCATCAAGATTAGGCAGTGATGCATGTGTCACCTGAAAAAGTAAATGTGATGATATATTATTATCATCATATTGCAATGGCACGGTGGAGTAGTGGTTAGTAAGAAGGCTCTGGGTTTGATTCTTGGGCCTTGGGTTTCCTCCCACAGTCGAAAGACATGCACATTAGGTTGACTGGTGACTCTGTGTGTGAATGTCAATGAGTGTGTTTGTTTCTGTATGATGGCCCTGTGGTAAATAATGGATGGATGGATTGATGGATGGATGGAGCGGTGTTGGCCGCTTCATCCTCATATGGCTCCTGTCTTTTCATATTCACAATCAATTATCTCAAGTGTATTGTCATGGTGAACCACAGTGAAGTTTCCTACTTTGCATCTTCAACTTGGATTGTTCTTTGTTTTAATTTGTTGTCAGTTTGGGATATTACTAACTTATGTGTGGTACAGGTTTTTATTGTACTCTCCTCTCCCTTTAAAGACTTAGTGAAGTCACTCGCCTGGACATGAGCCACAACCCCATGGCCTACCTCGGAGAAGAGTCCGTCTCCATGGCCAAGCTCACACACCTCTACCTGGACCACATGTCCCTTCAGGACCTGTCAGACCAGGCTTTGTCCGGGGCCCCCCGCCTCTCCCACCTGGACCTGAGCCACAATCAGCTTCGTTACATTGAGCCCCTCTTGGGCCCCAAAGAGCTGCGCAGCCTCAACCTGACAGGTACAACTGTGCTCTAAGAGTTACAGGTTTTCATTACATCTTCACATAAAAGCTCAGGTTAAGATACAGGAGGAGGATCTATATGCCCTGTATCATTTTTAATACATTATGTTCATCATGCATTTTCCTGCAGGCAATTCCATCTACTGTAATTGCTACATGCGGCCCCTGAGAGAGTGGGCGAGGGCTGGGGGTGTGAAGCTGCTGGGAGCCTGTGCTGGACCCCCTCACCTCTCAGATGAGCCGCTGCAGGCCGTGGCTCCTCTGGATCTACGCTGCCGCAGCAGGGGGGAGATGCTGAAGGACGAGTTTGAGGAGGACAACGACGAGAGCACAGGAAGCCAGCCCACACCCACACCCACAGCCAAGCCCAAGCAGAAAGTCAAGTGTCCAGTTAACTGTGACTGTGATGTGAGTATTATTTTTATTTGAACATGTGTAAAAAAAAAAAAAAAAAAAAAATTAAAAGTAATAACTAAATTACTGGTTAACTGGTTCTCTCATTAGTTCATGAAAAAAAGAAAGAAAGAAACAAATTCTATCTTTAAAAAACAATACAATCGAAGCCAGTTCGCTGAGTAGATACAACAAAATAATCAATCAATCAAGACTTTATTATTAGACTCCACAGGTCCATAAAGACAAACACACAAACATTTAAAAGAGACAGTCATACCAGTGTTTCCACATGGCTGACTGGTATCAGACTGCACTTAGACCAGTGCAGAATTATGTGTACCATTCAGTCGACAGAATTTATACATCAATTTCCGCAACAGAGCATGACATGAATTCACTTGCAGTTGACAAAATAACTCACTTGCACTGCTCCACCTAGGTTTCCCCATCAAAATACGTAGGCAGTCGTTGTAGGCAACCTGAAGTTTGTAAATACTTGCCTTTTTAAACTTAACCCACAGGGGGGCAGTGTATAGAGGGATACAGTAAGCTCTGGAGAGGTTGGTTTTAACATCATCTGAACACCAAAAGAATTTACGTTTTAAGACATTGGCTTGAGTATATAATACACGTCGCTGCCTGTACATATCATCATCATCAGCCAGATCATCAGTGATCACATGTCCCAAATATTTAACCTAACCAAAATAGTTGGATAAGTTTTACTTTGCTCTTTTTTAAAATTTGTTTTTGACCCTTGTACTAATAGAGGGGTGTGAGTGTCCGAGTCGACCTGCAGCTTTTTAAAATGTAATTATTTGATTTGAATGGATTGTGAAAGAGGAACAGATAATAAGATTATTCCTCTTTCTGCTCGTTTCATTCCAGACTTGAGATTTTGCTTTGCATTTTTAATTGTTTTGTTGTTTAATGGATGACTAATAATCAGTGTTAAAACATGTCTGTAGATTAGTTTACATAATCATCATTTGGGTGAAAATATCTTCATTCTTTGAAGTTCTGAACTCATTGCTGGTGTAAATGCTCTCACTGCTAGAAGGAGAGAAAGAACATCCACACTGCCGGTTTAAAAGCATGAGTGAACACTTTCTTTCTGACAAATGATGAAAAATGTAAAGGCAGGACTTCAGGCAGTCCCACACTGTCATATTTCTACTTTTATGTATTACAGACTTGACTTGTAATGATGAATGCTCAGAAAAATAGCATCATTACTTTGAAGCACTTAGTGGCCAAAAAGAGCAGCTGCTGGTACTTAGTGAAGCCATTGTACCATCAGAAATGGGCAGTTGCAGGGGTCTGTAATTGGTCTAATTACACATCACTTATTATACATACATAATATGCTACTCCTTATCAATACTGCAGTGTCCTTTTGTTTACTGAATAAACAATTGTAATGGCACAGGCTCCACCGTAGCCCTGGCCCTGGCTCATCTGCACTCACTCACTTCAGTTTTAAATGCAAAAGGGCTAAGCACCTGATTTTCTTTGCATCTTTGTTAGTGTTACTAACCTTGCGGCTATCAGAGCTTAAAATGTCATCCCAATGCTATTACTGACACTTTAGGAATTGAGTATAATAGCAGAATAGTTTTTATTGCTTCTATTTTGCCAATTGTGTTCTCTCTAAGAAAAGATATACTGGCTGATTAAATAGAATTTATTTTTATTATTATTATTTTAATTAACTGGTCAGAAACAAAAGTTAGAATGAATATTGATTCAATATTGATATTGCATCTTAATAAGATCACTATGAAATGTGGTTGTATATTAAAGTTGTGGTCACAATCACTACTATAACTACAGTACATTAAGATTAAAGTAAAGTATCGCTTTGCCCACCGCTCCCAGTGTGACCTGCTGTTATAATAAACCATTGTGATCTGACTCCAGATTGAAGCCCAGCATGCCACATGTGAAGGTCAGGGTCACACCAAAGTCCCACGTGGTTTTCCCTCCAAGACGCAGCTGCTGGACCTCCGCAGCAACCACTTCCACTACCTTCCTGCCAACAGCTTCCCAGGCACCAGTCAAGTTGTTTCCCTTCACCTGGAGCTCTGCAAAATCCACGAAATTGAAGGAGGTGCCTTTCAAGGGATGAAAAACTTGTTCTATTTGTATCTCTCTGACAATGACCTTACGTTCTTGGATGCTGGAGTCTTTGCAGGAGCCCCCGAGCTCACCTACCTTCACCTGGAGGGGAACCGGCTGGCACAGTTCCCTGGAGCAGGTCAGTGGTTGGTCAAGTCAAGTCTGGCTGTGGGTGAATTTAAGTTACAGGGATTTACCTTCTGTCTCTCTGTGTCTCTCTGCTAGCTTTGGCACTTTTACCAAGTCTATTAATGCTGCACCTGGAACGAAACGCCATCTCCAAACTAGAGCCTGCTGGGTTGCTGTCCTCAGTCACCCCTAAACTACTGGAACTTTACTTGTCCAATAACACCATTACTGCTATTGCCAGAGGTGCTCTGGATTCAGCCTTCCTAGGAACACTTCACCTAGATGCAAACCAGCTAAAAGAGGTGCCGACACATGCTCTGTCTGAAGTCCCTAATCTGGAGGAGCTGAAGCTGTCTCACAATTCAATTAGTTTGGTGGGACCGAATGCATTCCAGCCTGTATCCCAACATCTGAAGAGGCTTTACATGGACTGGATGGGCATAGAGAAGGTATGAGAGAACACAACTGCACTCAAATCAAACATTTGTTTTAATTATGGTGTTTTTATTACTGGGAACAGCATTTGACGTTACCATAACCTGCAGGAAAATAAGTTGTGACTGTGATTTCACCAATAAGTTGCTAAATAACTGTTTAATGAATAGACTTGTGAATGTTTGTTGTTGTTATCTTGTTAAACCAGAAAATCCAAATTCAGCTAAAAAGGTGTTTTACTACACACTAGACTCAGATAGGCCTACATGCTGACAAGCTAAACAGGAAGCAGGGCTTATATCTGATCAGCTCTTTAAATTGTACCATTGTCCAGATGTCCAGGGATGCTCTGGCAGGGATGGGCCCAGGTCTGAGGGCTCTCACTGTGAGGGGTAACCTGCTGGAGACGCTTCCTGACCTGAGACCACTCACAGGCCTGGAGGTGGTCGACCTGCAGGACAACCCTCTGTTGTGTGACTGTGCTTTGCTGCCCTTACGCAGGTCAGTGCAGATTTGAGAGTTGCTACAGGGACCAAGAAAGCCTAGTATCAGTTGACCTAGATTAATTGCCATTAAAATATACATAATTAATAATAATTATGTGACAGTTTATTAATTCTGTCTCTTTGTGCCGTAGGTGGGTGGAGAATGTAAGTTTGGAAGTGACTGCCTCCTGTGGTCACCCACCTGAGCTCAGGGGTCAAAATGTCAAAGATGTCCAGGTCTTCACATCGTGCCCAGAGAGTGGCTCTCCTCTAAATCAGGAGGTTGTTATGGACCCCAAACCTCCAAAAGTGAAGAAGCCCAAACCCAGTCTCCCAAAGGCCCCTGGAGTCAAAGCTAGGCCTGCCAAGCCAAAAGCTAAACAATCCAAACCAACCAAGAAACAGCCTCCGAAGAAGCCTGCAATGACAAAAGTAGCAAAGAACAAGAGAACAATGAAATAAGTGAACATGACAGTTTTAATCTACACAGTTGGTCGCTGTGCAGTTAGCCAGATCATGTTGATGACTTAGTTATTGTAACCTATGTGTCAAATAAAGATGCATGCCTCCTGTTTTGAATTACAGCTCCTCAGATTGCAATGGTATGTGGAATTCACAAACACTCAACAACACAGTCCCCATTCAATATGTGTTTCATAAGGTCAAGTCCATCTAAAACATTAATGTGTAAAAATATATGTATTTACTAATGTACATTGCAGTATACAACCAATAAATGCATTATCAGGTAATCTTTTGTGTTTTGTTGAGTCTCGTACTGACGTACCGGTTCCATGGTGTAATGGTTAGCACTCTGGACTCTGAATCCAGCGATCCGAGTTCAAATCTCGGTGGAACCTAACATTTACTTCTTGCCCTTGCTTTTCTTTTAATACAAAGGGAAAGATTTGCATTGTTATTTACAGCAAAATGGCACCATCCAACTTGACCACAACAAAAAAAGAGAAACACAACGAGTGATAAATGAATTAAAACGCCGACGGAAACTGCTGGGTTTCTTCCGGGTAAACCTGCTCGTCACAGACTAAACCAAACTTCGCTGATCAAAATGGCAGCAGCTATGGATGTAGACACACCGAGCGGCACAAACAGTGGAGCTAGCAAGAAACGATTTGAAGTCAAGAAGGTATGGTCGGTTTAATCACTTTGGAGGTGTAAACAATCTGTGTAATCTATCTACAGCGCCAAATGTCCGCTAACACAGTTTACTGTCACTAACCAGCTTACATTAGCATGCTAACTCATTGTAGACTATCGCAGTTGGTTGATAAAGTTAGCAGTTAGCTATGTTCCAACAGGGCATGAATTTGCACTTCTCCTTTTGGGGACTAGCTAAAATCTAAATGACAAGAGCCCATACTAATGCAGTGGAGACTAGTAACCCCCAATGTGATTCAATTAATGAATGAGATAAACCATATTAACATTAACGGTCAACGTTAACGGACGCTGTCGGTTTACCCCCGAGCTGGACTCCTGCTAGCTAAGATAGCTTTAGCGTTAGCTTCAACGTTAGCTTTAACGTTAGCTGCACTGCTCCTACATAGTCAGAAACTACAACCACAGTTATAAAATGTTTGTCATCTATAAGTAATATTAATCATATCCTAATATAAAGGTTGGGTGTATACATACGGAATGTATGATACCATGTAACTGGTTTTCTCAATAAGAACAATTTCTTTGTAACGGCTGAAGTCTCCCTTTATTTTGGAGTTCATAAACACAAAAATAAAACCAACCATTCACATTATTTTAATTTTTACATTAATCTCCGAAGTTATCAGTTACAACAGCCTGTGCTCTCTTGGTCACCTACCAACTTTCACGTTGTTTATTGTGTTTCATAAACAGAAACTGAAGATTTAAGTTAAGTTAACACATTCAAAAGATGCGCGTGGCTTATCTTTTAAATGTGTTAAATCTTCAGTATGAAATCTATTCTCTCTTCGTTGCTGATTGTGTTTGTCTTCCCATCAGTGGAATGCTGTTGCGCTGTGGGCCTGGGACATCGTGGTGGATAACTGTGCTATCTGCAGGAACCACATCATGGATCTCTGTAAGTTTGTGGTTTACACACAGTTATGGGATCGATACTGACAGTTGGCACATGCAGACCAGAATTAATGGAAAGACCTGAACAGATGCCATTAGAACAATTATTATGTCCCCATCCTTAGGGCATGAGTGGTTACTGAATGTTTAGATGAGTATGAAAATTATGGTGTCAATAGTCAACCAGACCTCAACTCAACTGAACATGGAAAATTTTGGATCAATGTGTTAGACAGCACTCTGCACCACCATTATCATCAAAACGTGTGGAAATATCCCCCCCCCCCCCCCAGTTGAGTCCAGAGACTTCAAACTGTTAAACTGTTCTGGCCGCACATGGTGGCAAGTAATATTTTTAATCCAAAATGTCATCTGCCTGTATTTTGACTGTGAACATGAGTGTGAAACTGATTTTGATCTTGAGAGAGTTTTACATGTTAGGCTCGACTCTTAGTCAGAAATGAGATCTGGTTTTGTGAAATTTCATGTGTTGACATGTTTCTCTCCCTACATCAGGTATAGAGTGCCAGGCCAACCAAGCTTCTGCAACTTCTGAGGAGTGCACTGTAGCCTGGGGTGTCTGCAATGTGAGTTTCCATGTGGAATAAAATCCTGCCCAAATTTTGTATGAAGTCAACAAATTTATTAGGGCCACAGGGCAATCACACCAAGCTTTTTTAGCTACTGCTAGCCGGCTTACAAACATCCAGCTAAGGTCCTGTGGTCAAGACAATGTGAAAAACACACTTTTAATGAATATTACTGAGAAGAATCATGACACCTTTACTAAAAATGATGCGTTATCTGAAATATCAACTGATATTGTTTGCATTAAAGGTGTTATGACTTTTGAGGAATCTAGGTTAATATGTAAATCCAGTTTAAAGGAAAAAACAAGACACTGTATAAAGTTGACCTTTGACCCCGGCTGTTTGTCTTTCCCAGCATGCCTTCCATTTCCACTGTATTTCCCGCTGGCTGAAGACCAGACAGGTCTGTCCTCTGGACAACAGGGAGTGGGAGTTTCAGAAGTGAGTATCAGTCCTAGATGTATCAGTGTATTACTGTCACACTGAACTGAATTTTAGTATGGTCGCCCATTCGTTGCTTAAGATGGTGAAAAATTGTGAATGTTTTTCCAACAGTTGTATTAACATGTCCTTGTTCTCCCTCTGTGTTCTTTTCCCAGGTATGGACACTAGCTGTGTTACCGTTCACCACCTTGGCTTCTACAGGCATCATTACTTCCCCGCTATTCTCTCCCTAATCCTAGTTGTTTTACACCCATGTATTTGTTTTGGTATGTTGTAAAGTACACAAATAAACACAAATGTTGTCACAAAACATTGCTTGGCTTGCTCCGTGTATTGGTTTGTGAAGCTTTGTTCTGTATTAAATCAAAGTCTGTGTGGATGTGAGAGGCACAGAACAGAAATCTGTCCTCAGTGTGAGAAATTGACTTGGTCAGGTCAGATGTGTGACGCAGAGATTCAAGGCTGAGAGAACCAGGCGATGTGGTACAGCGCAGTAATCCTCTAGCTGAGAGACAGATGCGCCGCATGGATTAAGTGGCCTGGTGACCCACTGTCCCTCTGGGCCTGATTTATCCCCAAGCACCTGTAGAGACTCATGTATATTCAGTTTCTCTTTAAAAAAACAGGAGTGAGCTGTATTATCTAGTAAAAGGAAAGTGAAACTAGTTGGTTAGGGAAAAACAACTCCTGTATTTATTAGAACTGAAACAATCCATCTACAAATTGTCCCTTTTTTAATAATTTTTCCACGAATCAAGCTGTAGCTTCTTCACTTTGTGGCTTTTGACCTGAATATTTTCAGGTTGTCCGAGTGCTCATCAGACACACTCTTTACATTTTAATCTGCCAAAAGGTATTGGAGAAGCTGAAAACTCAGTATCACGACACAATTTACTCTAAATGTACTAAGAGGGATTAAGGAAGAATTCACACAGGCCTGCTGCTTTAACTGTGTCACTTGTAAAAACCTACAGACAAGTCAGAGGACCAGAGAGTTGAATAAAAGACATTTTAGGAAGTTTTTTTTCCTCCCAAATCAGTGTGGTGACACAGAACGTCTGTAAAATGTAAAGGAAACAAACAGCTGAGAAACTTGATGTCCAACCTGTTTCGCGGCAACAGAGGTTTTATTATTGTGAATTGTTTTTTTCCATTAGGGTCAAACATAGACATTTTTTGCATTTATAATAAGAGATCTGTTAACAAAAAGTGCCGACAGTTGAGTGTGAGATTTCGGCTCAGTTTTAAGAGAAAGAAAAGACCAGTAGCTAAACCATTAGCACGTACTAAATGGCTGTAAAAATGTTGGTGAGCCAGTGTCTTAACGCAGGAGTTCCCAGTTTAGCTTTTTCCAGATACAGGTTAAGAAATGTCTCAACCTGTGGTTAAGTAAAGTCCCAGCGGAGACGCAGTGGGGGTTGTCTAAGTATCAGACCTGACTCCTAACCATCGGGTTGCTCTGTTGAGAAGTTGCTAAGTGCTAACAGGCTGAATAAGAACATTTAAAAAAGTAGCCCCACGTTCTCTACATCACTCCAATTAAATCTGTCAACCCGCTCCCACGTTTGAGCTGCACACAGTGGATTAATTTGTCGTAAAGCGTCGTGGCTCTCAGGATGGTTTCAATCACAGCAGATCCACTTCTCCGCTCCGGGCTCGTCCCGTCTATGGCTGTGGCGGGGCGCCGAATTTGGCACTCAGCTTGGTGACGAGGGCCATGATTTTGGGGTTGCTCTGGTACTTGGAGATGTTGGCCGGGTTCTGCGCCACATCCTGGAAGGCAGCCATCACCTCGGGGTCCTGGAATTTGACATGGAAGGGAAACAGGGTCACATTTATGTTCACGGTGCAGCTTTCATGGCTTATGATGAGTTTAAGGAAGTTCACGTTTTAAAATCACACACCCCCAAACATCTGTTTTAGGAGGAAAATAATGAGGTCACATATTCAGAATACAAATGTGAATATATGAGTTTTCTATCCAATTTTTTACCTTCACACTATCGACATTAAAACATTTTTAATGATGCTAATATGCTACACACTGTTCTTCCACTTTGAATCAAATGTGCTATATACAAAAGCTTAGTGATAATTTCAAGTACCACAAAAAAACAAGTATATAATCAGATAAAGATGGCAGGTCAGTGCAGTTTGGATTGTACATTTTCTTTTTGAGATTTCATTCAATGACTGTGCATTAAAACAGGTGGATTGGAATATCTCATAAACCCACTTCCACCAGAAGAAGCTGATTTTGGTCAGAAAACAAGTGGAGCTTGATGAGTTTGTGTCCAACGGCAGCACGGCTGTGAGAGTGCACTGTTGTTCTTTCCCCTGCAGCTTTTTAATCTCTTTTAGTGAATATCTACGTCCATCTATCTATGTGCTGCACTGCCAAAGGCTCAAACACATGATCTACTGTTTGGTATTAAAACATTCTCCTCCCCCTGTTTACATGGGGATGATGACCATACTGTGTCCTGCCCACTTCTGTCCCCTCAAGAAGACCCAAATTATAATAAGACTGGTTTCAAAGATTGGCCGTGGAACTGTTTGGATATAGAAGTTGAATGTTAAACACTGAGTCACCTTCATGGCATTGAGCAGCTCGGGGTCCGTCAGGAGGTCGCCGAGACCTGGCATGCCAGCAGGCGCTCCACCTGGGAATCCAGCAGGACCTACAGAAAAACCAGACTCATTAATGTATTTACACGACGTGACTGATCCTTAAGGCTTTTACTTTGGAGCGTCTATCTCCTCTCCTCATGCAACGAGCCAACTTGGTTCCATTCTCCTCCTACCTGGGAAAAATCCTCCTCCAGGCTGTCGTGCTTCTTCCTCCTGTTGAGGCAAAAGAACGGGATATGAAATGTCATTTTAATTCTAACAGACATTTGTTTTAAATTGTACCATAACTGGTGTATGGACTGACTTATGGTGTGGTTTGTGGGGTCATAGTGACCTTTAACTTCAACCTTTAGGGTCATAGTGACCTTTAACTTCAACCTTTAACCATTCAAATATAATCAATTCATCCTTGATGCCAGGTAAACTTTGTATCACATTTGAAGAGAACCATGAAGGCAGAGATGTTGTGTAGCCCTCAGGGGCATCTTTAACAGACTTCTTGTTATAAAGCAAATGACAGCTGTGCCTTTGAGTTTCTCTTTGGCTTCTCTAAACACCTTGACTATTATATCTTTCATCAACAAACCTCACTGGTTTAATATGAGTTCAGCTTTAAAAGCCCATTTACTGCATGAATCTGAAATGTTAAGTCTCCACAGCAGCTCACCCTCTGAGCCCGCGCATGCTCCTCTCTCGCCTTCTTTACCCGCTCCTGTTTCTCCCTGATCTCCTTCTCTTCTCTCTTGCGCTCATACTTGCGTCTGTGCTCCATGATTTTGTTGGCCTGAAAGGGAGAAATGACAAGTGTGATGTACCGCAGACAGCATTGTCTTTGATTCCCGTTTCTGAAGACCTACTCTGATCAAATGATGATATAACACACCCACATTACACTTAATATGAATGAACTCATTTCAAAAGGTTGTTAAGTGTTTTTTATTCCCTCAGGCATTACCTTAGGCTGGACCTCCTTCAGCAATGCACTGGCATCTTCATCATAGTCCAGTTTACAGGCTGTGGCCAGGTCTTTGGCTGCGTCCTCCCAGTGGCCCAGCAGCCTGCAGCAGCACAAACACACAAACACACACTAGGTAACAGCAGCACAGGCTAGACGGTGAGCAAAGTACTTAACTTTCAGATCACCAAACTGTTGTTAAACTCATCCCATCCCTAAACATCCTTCAGGTTAATCAGAAGGCCACTGTACGCTTCGAGGTAACAACAGCCTTGCTTTCTGTAACACACTGCTCCAATAGATTTTTTAAACCAATTGCAGTGTCACACTGTGGTATCAGTTTTGAGGCACTTCAGACGGTGCGTTCGAAGTCTATAAAATAAACAAGGAATGCAGACAAAATCCCTCAGTTTTGTTCACGTTTTGTGTGTATTCATTTTTTTTTTCAGAAGAGTATTTGCAAAGAAAATTCAAAGATGTTAAAGCTTTCTAGAGGAAGAGTGAACATCAAGTCAGGAGGATTACAGTCTCCACATCACTCCGTACAGATCTAATGTTCTTAATATCTCATCTCTTGTGGATGTCAAAGTCCCATGTGTTCTTTTGCAAAGTGTCATTTCCATTTAAATGTTGTCGTTTTTTATGCCCAAATAAAAAAAAATTACACATACGACTTGTGGATCATCTCATGTTGGACACCGACTAGTGACAGGAAATTATTATTTTTGCTTTGCATGTAACTAAACAGGACCCTGTTACCTGGTTTTAAAACACACTACATGATTAAATGTCATGTTAAATGTCATGTTCCTGGGTTATTCCTGGTTATTTCAGCGCTGATCCTATGGTTTGGAACACAAATATTAAGTGCCACTTGCCAAACAAGTTGAGGTGTGCTATCCCGGAGTGTGTTTACACTGAGGGTTTGGTTATGGCGCTCATGTGTGTAGTGGAAGCTCTTCACCAGCTGTTTGTTAACCTTACACACTGGAAAACATCTGCGCTGTGGTAGAACCTTGAAGCAGAAATGTACCTGTGAGCTTTTCCCCTCCACTTGTATGGCTGTGCAGAGTCTGGGTTGATGCTGATGGCTTTGTCACAGTCTCTTATAGCTGCGTTGGGTTTCTGCATCTGGATGTAGACACTGATACAACGAGAACAACCGATTACACTCAGTCATTCAGAGAGAACGTATCATTACTAAACACCACCACACCTTTTAATGCAGGTCATTTTTTGCGAGGACTCAAACAGCCTCGGTACTTTAACACTTTGTAATGAATAATCTGAATGAATTATGCAGGCGGCTCTCACCTTGCCCTCTTGGCGTACATGATGGCTACACAGGGATTCAGCTTAATGGCTTCAGAGAAGAGTTCCAGAGCTTTCTGCAGGTCGCCTATAAAAAATTAAGAAATAAAAAGAAAAACTTAGAGATCATAGACATAATGAATTCAAATCAAACTCTTGCATAGCTTTCTGTGTGTGCATGCAGTCTGCCAACCTACCTTCTCCCAGAGCATTAATAGCCTCTATCTTCTTCTCATTGGCCAAATCCATCATCTCATCTGTGACCTGAGGAAGTGTAGAGACACAGATGTTCAAACCAATCTCGTCTTACGGCTTCAATCTTTAATGCTGGCCAGGAATCTTCTCAATATAATGTTCAGTTTCGACTCAAGAGAACAGGGTTTGCATGATTTAAACAAAACATTTTACCTCAGCGTTTTCAAATCCTTCCATGTCCTGTGGCTCAACAGTGTCTGGCTCGATCACCCCCTCGTTGTCAATTTCTGAGACAAACAAAGTAAAGCCAACATTTAGAATAAGCTCTTCTTAGGTCCCACGAAGAATGTTCTTTAGTTTTGTAAAGGGGTTTTTACAATTTTCATCGAGGAAGATACGTTTTGTTAACAAACTAAGATTTGTTACAACCAAACAAGACTTGGCACAGATGTAGTCAACCTGTGGATGGGTGATTGTAGAAACTGTCAGTATAAACAAACCTATTTCACTCTCCTCGCTCTCAGAGCGTGCAGGAGCGTCAGGCTCTGGGGCTGAAGCTGAAGCTGATGTAGGGGGAGGACCACAGGGGCAGCCACCCTGCAAGTCAGAGAGCACTCTGTTACATCTGCAGCATGAAAACAACTGCAAATACTATTCAACTAAATGTTGGTGTTTTTCTTCTAAACACACATCAGAATAATACAATTAAATAAGGAACAGAAAAATAAAAACATATAAGCACACACAATGATGGCAATATTTGTTTATTACCTGGCATGAACCCATCTTGGCCAGAGGAGGGATTGTGGCCCCCATCCTGCAATGTAAGTACAAAGGGCAATCCAGTGAGCAGTGAAAGTACCTTAGTCATTTAGAAGTAAAATCTGTCAATGACAATTATTCATATTGAAATATAAACATATGTATACCATGATGTGGTTACAGTTTAGTGCCCTCCTGCTGCCTACTTTACAAATTCAAAGGATCTGGGCCACTGTTGCTTGAGGAAAGTGGATGGAAATTATTATGATTCAACACAACCGTGACCTAACAATGTTTTGTCAATTGAATGGCTTCAGTCCAACACTTGGCACTTAACCATTTAGTTTCTAAATACCTATGTTATACTGAAAGGTGAGCTGTTCGTGTGATTTTCAGGGTTTCTCGTGCTCTTGCCTGACGTTACACACACACACACACACAGGTCCATAACTGTGCAGATGGGCGGGACAGGGCACGTGGTGAATCTGCAGTCTGGTTGGGACTCCAAGTATTATACTAACACGATGACAGAAAAAGTCTTCTCTGCTGATTTTACAACCTTATTTCAAGTAACAACTTTCAACACACGCAGTGCAGTGTAATGTGTGCGGTGTGTTCACAGGCTGGAGCAGCCGCTGCTCCGCGGTGCGGTATGGTGCACTGACCCCAGCAGCCAGGTCCGGAAGAAGCTCATCTCCGGGAGGTGCAGGAGCCCGGGGTTGGACTCGCACATCTGCACGAAGCCCTTCAACTCCGCCACTTTCCGTGGGTCCATCTTGCTCTGTCACGTCCAGCACGCAGTGCGCTGCATGCGTGAAACACAAAGAGGAAAAACAGAGTCAACAACTTCACCAGTCGGGCTTGTTTACATGCCTGGCTGCTAGCGTTAACGCTTGGCAGCGGTGATAAGCTAAGGTACATGAAAGCAGCAGGGACTGAATGAGCGTCTTCGTTTTAACTTCACATTTCACATTCCCCCTGCAAAAACCCTGCAAACCACCGCGTGCGACTGTGCAAAACTGACATTAATAACAGTTTCAATTAGCACAAGACAGAAGTTTCTAGAAATGTGAAACCGTCCGTGGCGCGGTGACTGTTTGACGCATGATACCGAGGTTAGCTAGCTGCGGCTCGGCCGCGGCCAACACAAACACCCCGGGCAGCAGCCGTGTGGTTCAGCCATGCGAAAGGAAACGCACCCGATATGAAATGTGCTCCGTTGACACCCGAGAAGAACAAACCACCGGGGAAGACTGGCTGCAGCCGAGTTTTATCGCCACCGTTTCACTGGTTGTGGCGTCACTGCTGTGTTTTCATTCAGGCGAGTCGTCGGACAGACCCACAGACCATGGTGGTGCTGTGCCCTCGGTCTGGCCTGGCAGGACTTTACAGGCGTCATGTAAGGGTAACCATGAGGCTAATTACACCATACGGATGAAACGAAAGCTGCAGTTTTCACACGGCCACCCAAAGCTGTGAATATGTTAGAGTCACAGTGAATCAAATGATGGTAACAGATAAACATTGGGGTTAAATCCGAAGAGTGATATGGATTTTTATGATGTAGTTTTGATAGGTGCCTGAATGAAATGAAAACACCTTGACAGTATGAAGCATATACTTATAGAAAAGGTTGGTGGTCCTTAAATAAAAGTGCACATTGATCCACGATTCTAAAAAAAAAAAAATCAGGTCATTTCTAAATTGAAAGATTGTGGGATTAAGCGCCTCTGCCTAGAAAGCCAAACTCAGGGAACGAACTCCCACTATATGAATGAATGTAGCAAGTAATCATGGGAGCAGCGAGCTAGCGACAGCTAACAGTGAACAGGAGGGGGATATGATTGTTTTATGTGAATATTTTAACATTGGTAAGTCGCTGTACATAAATATCCGGTGTCATCTGTCTGTGGACTTTGAGCCTCACTGACTCTGACTCTCGATGTCCACAGCGGGACGAGATGTGTGACTGATCCGTGTCCTCCAGCTGCAGCAACATGTTGCCCTCAGCCAGCACCTTGGTCAGGTCTGCTGTCAGGCTGCTGCCCCGGCGTCGGCAGTCAGCTCCAGGTGAGCCCGGCGCCCTTCATGTGTAGTCACTGTCACTATAATATGTCCACTTTTACTCCCTTTACTTTTACAGGGAATCACTTGAACCCGCTCCTCCACTACTTTTATATGACTGTCACTGGTTTGTCCTCAGAGAGTGAGAGTTTTGCCATGTTTAACGTGTGACCCTTTGCTATAGCAGTACCTGGGCCACTTGGGATCTTTCATACCAGCAGCAGGACATCTAAATCTCTCAGTCTGTCATTTAATCAACTGCCTGAGTCAGTTAGAGAAATGTAAAAAAAAAAAAAAAAAAAAAAGAATACACCTTCATCATAACAGTTTTTCTCATAACAGAGGTGAACCACTGGACTTATGGTACACAGTAAATGATGTAGTTGAAATAGATCCACATCCAGCTACTACAACAGTACATTTCCAAATGTCTGCCTACATTTATCTGGGGATCAATAAAGTATCTATCTATCTATCTATCTATCTATCTATCTATCTATCTATCTATGGGAGCACAGAACAGATTTACAGAAATGTCAGACCACAACGTATGGTCCATATCACTGGATTGTGACTGTATATGGGCAGGCACACGTATAGCTTATCCATGTTTTATGCATTATGTGCACCGTCACTTCATAGCTTCCAGCCACGCCAGCCTGTGTAGAGTTTGCATGTTCTCTATGTGTCTATATGGATTTCCTTCAGGGTCTCCAGCCTCCTCCTCCCACAGCCCAAAAACCATGCAGGTTCAGGTTAATTGGTGAATCCAAATTGCCCCTAGGTGTGAATTTGAGTGTCAGTGGTTGTTTCCTGATAGACTGGCGACCTGGCCAGGGTTAACAGTGTGGTCGCTCAGTGTGCACAGGGATTAACTCCAGCCCTTCACAACCCTGTAGGGATAAATGGCACAGATAACATGTGAACTTGCCATCACTCAAGTGTATCTTTGGCGTTTCTGCACTGCAATATATGTGAACCAATACCAGCATCTGTGGGAAGTTCATATTGGTCAGTTGTGCAGCTCTTCTCTGTGAAACACAGTCTGACAGCTGATGTAACAGAGTGTTTGCTCTCTGTGTTGTGTTGCTCTCTGCAGGATGTGTTCGGTGCCTGTTCAGAAACATCTCTGTGAAACCAGGAGGTTTGAAACCAAAGACAGTTCCACCCCGATACCTGGGCCAGCCGAGCCCTTTCACTCATCCACACCTCATCAAACATGGTGAGTGTTGTTGACCGAAACAACTACACCTGTAAAGCAAATGATTTTTAATGGACAAAGGTGCAATTAAAAGTTACTCAATACTGTTCACACATTTAACTTCATTCATCACTCTATGCTGAATGTAAAGACATGGAGAAGAGATCGTAGCAGAGTGTGTCACTAGCTCTCTCTCTCATGATAACCCTGATCTCTTCTCCTCAGGTGAGGTGACCCCAGGCTTGAGCCAGACAGAGTTCGAGCTCCGTAGACACCGACTGGCTTCGCTTATCGAGGCCCAGGCAGACAAGCTGGGACCCTCTGCCTCCTCTTGCAACCACGTGGTCATCGTTTTGTCTCATCCAACCCGCTACATGACCAATGACATCCCTTATCCCTTCCACCAGAACCAGGTGCATGTTTTGTCTCATGTTGTCTTCATCTTCTGTTTAATCGCTTGTGCAAATGGGGGTTTGTCAACAATACTGAAGGAAAATTCTTTTTAACTCGGATATACACCATTACTCAGCTTTTGTCTTGTTGTGTTTTGGGGTTTCTGATTGTAATTTCAGCAAGGCTTTGCTAAATTAACCATGGACCAAATGTTCTGCAGGATTTGCTCTACCTCAGCGGCTTCCTAGAGCCTGACAGTGCCTTGGTTCTTCACGGGAAAGGGAGACCAGACCAGGCCATCTTGTTTGTCCCCCGCAGAGACCCAGGCAGGGAGCTGTGGGACGGGCCCCGGTCTGGGAAGGACGGGGCGGCTGCTTTGACCGGCATAGAGAGAATTCATAGCACTGAAGAACTTGGCCTTGTGCTCAAGGCCCTTAAAGGTTGGTGGGTGGAAGTGAGAGGACACATGTCCAGGACAAATGTCTCTTCACAGAAATAAGTCTACAGTGATACCACCAGTAGCAGATTTACTATTAAAGCATGGCTGTTGTTAGCAGATTTATTAGTTATAGCTACAAGGCTATAAGTCTGGGAAACCTCTGCTCCAGCTGATCTATAATGTTCCCAGAATACTATTTTTAAAGCAAGGACCATGTGCTGTTATGTACTACATACAGTGCCTTGCAAAAGTATTCATACCCCTTGAACTTTTCCACATTTTGTCACGTTACAACCACAAACTTAAATGTATTTTTTTTTTTTTTTTTTTTTACAAATTAACGAAAAAATTGAAGTTTTTGGCCTACATGCAAAACACTATGTGTGGCAGAAACCTAACACTGCACATGAACCTGAACACACCACCCCCACAATGAAACATGGTGGTGGCAGCTTCATGCTGTGGGGAGGCTTTTCTTCAGCAGGGACAGGGAAGCTGCTCAGACTTGATGGGAAAATGGATGGAGCTAAATACAGGGCAATCCTGGAGGAAAAGCTGTTAGAGGCAGAAAAAGACTTGAGACTGGGACGGAGGTTCACCTTCCAGTAGGGCACCGACCCTATACACACAGCCAGATCTACAATGGACTGGTTTACATCAAAGCATATCCATGTGTTAGAACGGCCCAGTCAAAGTCCAGACCTAAATCCTACTGAGAATCTGTGGCAGGACTTGAAAACTGCTGTTCACAGACGCTCTACATCCAATCTGACTCAACTTGAACTATTATGCAAAGAAGAATGGGCAAAAAAGTCAGCCTGTAGATGTGAAAAGCTGGTAGAAACACACCCCAAAAGACAAAAGAAGGTGGTGGGGGACTGAATACATATGCATGCCACACCTTTCAGATTTTTATTAGTAAAAAATCTTAACATGTATCATTTCCCTTCCACTTCACAATTATACACCACTTTGTGTTGGTCTATCACGCAAAATCCCAATAAAATACTTATAAGTTTGTGGTTGTAATGTGACAAAATGTGGAAAAAGTTCAAAGGGTACGAATACTTTTGCAAGGCTCTGTATATACACTAAGATGGTGTATGTCAACCCTCTAGAATGATCTACATTTACATATAAACGGGTCCTAAAATATGGTGAAATGAGTTACAATTATCAATCTTTTAACACCAGTTACACAAATCACTGTATTCTTGTCCATCACGAAAACATGAAGTCACACTCACAGTTTAGGCAGAAAAAAAGGATGTGAATCCACCAGATAATAGCTTAATCAAAAGCTGACCAGAGTCAGGAGTTATCAAACCTGGAGTCCAGTAAATGAAACAGGATTTACACCCTCAGGAAGCACATGATGAGAAGAAGACTCATCCAGAAGAGTTTAAATATTCATTAGTCCACAAGTGTCTATAAATAAAGATGGTTACTCTCCCTAGAAGCCGGCGTCCAGCTTAGAGTCTCCAAAGACCCAACACAAAATGATAAGTGAGGTATAAATGACACTCAGCGTCAGAGATAGAGACTTTAGTGAGTAACTGCAGCTGGTTAACATCTGATCATGAGTTGACTATTAATAGATCATGGTGTCCATGACCATCATCATCACTGTGCACCTCAAGTTTGTTAAAGATCAGCTCGACTCTTCACAACATTACTTGGGAAATGTTTTGTGAGCTGATCAATCAATCAATCAATCAATCAATCAATCAATCAATCAATCAATCAATCAATCAATCAATCAATCAATCAATCAATCAATCAATCAATCAGTCAGGCTTTATTTGTATAGCACTTTTCATGCCCATGGCAGCTCAAAGTGCTTCACATGTTAAAAACAAACAATATAGGGGACACATATTGGGAGACATAGGGAACACATGTTAGGGAGACATACATAAATTTGCAAACACATACACATTCACACAATAATGTTAGAACAATGGATTTTATCGGGGAAACGCTATCTAATACTCACTCATTTGCAGTGGGGAAAACACTAGATAAAATGAAGTAAAATAAATAAAATTGAGAAGAAGAGAAAGACACTAGGTAAAATGAAGTAAAATAGATAGAATGAGAAGATAAGAGAGATACTAGATCAAATGAGGTAAAATCGAAACGGAAGACACAGCTGTGTTTGTATAAAGGTGAAACAGGGTGGAGGGAGCATCGTGATTTGTTGCTCTTGGACCTGTACAGCTCGGCACCATTGAGGGAAAAGGGAATTCCCAAGTTTATCAAGATTTCTTCCAGCACCCTGGCGGAAGCTGAGAAGACTAAACATGAAAGAAAACCTGCGACAGAATGACTTCATACTAAGAAAATCCATGTTTGGGTTGCAGAGTCAGAGTCAACCCTCAGTCAGACATCCTGCTAATGGAGGTTCAACCAGTTATTAAACCCAAAGACTCACTGACTTTTTCCACCAGTGGGGAAAAAAGACACAAAACATTGTCAGTATTTTTGTGTTATTAGCATAAGTACATCATGTGTTTGCCTGTACTTATCAACTAGATAAGGATCAGATCGTACCAATTAATGCAGAAAACCAACTCGTAAACATTCACATATGTTTTTCTTTCCACTGTACATAATATAGTTCCTACAAGGTGAAAAGGGTGAACAGTCAGCATCTTCATTAGGAGTTAGTTTGACTAGTATTACAGTAGTGCAATAATCTGAATAAAATATTCTGTATCAGAGAATTTGACTAATAAGTTTAGGTTTGTGTTATAGAATAGAATAGAATAGAATAAACTTTAATGTCCCACAGGGGAAATTTGTTGTGGACTCAGTGCATGGTAAAAAAAAAAACCTGCCTTAATATACATAAAATACATAAATGGCAGTTGACATGTACACACACACTCATGACACACCCAGTTAAGGGTTAAAAATATTAAAAAGTAAACAAACAAACAAACAAGCATCAGTTATTGCACATCTCCCAGATAAAAAATAAAAACAAGAGTTATTGCACACCTCCCAGGCCTCAGCATACACCATCTACAGAGCTATTCAAAAGTTTGATGGAGGTGGGTACAAAAGAGAATTTAAAACGATTCAGTCTGCATTTAGGGAGTCTATACCTTCTACCGGAAGGCAAGAGCTCGTCATTTTCTAGAAGGATATGGGACGGGTCTGACAAAACCCTCCGTGCCTGCCTGACTACAGACTGCTCATAGATGGACTGGAGGGAGGGTTTGTCAGTCCTCCCCATCACCTTCATAGCAGTCTGGACCAGGCGCTGCAGCTTGGCTTTAGACTGTGCAGAGAGGTTGCCATACCACGCTGTTATGCCATATCTAATAACGCTCTCTATTACTGCCTGATAAAAAAGAAACATAATGTTTTGACTGACCCCGAACACCCTCAGCCTACGTAGAAAATACAGCCTTTGCTGTAAGCGACAACAGACCATGATCACAACAGACATGATCACTCCAGCTGAAGAGGTTATCCATCTGGATGCCCAGGTACCTGTAGGATGTGACCTGTTTAATTTCCTCCCCATGTATGGCCAGTGGGGTATGATCCCCCACTGACCGGGGGTCCAGCACCATCTCCTCAGTTTTTTTGGTGTTGATGATGAGGTAGTTCTCATTACACCAATGAACAAATTTGTTCACTTCTGTGAAGTATGATGAGGGGTCTGAGTTCTGGTGGAGCAGGCTGAGAATGGCCGTGTCGTCTGAAAATTTAAAAAACATGTTGCCGGGAAGAGAATTAGTGCAGTCATTTGTATACAGTGTAAACCGGACCGGTGAACTTACGCAGCCCTGTGGTGCACCTGTATTAATGCATTTGGATTCAGAGATTGAGTCGTTAATTCTGACATTTTGGGTTCTATCTGTTAAAAAAGAATAAAACCATTTAATAATAAAGGGATTAACATTCATCTGGGTCAGTTTCTGTAGGAGCAGGTGAGGCTGCAGTGTGTTAAAAGCTGAGCTAAAATCAACAAACAAAAGGCGTGCATAGGCCTTGGGATCTTCCAGGTGCCTGAGAGTCAGATGCGTGATGCTGTTAATTGCATCGTCCATGCTCCTCCCCTGCCTATAGGCAAACTGTAGTGGGTCTAGTTCTGATTTAACGTCACATTTAAGCATGGATACCATATATTTTTCAAAACATTTCATGACAATAGAAGTTAAAGCCACCGGTCTAAAATCATTGTTTCTGTGGGACAAGATTTCTTTGGGATGGGAACAATGGTAGCTCTTTTCCAGAGGGCAGGAACTAAATGAGATGTTGTCATACTGAATATCGAGTTCATATTTGCTATGCCAGTGACATTCCCCTGCCTTTAGACATAAGGCTAATAGGCTGAGCAAGCTTATTAAAACACATTAGAGCATTTGGAAATAGCACTGTTTTTAATCGTTTCTTTACATTTTTAGTTTTGGTTATGCTTCAGAAAAGCACACATTCGATCACTACAACTAATTTGGACTTTAACTTCACCACATTTTCTCTGATCCTCTTTCAGGCACTCTGCTTTGGTATGATAGTTCTCAGCCCACTCACCCTCGGCTCCACCAGACATATGTGTCTCCTCTGCTGGAGTCGGGGCCGATGCCACGCTCTCTCAGGCCCCTCATACACTCTCTGAGGGCCCTCAAGAGCTCAGCAGAGGTGGCGCTCATGCAAGAGGCGGGTCGTATCACAGCACAGGTTGGTGTTAATCCCTGCAGTTGAGAAGTATTTTTGATTTTCCTTTTCTCCCTTAACCACGAGAGACTCTTTGATTGACAGTGATACTTCTCTCTCAGGCTTTCAGGAGGACGATGGCTCTGTCTCAAGGAGACGTGGATGAAGCTGTGCTCTTTGCTAAGGTAACTGAAAGACTCTTTGTTCAATCAGGCTTCATTTGTATAGTACTTTGTATAGCTGCCCACAGCAGCTCAAAGTGCTTTACATGATAAAAACAAGGAACATAGGAGACGCATATTGGGAGACTCACATACATTCACATTCACATACGGATTCACATAATAATTGTATAACATTAGATTTTAGAGGCATCGAGGAAACGCTATCTTACACGCAATCATTTGCAATGGGGAAAACACTAGATAAAATGAAGTAAAATAGATAGGTGTAATAGGATAAAATAGAATAAGAGTGAATTAAATCAAATAGAATAAAAAAGATAATAATAAATAAAAAAGAAGAAAAAAAAACTCTTCACTGCCTTGTTATCACACGTGGCCCGTCATGATCTTCATGTCTTTTATTGATTAGTCACTTCAATGTGAATAACTTTGTGTTACCAAGATGTCGATGATTTAGATTAAAGGGTTGAGTAAAAGCAGTAATGCAGTGTTGATTTTAGATGTTTATCTTACCAGCTTGCCAGTTACGTATGTGTGATATCCTGTGTGATAAAAACCTGTAGAACCAAGTTACTGTGGTTTTCAGTACCGTGTTATAGTTGCTACATATTTAAAACGCTGCTTTTATTGAAATGTTAATATAATAAATAATATTTTGTTTTATAGAGTTAAACCCTTCTGACCCTCACCAAATACCTAGTTACTGCATTTTGCCTTTCGTAGGGCAGTGATCACAGCAAACATGAAGAGTGACTTCTCAAGTAGAAAAATCTTTTATAACATTACATCTTATTCCAGTTTGATTTTGAGAATCGTTTCCATGGCGCCAACTTCCTGGCCTATCCCCCCGTGGTCGCTGGAGGGAACCGAGCCAATACGCTTCACTACATCAACAACAACCAGATTGTAAAGGTAAAGGCAGGTGCTGAATGTGCTGAATGGATATTGAATGGTTCATATGTATATAAAACTGAAATAAAAATATACATAACTAGCTAACACGTATAACTTCTTTCCATTTTCCCCTCCGTCTTCCGCTTCAGGATGGTGAAATGGTGCTGCTCGATGGTGGCTGTGAATACTTTGGTTATGTCAGTGATATCACTCGAACATGGCCAGTGAATGGGAAGTAAGTGCAAGCTGTGCCACTCAAAATGAAATGAAGCCGGAGCTGATGACAACTATTTCTCTTACAATACAAAAACCTGTGTGTCCTGCCAGGTTCAGCCCGGCCCAGGCTGAGCTGTACGAGGCCGTCCTGGAGGTCCAGCGCTCCTGCTTGTCTCTGTGTTCACCGGGTGTCAGTCTGGATCACATCTACAGCACCATGCTGGCTCTGCTGGGCCGACAGCTCAGGCAGTTAGGGATCATCAAGGCCAGTACCAGTGACGCTGAAGCACTAAAGGTAATAATTCATATCTAAGCATCTGAATGATTCTGATCTGACAGATTATTCCTGTGCTTTACAACATAAAACAGCTGTTTGCTTTTAGAAAACCAAATTATTGTGTGAGCTGCAAAGTTGTATTTTCAATCTAGTACACCCTTGGTCTGCTGTGTCCCACAACCGCACCAGAGAGACACAATTCTTTCAAATTATGACTATTTCCAGGTTTATTGGGTTATTTCTATTTTATTTTATTTTATTTTTTACATTTTCCCTGTAGGACTTTATTCATCCTCTCGCCACTGGTTTGCAGTCTGTTTTGCCAATGTAAATGATGAAGTGGACTAATCACACCCTCCCTGAAACACAATATGCTCATATAACTCTGCGTTATAGAGGCACTCCTTTCCTGCAGTGGTTCGTTTCTGGGAAAATAAAGTGAGCAAGCCAAACCGAGGCTGAATACATTTACATTCAGCTCTGAAAACAAAAACATAATGTATGGTTGTAAAACAAAGTTTTTTTTGACAGCAAATGGTCTGTTTATTCTAGATGCATTACAGTCTTACACTTCGATTCTTCATTAAGACAAAGAATCAAAAACCTTTTCACACTTAGACATTAAGAAAGTCCTGGGCCGGCCTAGGAGTCCTCCTCTTCTGACTCGGTCCTCTCAGCACAGTATGGCTGTAGTGATTTTTTGTGTAAAGTTCACCTTAAATTTCACCCCTTAAATTCTTCTAGAATCAGTTGTGCCCATGATGATGCTCTACGACAATGAGGTCAACTTCTGTATAACTTATAAAGCTCTGTATAGTGGGGCAGATAAGCTCATATATGGAAGGAATTGTGCATTTTAATGACTAAAGCATGAAACTTTCAGCATTTCATCTACATACCCCAAGGTTTAATTTTAGACGTGGAACCACTTTGGTGGCTGACCTTTGGTGACGTTTAGGGGTCTTTAGGGGTCTTTTCCCACATTATTCCCCATTGGAAACCTATGAAAATCTGGGAAGTAAATCATTACCAATACATTTCTTCACCATTGTGTTTAGGAAGGTGTGTAATATCATGTAATAAAATGTTGAAATTCAACTCCAGTGGGAAACCCCCTAAAAAACTACTCAAAGTTGGGGTACCCGTGCAGATTTTGCGAAAATTCCGTGATGTTAAATTTGGCCTAAAGTAACTTGTGAGGGGTCAAACTAGGGGTTTTTCATGATTCTGAGTTGATCGCAAACATTAGTTTTTCAGCCAAAACACTCCTTGGTGGAAAAAAACAGCCACACCCACTTTTCCTGTTCATTGGAACCCCCCACCACCACCAATAGAATGTATTGCAGAGTATTGCAGAGAAGCCATTCCTTAGCATGGCAGAGGTTGTGTCACATATTACTACTAAATACTCAATAATATAACGTATATTCATCGTCTGTATAACGTTGTACAAGAAAAAAGGCTACAGAATATAAAAACCTCTAGTTTGACCCCTCACAAGTTACTTTAGGCCAAATTTAACATCACGGAATTTTCGCAAAATCTGCACGGGTACCCCAACTTTGAGTAGTTTTTTAGGGGGTTTCCCACTGGAGTTGAATTTCAACATTTTATTACATGATATTACACACCTTCCTAAACACAATGGTGAAGAAATTTTTAATGATTTACTTCCCAGATTTTCATAGGTTTCCAATGGGGAATAATGTGGAAAAAGACCCCTAAAGACCCCTAAAGGTCAGCCACCAAAGTGGTTCCACGTCTGAAATTAAACCTTGGGGTATGTAGATTAAATGCTGAAAGTTTCATGCTTTAGTCATTAAAACGCACAATTATTTTGCTTATCTGCCCCACTAGTAAGGGATAGTGACTCATTGCCACGGAGTTGTTTTCGATGTAAATTCATGCAAAACAGCCGATGCTCCATCTCTGCATTTGCCTTAAAAACAACTCTGTCTCGTAACGTTCCATTATTATCTCATAGCGTGGTGAATGTGCAGGTCACAACTTGTGCACGAGAACGTTTTGGAGTTGTTGGATTGTGTATTTGATGAGTTTTGATGAGGGAAACCAAGAAATCCCATGAGCCTCTGTAGTGCAGCTCTGAGCAGCTCACGGCTCTGCTCCGCCGTTCTAAAAATAACTTGCGCCGACAATTATAGGTAATGAACCTCAACCTACTGCTATCACTATAACGATTATGGCAATGGGCCAATTTTTTTTTTTTTTTTAAAGTATATTTTTTGGCTTTTTCATGCCTTTATTAGATAGGACAGTTGAGAGTGTGACAGGAAATGGGAGGCAGAGAGCGGGGGAATGACATGCAGGATAGGGCCGTCCGACGCGGGACTCGAACCGGGGCCGCCTGCAGCGAGGACTTAAGCCTCAACACATGGGGCGGGTGCTCTACCAACTGAGCTAAACACCGCCCCGGCAATGGGCCAATTTGCCAAAATGTTGAACTGTCCCTTTAAATGTTTGCTTATGCCAGGCTGCTCGAAGGTACTGCCCCCACCACGTTGGTCATTACCTGGGCATGGACGTCCATGACACTCCCGAGTTGTCGCGCTCACAGCCTCTACAGCCGGGGATGGCCATCACTATAGAACCAGGTATGGATCAACTAGGCTTTTAATCAGGTGTACACCCAGAACAGCTCATGTTGTCCCTGCGTTCACACATTAACTGCTTTTCTCCTTCTTTTTTTCTCCTTCACAGGTTTGTACATCTGCGAGGACAATGACCAGGTGCCAGAGCGTTTTCGTGGCCTGGGCGTGAGAATCGAGGACGACGTGGTGATCCAGGACAGGGGAGGCCCCCTGATTCTGTCCTCCGACGCGCCAAAGACCATCGCCGATGTAGAACAGGCCTGTGCCCAGAGATAGGACGAGGACAGACAGATGAGTGACCAAGTGAGCGGCAGAGTACAGAGTCTCCACGGTGATGACATCATCAGGCTCAGGGCCCAGGTACATGGAAAAAGTGGCAGTGCATTGCAAGACTCCAGTTTAAGACCTCATTTTTACATCTGGTTTTGGGGGGCACATAGATTTATTGGATTGCACAAAGTCTGAATATATAGTTCAACAAGACACACAACCCCTCGGTTTGGAAAGTTGTTAATGAATAGTTCATCTACAGTGACGGCAGATTTAGTTGTGTGTTCAAGAATCACAGTGCAGCCAGACAGTGCGTATAAACCATGCCATAATTGTAACTACACATCAGGGCTACAGTGGTTACAGTGATACCACACACAGACCGACCTTAATCATATACAGTACAATATATGTATCTAGTTGAAATCCAAGGAACCACATCGAGTCTGTATTTGTCTTAAGATCCAATGCTGCAGCTTAAGATCCATGGAAACAGTTTTATTCCTAAAACCACCAGTATTTGCTCGACACCATGTTTTTCAGAATAGCCAACACCATCATGAAACGCCACATGATAAATGTTCAAAAACAAAAACAACAACCTCTGAAGCCTATATGCACACATCATTATACTGTTACACGCAGAAAATGCATCATTCTTTCCCAGCTCATGCTCCAGCACAAAAGATCAAAATGCCAGATGTTGAACTTGCACTCACCGTGCTGTGGGATGGTCAGGAAGGACCAGATGATGTCAAATCAACAGATCACCCTGTTAAAGCACAGAGGTGATGAATAAAGAGGAACCTGTACACAACAGCTGCTCCTGATGCACCTGGAATGATTAGAAATTACAACATGAATCCACTGAAATGTGAAAAAGTCTATACTATACGTGTGTATAAGT
This sequence comes from Trachurus japonicus, assembly GCF_045865225.1. NCBI lineage: Eukaryota > Metazoa > Chordata > Actinopteri > Carangiformes > Carangidae > Trachurus > Trachurus japonicus. The sequence continues at coordinate 23,742,359 of NC_140914.1, read as the reverse complement.
ATATGTGTGTGTGCGTGGGGGGGACTCTTGTCTTTTCAGCATAAAAAATGTGATCCCTTTTAAGGAAAATGGTGTTTATATGTATTAAAAAGATCTTGTTATTCTTTCTTTCATAACTGATCAATTCAGCTCAGTCAATTAGGCTGAAAACCCTCAGTCCCAGTGCTGATGTGATGTGACATGACATCAGTAGGACCCCAGTAGTTTGCAGGTCTGCTTTCATGACATTATTTTTGACTTTCTAGGCCACATGTTTGTTTCTCATGGATCTGCCCACAGCTGCATAAACCTGCTACTAGACCAACATGTAATGACTAAGGGCCCCTAATGACCCCACTGTTCTCCCACTTTCTGTGTGTTATATACACAGTGGTTATATTTTCCTGAGAGCCTGGTCAGGGTTGGCCCCAGTTTAGTTCAGGGAAATACACACAAGTTGATATTGTGTCTTTGTGGTGCATGTCCCCCAACACACTGTGACATCACGACTCTTTTTGAGGCGAGCAGTAGTTCATCTTAAACAACTTATACTTACATGTGCGGGATGAGGAAACTTGAACCCTGCAGAGCACAAACACTGAAAATGTACTTTTCAGGGAAGGAGATCTTGATTTATTCCAGTTATTAAACTTCTTAAATTAAAAAATATTTGCAAATTCATATTTTAGTGGCAGGTGGCAGATACTGATTACTTTGAGAGATTATTTTACAGAATATGATGAATTGTCATAGATGCAACTACAGTAGTATGTGAACTAGTTAACTCCAACAGTTGAAACATTTTACTTGCCACTCAGTGTAATGTTGAAATGTTGTTATAGGATTATTATTGCTTATACATGATGCATAAGCAATAATAATCCTATAACAACATTTCTTTCACTTTTGTCATAAAAAATACACAAGTAAAGGCCCTGCATTTAAAAAAAATCTACAAAAGTAATTCAGTAAAGGCTATTATAGGCAAATTATACTATCTTACACATAAAATGAGCTTATTATGTAGAACTGCTCCTCTCCTGGTGTGAAATTATTATGAAGTGGATTATGTTGATGCATTGATAGGTGACAACCAGTTTGACTGAAGCTTTATACTTGTTAAATGGTAAGATTGAAAACTGGACTTCACGACTTCTGGAGTTCACGATTCATCTCTCATCCAAAAGGCTTTTTCAGGTTCTAATGGTTTCTTCAACTCACATCACAGTAACTGATTAGATGTTTTGAAATGAAAAATCTTGAACTATAACGCAAGTGGTAACTACCTGTCGGCTAAATGTAGTAGAATAATATTGGGCAGGTTTGCCTCCTGGGCAAAGTGAACAACCGCCCAGAGCGCACAGCCCACAGCCCCCTGGGGGGCTGCAAATCCCCAGGTTTACCACATGTCACTGTGGTCATTTGTGGAGGGGTCCTACATTTAAAATCTAGTTTTATGACACTGACTATTTTGTTTAACATTATAATCCCAATGCAAAGTCCACATTCCTTCATCAGTAGACTGATGTTAGGATACCAACCCAGTAATCGTGTCATTTGATTTTATGTATCCAGTTAGGAAGACTAGAAAGTGGACTTCCTAATGTCAATTCCCAGGTGAAAATGTTCTCTACATTTTGAATTAATTCAGTTTATATTGTTCTTGGTCAGTACTTCTGGGATGTGGGGAGGCAGGCGGCCCAACTCAGATAGGTTAACCTGCATGGCTGCCAATAAGAGTAGACCATAATATTTAATATTAGATGCAGCGATGTGAGTGCATCTAGAATGGCTTTAATTGCAAATACCCTAGAAACTGTACAGTACAGCGCTACTGTAGCTGACTGAGCGAGATTAAAGTGGAGCACCACTGTCCCCTACAGATTGAACTCTCCGACTGCCGACAGTTTACGGAACCGGTTTCCGGACAATCCCGAACACCTACGAAGACAACCTCCCCTCTTCTTCCCTTCCTCCCTCCGTCCCTCCCTCCTCCCCTTCACGCCTAATGTTGCTGTACCTCCAACCCTCCCCCCGTATCAGAGGAGTAGAAACAACAAGCCGCCATTTTGTTTGTCCGACCGTCAGAAACAGGAGGAGATAACCGAGAGAAGGAGCGACTCAGTCCGGCGACCGACGACAGCCGCTCCGGGAACCGCCGGGGGAGGAAAGAGTGGCGAAATCCTGTCGGTGTTATCAAGGGAACCAAAGCGCCACCGACAAAAAAAGGAAAAAAAGATAAAGACGTCAGTGGAGGGAAAACCGAGTCGGTGATATATATATGTATGCATGAGAAGGAAATACTCCGAAAAATCCAAGGAAGGGGGTGTTTTGCGGAGCGGAGACGGAGAGGAGAGGCGGAAGAGAGCGATATATCATCATAACGAGGAAAAACCTGCGAGAGAAAAAAGAAGGGGGAAAACACCAACATGAAAAATCATTATGTGTCCGTCGCGGAGGAAGGAAAGAGCCCGCATAGACAATTATATAAATAAATTGCTGCCGGGCAGAAGGGAGAGGTGGAAAGAAAGACGGGTTTAAAGAGAAGGGGAAAATTGCCAGGATCAACACGAAGGGGGGGCATCCTCCATCACAAAGAGTCAATGAGAGGATTTTGTCAGCCCAAAATATTTTAGGGGAGGGTGGGGGGGTGTCAACATCATTGTGCCGATCTGAAGCTTTCCGCTTTCGAAATAGCCATAATTTTTCTTAGCGACCCACCGTCAGATGTGATCACATTTTTCTCGTGTCGCCGTAGCGCTGTGCTCCTGTGTGTGTGTGTTTTTTAAAGAGCTTTCTGTTTCTCCTCGCATGCATGGTCAAGAAGACATCCTATAAGCAGTGATTGATTGATTGACGGGTATATTTTGTGGAATATCAATCACTCCTTTTCGGTATCTGAGATTTCTTAAAGAGTTTAAAAAAAAAAAAAAAAAAACCCCAAGCGAGAATCGGAGGAGGAGGAGAAGGAGGAACCTCTTCTGGAGCACAAGATAAGTAACCACACAGATCGTCCTCTGCAAAATAAAAACTAATTGGATCAATCTGACTGCCCGCTGATTGGCAATTAGCGCTGTGATTGCCCCCAAGAACTGATCTGTCAAATAAAATAAAGTCTGCATCAGAATCGATTGCACAAGAGCAGTGATTTTTTTTTTAAGGGGGTGGGGGGGACAAGATTTTCTATCCTCCACCTTTGCCAACCCCGCTGACTGCAAGAGGCATCATCGCGCAAAAACGGTTGCAACAACCAAATGTGCAATACGAGTATGTTCCTCCTGACCCAGTGCCTTGCATGGTCACACACTAAGTGCACAATTTAGTCTGCATGCACATGCAACACGGAGCTTGTGCATGGGAATAGACATCCGTGAGAGGTTTTTCCCTTTATCACAGTTAACTGCAAGTGTTGGGGACTCCTGTGTTTCCATCGCTCTGCGGAACTGTTAGTGTTTTTTTTTATTATTCAGATACAGTCAGAGACAGTGCAAGTTGTTTTTCTCGGTGTTGCACTCGAGAGTCCCACTCAGGCTTCAGCTGTGTTTTAAAGCTGCAGCCGCTGGAGCTGGTGGTCTCCACGCCGGCTGACCGGCTCTGTGGTTTGGAGATAAACCGGTGGCATCGGGATCAGTGGTGAGATGCCTGGCCAGGTGAGGAGACTGGTAAACGCAACCGAGGATCCCGTAACTGTTGCATGAGCCATCGGCCTGCAGAAGTTAACACAGGACTTAACTCCTGGCTCGTGTTTTTGGATCACATTCACCGTTTCCGTGCCCAGACACCGAGCCTCTCCACCGGAGCGCTGCAGACCTGAAACACAGGATTTCTCCGCCGACTATGGCGGGCAGGACTGAGTGCACCACGGAGGACGGATCCTGGGACAGTTTTTGTGTCGCAGAAGAGGCTACATGAGGTTGACAGAGGGCCGCACGCTTGCCTTTTTTTCAGCGACTCCACCTTCCCACCTCCTCCTCTTCAAATCTGTGAAGAAACACAATCTCCGACAGGGGAGGGGGACTGGTATCTGCAGATAGGGATAAACTGTGAGGGAAGGAGTTCAGCGCTGCTGTCTTCTCCCCTGCCGTCCCCCCCGAGCGGTGGGGGAACGATCACAAGTGTTTCTTAAAGGGATAAAGGAGACGCAAATAAGGGAAATACGTCTGCCCTCCGCGGATCTACAGCATCTTTTTTTTTTTAATTCGTCAAAAATATGGCCGATAATGTCCTGGAGTCCGGCCCGCCTTCAGCCAAGAGGCCCAAGCTGTCCTCTCCAGCTCTGTCGGTCTCTGCCAGTGATGGAAACGGTAAATATAAATTGCATGCGTTACTGAGTTGCAGAGAAAACAAAAAAAAACATCCTTGACTGTTTTGTTTGTGTATTAATTACTGGTGAGTCTCTGATGAAGTCTGCAGAGTTGCACAAGTTGGTCTCAAACAAGAGCTGCTTCATAATTGATGCATTTAAACGTGGATACATTTGTACTTTTGGGTTTAAAAAAAGGTCTAGTTTGAGAATCTGGATGGCTCGAGGAGAAATGTGGTGTAGTTTCGGTGTGTAGCAGCTTTAACTTTTTTGTAGCGGTGGTGTTTTGATGTTAGCCTCAACAGGCTAACCAACTAGCCTCCAACTAAAACATCCACCTCCAAACAATGGAAGAGCAGAGTCACCCCAGCTCTCTTCAACTTGCTCAGCCACTTGAAAAGTTAATTAAATGAAAGTGTGGGGGCATATACACGTGAAACGACGAGCTTCACGGATAATCCGCAAACAAAGACGCAAAAAACCACACTTTTCACAGCAGCTTTAGTAGAAAGTAGCGGTAACAGACGGCTAGCTAACGCAGGCTAAAGGCTCACAGCTGGTTAGCAGAGGAAACAGGCGATGATCGGCTAAACCGCGGTGGTCGCCACAGACACAGAGAGGGGGAGAGACGACTTTATGGCTGCTGCTAACTCTCTCTGGCGATGTAGAGAAAGTCTTTTAGGGCCCATGAATACTTAACGCGTTGTTAGCGGTGGATATGCTCCGTGTTAGTGAGTTGTTGTTGTCGTACACAGCCAGCAGCCAGCTATTGTTCAACACTTCATTAAAGTTACCGAGCTGAGCGCAGTTGGGAGCTGTTTCTCAATTTTAACTGCGTTTCTACGCTGTTGTTGTTGTTTTTTTTTATTTAAGTAAAAAGAGCAAAGTCAGTCGCAGTCTCTGAAACGCTTTCTTTCATGTCTTTTGTTCAGACGCTTTTACTATGATCTCAATTGTGCCTCCGACGAAGCCCTTTCTTGTTCCCCCTCCATTGTTTGATGCTGCACGGCGACACTGCGCTGCACTCCTCGCACTTTACTTTTCAGTATAAGCCGACACTATGTGAAAAGGCCAACACTTAACCCAAGACAGCTCACTTGAATTTTCTTTTCACCTTTTTGGCGAGTTACACCGTCTCTGCAAACCATTTCGTGTGCACATGTGGAGCCAGGAGCTGTAAACTCCTCTTCATCACATCTAGTTGCATCTTGTTGTGAATAGACAAGACAGAGAAACAATGATTTAGGAGTTCAGTGTGGAGCTGCTCTCTACTATAAATTAACTTGATAGTTTTTTTTTTCTTCCATCCGAGGAGAATAACTTGATTTGTTTCTGTATTTTCTGTCCAGTACTGGATAAAAAGGGGAAAAAAACATATTTATTTTCAGTGTATTCAAGTGCACTCTTAAATTACCTTCTCTTTTAATTTGCCTCCTGTTTCTGTGGATTTGACTTTTGATGCTTGTGTCCCGTCCATGCTCTGCTGCAACGTAACTCTGAGTCCAATTCATACACCTACCTAGGTACAGTAGTGTTTACCCCTCTGCGGCTTCTCACCCTGACCCTACTCCGTTCACTCTCCATGTTTGGCACCACATCAAACCACAAACTGATGCACATGAGGGAAGTCCAGGCTGTTTGAAGCTACCGACCCACTGGCTGTCTGGCCCAGGGCTCCAAATAGTTTTTAAAATTAATGTCAGAGATGTACCACACTTAAAAATCAAAGACATTAACTGCGCAAATCATTAATGTATATATTTTTTCCTCCCAGATGTCAACTCTGGAATTCAAATCTTAATACTTCTTGCTGGTGTGACGCTAAGATTTTTGTTTCTCTTTCCGCATGTGTAGATTTCGGTTCACTCTTTGACCTGGAGCACGACCTTCCGGATGAGCTCATCAGTTCCTCGGATCTGGGGCTGACCAACGGAGGGGATGCCAGTCAACTCCATACCAGTCTTGGAGGGATCGGTGTGGGAGGGGGTCAGGACGCTGCTGCGAAACACAAACAGCTGTCTGAACTATTGCGTGCTGGGGCACCGCCACAGCAGGGTGTCCCTACTTCCAACAGCACAGCACCTGGGGCTTCCATGGGCATGATGGGGGGTGTTGGGGTTGCCCCTGGCGGACCTCAAGGCATGCCCCCCCAGGGCCAGCAACCACAGCCTGGACTAATGCAGCAGGTTGGGATGGTTGGAGGTGTTGCAGCTCTCAACCGGGCAGCTGCCATGATGGGTGCCCAGAAGGGCAACACTGGACAGCAGCAACAAGGGCTGATGGGGGGGCAAGTCATGAATGGCTCACCAAGAATGGGTTACCCTGGCAATGCAGGCCTGGGCAACAATAGTAACCTGTTGGCGGAGACCCTGCAGCAGCAGGGCGGGCAGCCAATGGGACCAGGGGGTCAAGCAGGGATGAGACCACAGCAACCTGGAGCACTGAACAAGGTAAGCATGGATGAAGCAACAGGGCCAATCAGGACATGCACAGGCAATTATCTTTTGTGGTAAAAAAAAAAAAAAAAGTCTGTATAAAAAATGTCTGTCCAAACAAAGTGTGGTTTTGATGCTCCGCTGAATCCTACACCTGTATCAAATACCAGAATTTTGAATTAATTAGTTACAGCTCAATCACTGAATACATTGCTGGTAAACTCAGTGGAGATGTGTCTAACTGGTTGGGGTTTTATATATTTGACCTCTCCTGAGTTCAACCCAGAGAGACTAAAGGAAGACTAACTAATGGCAATTTCACCCTATCAAATATTTAGACATGGGATTGATTTAGTGAAACAGTATTTTCAGCTTTACAGCACAAAAAACCCCCAGCAACAACTTGTCAAAGCCGAGCGAAGCCGTAGACTGAAGTCAACCTGCAGTAGTTGCTCGTGTGAAGACACGTTCTCCAGCGCAGGTGCTACTATGAGTGTGGTTATGTTGGACTGGGAGATGCATCGCTCTGTTCACTGTGGTATTGACGGTTAACCTCCTTGCTTGTCGATATGCCACACGACCGTTGTGATTGTGTTCTAAAGGTGTGAAGGAAATACTGCGATCGGCTGTGTTAAGTGGTTTAATCGAGGTGTTCCGTAAGACTGTCGCCTCACTGTGCGCTAACAAACGCAGGATTTGTTTTTATAATGTTTTACAGCCCACTATCTCGTATATGCACGGGAATATGACAGTTGAAGTTGCTGCAAACATCTGTAAAGAATATATTTGTGTTCCAAACGTCGTTGTTTTTTACTGCTCGTGCCGGTTGCAGATGGAAGAAGTGATATAGTTTTGGAGCAACATTAAACCCAGTCAGCAGGTTTTTTCACATGAAGCTCAGATGCAGAGATGAACTGCGTAATGAGACTTTTAACAGTTGACAAACCACTTCATGTTGTCGCTTGTATTGAAACAGCTTTAACGTATTCTCAGCCATAAATTGAAGATTTTTTTTTTTTTTGCAACTTCAGTATCATATTAAAAATACTGTTCCTCGACCATAGCTGGAAATGAACTTTATTTCAAAGCCTGAATTAACCACTTGTGAACAGAAGAGTAACATTGTGACTGACTGATTAGACTAATTATAAAAAAAAATGAATTACCAGTACTATTTGGAAAGTGATTTCCTGTTGTCCTTCCAGCACAGTTTCCTCAGTGATATTATCATGCGACGCGACATTGTAAAACCTCCTGCATTACTTACTGTGTTTGAATATGAGTTGACTGTCTGTTTTAAATCATCGGTTCACAGATAATATAAAGTAATGATCTTCTAAATTTATTTCCCCCTCTGCTCTTATTGTCTTCCCGTCTCTCTGCTGCTCCTTCCTGTCTCTCACTCTGTCTCATTTCCTTCCTATCTCTCTCGTTCTCTCACTGCCTACCAGATGAATATGATGGCCAATGCGGGCCCCTATGGCGGTCCGTACGGCCAGTCTGCTGGCCAGGGGCTGTCTGGAGCAGGGCTGGGCCCACAGCTCCAGAACAAGGCAGGTCTACCCAACAATATGTCCAGTCAGTTCAACATGGACAAGAAGGTGCCACCGGGTCAAGGCATGCCTGGGATGGTAGGATATTTTTTTATTTCTGTGTCGTACAAGTGGATAAACTCTGCAGCCAAAACAGAGGCCTCTTATATTGCTGCAGATTAAGCAGTTTAAATGAGTCTATTGAATGGCTAAAAGTAGAACTAAATATACATACTTTTGCATCCACTTATTCATATTGAACCTTTTGACATAGTTCTCCCTTTACATCCAAATGGATACACACGCACACACACACACACACACACAGAGAGCTCACTGACAAATAAAGGGCAAGACCTAATTGCAGAGCTGGATCAGTCCTAAGCAGATAGCTTATTATAATTTTGTGTGCGAGTGTGAGTGAATGGAAGAGGTAGATGAACCAGTTTCTCTGCCAACAAAAGCTCGACAAAATGTAAACACTGTGCAGAAAAGAAAGAAAATTACACTTGGTATCATCTGTATGGCTGTCAGGCACTGTTAACTGACTCCCACCTAGATCATGGGCAACTTTGCTTTAGTAAGAACTTGTGAATCCAGCTTCCTGTTGGATCACTCCCACCTAATGTCTAAACGCTTGTGCAGCTCTGTGAAGACGCTTTGAGAACCGTGGGGATTTTTTTTTATCAGGCCCCACCACCACTAACTCTGATTAATTTGTTATGTTTTACATCCGCTGAATCCTGACAGCAGGACTTCAGATTTTTACAGCTGAACACGCTCTTTTTATGTTTTGGTAACATTTAAGTGACACAGACAATGTTGTGTAGTAACATGGCAGCATTGTCAGTGAAAATAATGAAATCTCGGGAGAGGGCACTCGCTCACGACGAGGCAGCATTTATCAAGTTGAAGCAACATTTATGTTTGTGCAGTTGAGAATTGCATGTGACTTGGAGGAGAAAAGTAAGAGAGTGAATGTTTTGTGTGAGGTCTGTTGTGTAATTCCTGCCCCAGCAGTTGTGGGAGACTAAGTGTTGGGGGTCCGTTGTATTGTGTATATTACAGCACCAGCGCCAGTGTATTTTGTAAGAAGCTCACTTTTATAGACCATTCTGCAAATGACAGCAAGAAACCAACCAGCAGCTTAAATAGTCTACGATACAGATTTACACATATTTTAGTAGAAGAGCTTGCACTGGTCTCAAAGGGGAAGCAGCCTTAGCAAACTGCCTGGGCGGTCAGGGGGAACATCACTGACATGGTTGCATCGTGTGGCATTTCAATGAAGAAGTAGCTTAAATCACTGTTAACAATAACCTCAGAGAAATGAATCCCTGTTAAGGTTTAGGACCAACCACATGCAGCGGATAAATGTCCCGTCAGCCTGCAGTGAAAGTCTGTACATGAATGTATGGATAAACATTCATGACCTTGATACAAAGAATTGCCTCTAGGTTTTTAATTTTAACTAATTTAAATTCTTGATTAAATCAGTGAGTGCATGTTCTCCCTGAGCCGTTGTTTCCCCTGTGCATCCCCCATCTCGCTCCGTCACATGCATCAACTCAAACGGCAATGGTCCTAATGAAAGGTGGACTTCTGTCTGGTGTCTGTCAGTCTCCAATCACCGTCCACTCAAAGAGGCTACCAGTAGTCGACAGAGGACGGTTTCATTACAAGCTTGAGTTGTTTGTTGTGCTTATTGTGATTTGGCTTTAATTAAATGCAGACTGTTTTTTTTTTGTTTGTTTTTTTCAACAGAGTAGAAGCGCACTCGTCCTTTTTAGATGGTTTTCCTGTTTTTAATTACAAAATAGCTTGAAGCCCAGTTCTTAAATAGACATTTTGCTCCTTTCTTCACTGAGCGTTTGAGAGTGTTTGATTGTTGAATCATGTATATGTTTTGGATTTTAAACGGAAGTCATTAGTAAAGCCTTTTACCCGTTCTTACAACAGTAATGACGTCATCTATTTCTAATAAACACAACAATTGTCTTTTTACACATGGTCAGTCTGACTAAACATCCACATACAAGTGTTCAGGGCTCCAGAGTGACTAACATTTTTTACTGGGAGCACAGCGGCCCCTTACTTAAAATTTTAGGAACACAAGCAGAAAATTTAGGGGCGCACAACGTAAATCGACTTGCAAAGCAAATGTATGTAACATTTTCTTTACATTCATGATCCTCACATACATTGGCTTGGCCGATTCCAGATTCTTTGAGTTCTTTGAGTTCTTCATGTTTTACCAGTGTTAAAAAAAAGGTAAATTTATTGTTTGCACATGCGCTAGTACATAAAAAATGTACTTGCACTGTCTTAAATTTAAGGGGTCAAATGCCCCCATTAGTTTTCTGAACACTCGTCTTGGGAAAAAAAAACAGAAAATTGAATTGATTTGTTGGTGGCCAATCCGGTCCTAAAATGGTCGTAGGAAGTCGTCCCGTCGTACCTGGTCGTTCTCAAACACCGTCTTTCCCGCCTCTCTCCTCTTCGCCTCAAGGCCTCTCAGCAGCAGCAGCCTGGAGCGGTCGGTGGCGTAGCGGTCGGCGGAGCAGCAGCAGTGGGAGCGGCCCAGGTTGGGCTCAATGCCGTAGGGGCAGGTCCCGGCACAGCGCCCCCTACTGCGGACCCCGAGAAGCGGAAGCTGATTCAACAGCAGCTGGTCCTATTGCTCCACGCACACAAGTGCCAGCGGAGAGAGCAGGCCAACGGCGAGGTTCGGCAGTGCAACCTGCCGCACTGCCGCACCATGAAGAATGTGCTCAACCACATGACTCATTGCCAGGCTGGCAAGTCCTGCCAGGGTGAGTCCGCTGAATTATGCTGATTGTTGGTTTTATGGTGTGTGGTTTATAACACGAACACTAGGCGGTGTTTAAAGCTGTAAAGTTATAATGTATCTGTAGCAATTTCCCCTTTTTTTGCCTGTTCTTGTTTGTTGTTTATACCCCCCTTGGTTTCCCTCCCAGCTTTTCATTGTCCCACAGTGAGTTATTCCTCTCTAGGTGGCTGTTGTACTATCATTTTTCCTTGCTCCTGCACTCATCGAGTCGCCATCTGGACATGGTGTTATTCTACCGAACGACTTGTACAATAACTTTCTCGGTCTCTGGCTTCTTTCTCTTCCTTTCACTCGTGAAGTTTTCGTTCTTTCCCTCATCCTTTTCTTGTCTCATTAGTTTTCTCCCTCCTTCACTCTGTCACATTTTCACTTGTTCTCCCTCTTCTCACTGTTTCACTTATCTTCCCCTTTCTCAAACTTTTCTCTCCTTTTGTCTCTTCTCCCCCAGTGGCACACTGTGCCTCATCCAGACAGATCATCTCTCATTGGAAGAACTGCACACGACACGACTGTCCTGTGTGCCTGCCATTGAAAAACGCCGGAGACAAGAGGAACCAGCAGTGTGAGTGTCTATGACTCTGTCTATTTCTGAGTACTACACATGCTTGTGGTTATTAAACATGATCTATCGTGAAATGATAAAGAATCCTGTAACTAATTTTACTAATTCAAATGCAGGACAGTTGCCTTGATCTATAAATGCTCACTCTTGATTATCTCTGCTTCTGCCTTTTTGTAACGTCAATCTTCTCCTCCCTCTCTCCTCATCTTGACAGCTCTTGTCAACAGTGCAGGGGTTGGTTTGGTGAACTCTTTAGGTTCGGGGGTGCCAGGTGGACAGACCAGCACCCCAAATCTAAATCCTCCCAACCAGATCGACCCCAGCTCCATAGAGAGGGCCTATGCGGCACTGGGCCTCACTTACCAGGGCAACCAGATGCCACAGCAGCAACCACAGGCCAACATGCCAAACCAGGGGATGCAGGGGCAGCCCGGGATGAGGACTCTAAACACCATGGGTTAGTTTGTAATGCTACCGTCCATGTCACAAATTATAGAGCAACCTCCTGTGATTATCACCGAGCATGGATGTTCATTCTTGACCTCGCGCCGATGCAGCGGCTTCATCCCACAAACGTTGTTGTGTTTCCCAATAAAAACACGCGTCCTTCAAACTCCATCTGTGTCTTTTCAGGAGGAAACTCTATGGGAGTGAATGGTGGAGTGGGAGTGCAGCCCCCCAACCCTCAGTCCACCCTACTGCCAGACGCCATGTTGCACAACAGCATGAACGCACAGAGGTATGGCTTCATTTCATCGGTCACAGTTGTTTACTTTTTTACTAAGTTTGGTTGTTGTCATGTAACTGACTTTCTGAAGAGTTACTCCTCCTCCTCACCCCCCTTGTCCTTTCTTTCCCTCAGTTTGATGAACGATGGTGTGGGGAACCTGGGCTCCATGCCCACGGCAACTCCTCCTTCTGCTGCAGGCATGAGGAAGTCTTGGCATGAAGACATCACGCAGGACCTCCGCAACCACCTCGTCCACAAACTGTGAGTCTGCTGCATCCTGCAAGTCGCCACAAAAGCTCTCACCACGGCCGTGGGACTAATTTGAATATTGAATAACAATAGGTATCAATTGGTTATTTCTGACCTAAGCTAATTGCAGTTGTGTGTCTCTCCTGTTTGTGTGTGTGCAAGCAGCGTGCAAGCCATCTTCCCCACTCCTGACCCAGCTGCACTCAAAGACCGGCGGATGGAGAACCTGGTGGCTTACGCTCGGAAAGTAGAGGGGGACATGTACGAGTCGGCCAACAGCAGGGTAAGAAACCGACAACAAACACAGATCATCATGTAATGTGGCACAACTGTTAGTTCCCAGTAATAAAAAAGAAATAAAATCAACACATTCTCTCCCTCCTGCTGCATCACTGTCCAGGCGGAGTACTACCACCTGCTGGCAGAGAAGATCTACAAGATCCAAAAGGAGCTGGAGGAGAAGAGGAGGACACGGCTCCAGAAGCAGGGCATTATGCCCGGCCAGGCTGGAATAAACTCCTCAGGGCTCCCACAGGTGCCTCCAAGCATGGGACAGCCGCCCATGGCCCCGGGGCAACCTCCAAGTAAGTAAACATTCTGGCTTTACCTCCCTCACACGCTTCAGTATGTACATAGACACGCACGAATGCACACACACACACACACACACTGCTGGCATTCAGATCATAAAAAAGGAGTGTGACTGCTTAAGTTTTCAAACATCAAAGGTGATCAGTGTTTTTCAAATCTTAGATCAAATATAACTCTCAGAAAGAAAAAAAAATGTAATAATCGCATGAGAAAGTAGGTTTGTTTCATTTTTCATTGAGTCGTCAGTGGTTTTGTTTGATGAATTGAAGATCTGTGATTTCATTGAACTTTTCTCAACTTGTCAGATGGTCCTCATGTTGATCCGTCCATGGCCCGACCCACTGGACCCAATCAGATGGTCAGCAGGATGCAGAACCCAGCAGGTACGTGTAAATACATGGGTTCACCTGTGAGCATCTATGTTCACCACGTCAACTAGACAACTGTGTTAAAACTTAGCTCTTAAAGCTCTCACAGTGCGATGTTTAAGTTACAGGTAAGAAAAGTGACCTTGTTTTTACACCTGTACCTGATTGGACCGCAACATTCAGACAGACAGACTGTGCTCTCTGCCTTTACTGGAACATAAACGCCGCCTGTTATGCCACCGTACTGTGCCTTTCCTAAAGATCATTACCAATCTTTTATTTCTTGTTTCTCTCCCTCTTCCCTTTTAGGAATGAACCAGTTTGGTCAGATGGGTATGCAGTCGATGGCTCAGAGGTCAACACCTCCACTTCCCATCAATTCTCCAATGAACCAGGTTGGTATCCCCGTCACCGCTGTCAAATAAAGATCCTGTCCAAAAGTGTTGTGACAAATCAAAGCCTTGACACACACAGAAGACAAAGGAACAGAAAACACAGAAGAAGCAGCTGTTGGCTGTAATGATGTTCGTCTCTATCTTCATTTGTCCCTATATTGTCTCATTTACAGATGGGTATGGGAGCAGCAAGAATGGGCCAGCCCAATGCCACACAGTTACAGAATCAATACCTCCCCCCAGGGCAGTTTCCTGGGTCCAGTCCTGGACTCGGTTCTGGTCCCGTTGGTATGAACCAGCCAGGGCCACAGAGCACAGTGCCACCGGTGAGGATTGATGACGTTTGACGCCTCGTTACAAATTGATAAATTTGACTGTAAAGTGGAACTTGGATCTTTGTAGGATCACGGGATGTAATGAAATCTAAATATATTTTCAGTTGGATGTCGGAAAACCTGCCAAATTAATGTAAATGAGGACGAACACAGACACCGGCTCTCAGAGCCGCTTTGCAGAAATTGATGAGCAGTGATGAATATTGTATAATTAACTGAACCATCATCAGGATTTTTGACATTATTCATGACTGCTCTGTGAAACGGATTACAGGTTTTCATTGGCTCTATCCAAAAGTTTTAAGAGTTTTTAGACTGATTATTTATGGCTTGTGTATTTAATTAATTCATTTTTTAGGTGTCTAAGAGACTAAGAGATTTGAATAATTGCAGTTGAATACCTAATAAAACCTTGTTATTAGTCAGACCTGTGTTGGTCTGAATGGCCTCTCTCCTGCTCTTAAGATTGTTTAGTTAGTTGCAACCAGCAGGGATCTTTGCTCAGCTTCTGTAGCCTAACCCCCGTGTCCCGTCCTCTGTAGCAGAATCGGATGTCCACGCCGCCTCCCCTCCCAGCCAGCAGCCCTGCAGCACAGTCCAACTCTTCTGCTCCAGGCTCTGGAGCCCCCGGGCCCCCCATGGGGGCTGGTAGTGCCAGTGGGGCTGGGCCTCTACCTACCCTGCCTCCATCCTCCACCCAGTCCAACTCCTACCCTCACTGCGCATCCATACGAACAAACTCCCCCTCACCAGCACGCAGCCTAACGCCTCAACCCCATCAGACGCCCCCCACGTTACCGGGCTCCCAGACCCCACAGCCACACACGCCTGGCACGCCACAGCTGCCCCCTCCACAGCAGCAGCAACATCCACAGCATCCGCAGCAGCAGCAGCAGCAGCAACAACATCCACAGCAGCAACAACATCCGCAGCAGCAGCAGCAACAACAACATCCGCAGCAGCAGCAGCAGCAGCAACAACAACAGCAGCAGCAGCAACAACAACAACAGCAGCAGCAGCATCAACAACAACAACAGCAACAACAACAACAACAACAGCAGCAACAACAACAGCAACAACAACAACAACAACAACAGCAGCAACAAGCTTCACAGCAGCAGCAGCCGTCAGGGCAGACGGTTCAGTCGGTGAACTCTGAGAAAGCCAATCAGCTTCCACAGACGCCCGGGGGCGGGGCTTCCTCAGGACCCCCGTCAGGTCAGGCCTCCTCGGTGCCCAACCAGAACGCTCATGTACCACTGCAGCTGCCCCAGACCCCAGTGAGTAGATCACGCTGCTTTCATCACTTTGCCCCCTTTTCCACAACAGATTTGTTGCTTTCCTGTAGCCTTGGCCTTCGCTTATACCTGAATATTGCTCTGGCTCCTTTTTGAATCCTCACAGGGAGTAGGAAAAGTGCATAAAGTGAAAAAACTAAAAGAAAGTGTACTTGAATGTGAGGATGAATGAAATTATCAAAGTGGTGATGGTGGTGAACGAGTGTGGGAACCAAACGGAGGCAAATGTGTCCCGTTCATAGTTTGTAATTTGCCATTTCTAAACTTCACTGGCTTCACTTCACTTTTTCCTTTTGTCTCAGCTGTCGGCGAAGCCTTCCCTGACAGCAGATGGTCAGGTATCCTCTCCGGCCTCAGTCAACAGCAGCTCAGATCCCAGCTCCCAGCTTACTTCAGCAGATGGTCCTGCTCCCAGCCAGGAAGACGTTAAAATGGAGGTGAAGAAGCAGGAGGAGGACGACGAGGGGGCGGACACCCAAGGAGAGGGCAAGGGGAAAATGGGCAAGGGTCAGTCTGACGTGAAGACGGAGGAGAAACCAGAGGTAAGATCATCCAACTTTGACTTAGTGACACTTGATGGTATGAAAATACCAAATAATCACATTGAGAAGGAAAACATCATCCTGACATTTCCATTTTCCTCTCAGATAAAGAAAGAGAAGCCATTTGGAGACGGGTGTAAAGGCGAGCCCATGGACACGTCTTCGTCTTCGGCGGCGTCTTCGGCGGCGTCGACGGCAGCAGCAACGGGTGAAGACAAGAAGCCGGAGGTGAAGAAAGAGCCCAAAGAGGAAGAGGAGGGGTCAGGGTCGACAGGCGCCGGCAGCTCCCCAGCCAGCGCCCAGAGCAAGAAGAAAAGTAAGTTTTGAATGATCACTGTGAGCAGCGGCCGTGATCCCCACACAGGTGTACGTAGCAGCGGTGAATGTAGGTTTAGAGATGTTAGAAGTAGATGTTAAATGGTCATCAATGTTAATTAGTTTGGTGAAGACATGGCCACATCAGGAATGAACCCAGAGAAAGGTGTGTTGACGGTTTGTGTAAGAGGGAGACCCAAAGAGTCCAAAGGGAGAAAACTATTATAGCTTATGAACCCTCGGGGCTCCATGATCACGCCGGTCACATGACGTCTTCACATGATGTCTTCAAAGCGCCGTAAAAACAAGACAAGAGCACCTAGAGCGCTGCTGTCAACTTCAGTTTAAAGTGCAGTTCGAAACTCTCCCCCAGTTCTTATTTGACTTTGATGGACCACGTAAAACCAGAGATATGATAGTTTTAACTTGATAGTACAAAAAACATTTATCCGGGGGGTTGGGATAGTCGGGAAAAGTGGAATATACCAGAGACGTCTGACGTGGATCGTCATATAGATGAAGTTGTGCTGAAAAATAAGATACCAAGCATGGGCATGTTAAATGGTTTTTTTTCATGTGGTATAAAGGCAAAATCCAAAGTATTCAAAAACAAAATAGGTTCAGACCCCTAAGGATTAACTGTGCTCCATGGACTTCAATGTCAGTCTGTCCGTCAGTGTATCTACTGAAAAAACAGCTGCAGTGGGAGAGTGTGAAGGCTTCAGATCTGTGTCTGTGTCCAGAGCGGACTAACTCGAATGCCGTCCAGCAAAATCAAGAGTCTGTTGAAAAATTGTGAGCACTCCAGCACAGTGGTGATGGACGGTGAAACAACACTTAAATCACTCTCTGACATGGAGCTGGTCGGCGTGTGCAGTGTGTTTGCTTCACGATGTGGCCGGTTCAGTGAAGTTTCATTCATCCTGGAGTCCAGCAGAGAGACGAGGCCGTTCTGTTGTTTTCACCCCCCGTCTCTCTTCCTCCTCCACCTGCTGTGTCTCAGCTGCTCCCCTCTCTCATTTGTGTTCACTGCTCCGCTTCTTTCCAGTCTTCAAGCCGGAGGAGCTGCGTCAGGCTCTGATGCCCACCCTGGAAGCTCTGTACCGGCAGGACCCTGAGTCCCTGCCCTTCCGTCAGCCGGTGGACCCCCAGTTACTGGGAATACCCGTACGTATTCGAACTAGTAACAAAACTAACCTGGTAAGGGACTGCACTGGCTGCCATTTTGCTTCAACTCCTCTGAAAACGTAGTTTTTTTTCCATTGTTTATTTTACTTTTTCATCTTTTAATATTTTGCTCTGCTTCGGCATAGTTATCATACTTTGAGTTTATTTCATGTTTATGCTTCAAGTTACTTTAACCTTTTGTTTTAGTTGATTTTTCTCCCATTGCATGTCAGAAGTTAAGAAAATGAAATATAAGAGTGTGTCGGTGTGTGTGAGTATGTTTGTGTGAGTGTATTTGTGTGCGAGTGTGTGTTCTTTTCTGAAACTTCTTGTCACTTGTAAATCAAAGCAATAAGTCTCATGAACATTTGCCTTTTCTCAAGTAAAACTGTAGAGAAGGACAAAAAGTAAACGACTGGCTGAAACATTAATTCTGACATTGAGATTCCAGTTTTTGTTGTGCGCGATGATTTAACTTGTGTTGTTTTGTAGCCACATCATCCTGTGAGACACAGTATTACTTGACCCAAGTATCCATCCGAGTATTCTGCATGATTAATCGATGGCTGCTTGTCTTTCATAATACTCCTAAAACTAAAAGCAAACAACAAATGAAATGGCACAACAAAGTATTTGAATGGGACAAATGTGGCCTGTAAAAAAGAGTTTGTGAGCCGATTGCTTTTATTTATCACTTTAATTTGTTTGACTTTTGCCTTAAGTTTCCAGTTTTAATTTGAATCATCATGAATCATATTTTTATTTTGTAGTTTTTCACCCTTTTATTCCATTACTAGCTTTCTAGTTCAGTTCCTCACCAGTAGTAGTGTGTCAGTGTTCAGGTGGGCAGCGTGTAGAGGAGGGACAATACCTTCACCCTCACTGCATCCAAATTAGGGGGGAAAGAGTTTGATGACACAAAATGAGCATCTCCCTAAAGTGGCTTCCTACCGCCTCAGCTTTTTTTATAGAGTTGTGATGAGCGAGCGTCAGGCTATTGGCTCACGTCTCCTGCAGGAACCTCCACAGTCAAGTGATGCAGCTTCACGCCATGCTGTCGTTGTGTAACGGCGTTCATATAAACATTCAGCGGCAAAAAAAAAAAAATCTAAGTTCATCACAAACTGGTGGATTTCTGAGCAGCGTTTTATTGTGATCTAAATCTGGCCCTGTAGGTCGTAATACGCATCACTTGTTTGTGCATGTGAGTGGTTCCATTCAGAGATGAGGGTCTGTTTCCTAACTCTTGTTGCCATGGTGACACTGAGATGGACCCTGCTCTTTGAAACTCACACCTCCTCCTCTTTTTTTTTTTTTTTTTTTTGAATTTTTTTTATGTGGGTGAATCTCCAAAAAGCCTTTCTTTTCCTCGCCCTCTTCTCCGCTCCTTTTTTTTTTTTTTTTTCCTTCCAAACCGTATTTTTGTTTGGGAAGAAGCGGAGACGCGGCGGACACGAACAGAAAAACCAAATTGGAGACTCATCTTGTCCCTCTTACATTTGCTTCACCTCAGCACTGTTGGCTTTAACTCCGTCATCATATCGCTACTTGTGCTGCTGCCGTTGTTAATGCCAACCGCTATGTTGCTAAAAACAGTGAATCTCTGTCTGCCTGTTGCTGTTGCCACTGCTCTGTTCTTCTTGGTTTTGCACCCTGATCGCTCCCCAGGCCTGAAAAGCTTTTGTTTACATTCAAACCTCAGCGGAGAGCTGTTCCTCCGACTGTCAAACAGTCACCGTGTGGCCAAAACGAGAATGTATTTCTTAAGAGAAATTGGTAACTGACGATTACAGGATCACAGTGCTGGGCTTTTAGCTGCAATACAATTACATGCAATGCATCTGTGTGTAGCTTTTAAGTCTTAGCCTGTGGTCACATGAGCAGCAGAGGACCAGACGGACTCGTGGCGGTCGCCTGGTCCGTGCTGCGGCGGCACAGAGAGGGACTTGACTTTAAATGTAGGGTGCAAAGCAGAGAGCTGGAGGGCAGAAGTTGTCATGTCTCTCTGTTTGCACACGAACCTTCTTCTCTGCAGCGCTCAACAACCTTGTCCCCCTGCACCCTCTTCTCTCCCTACTCTGGTCCCGCCCGGTCAACCGCGACGCCCTCATCACACCCGACGACCACGACCACGACGGCGACAACGATACTCTTCCTCTCCATCTCTCTCATCCTCCTTCCTCCTCCCCACCTCGGGCGGCCAAACCGTTCCACCATCTCGCTCTTCTCTCCCCTCTCTCCCTCCTCTGACCCTTCTCAAATTTCCCCCCCCGACCCGCCGCTCGACTCCGGACGGTGCCCTCCGAAAACCAGGACTACTTTGACATTGTGAAGAACCCCATGGACCTGTCGACCATCAAGCGGAAGCTGGACACGGGGCAGTACCAGGAGCCCTGGCAGTACGTGGAGGACATCTGGCTGATGTTCAACAACGCTTGGCTGTACAACCGCAAGACGTCCCGCGTCTACAAATACTGCTCCAAGCTGGCCGAGGTGTTTGAGACGGAGATCGACCCCGTCATGCAGGGCCTGGGATACTGCTGTGGGAGGAAGGTGAGACGGGAGTGGTGTTGGTTTTTTAATATTGATTGCTGAATATACTACATACATATTGTCTTTTTTAGTAGAGACATTTTGCTTTTCTATTCTCTTTGAGCTTATTTATGGTCCCAGAATAATTTGACATCGGGGCAAATACACTTGTTTTTGCACCGAGAGCTGGAGCTGAGACATAAGACAAGACTGTTCATGGAAAAGTAGCATTGTAGCATATAAGGGAGAAAAAAAAGTATGCAAATATATAGAAATATGATTTGATATAAAACAAACATAAAAACAAAAGAGAGAGAGATAAAGACATTCTGTACAGTTTTGTGCCTCATTATTTCAAAAGTATATACAGTTATTTACAAAAATAGAATAAAGTTTATATTTACACAGTAATGATTGTTGAAAGGCAGAAAAGAAACTATTGCACAGATGAGCGGGTGTATGGGAGTGTACGGGAGTAAGGATGGTGGTGTTGGACATGAATAAATGAAACTGAATAAATACAGACTCAATAGTGGAGGATTCCTAGTAATCTCATGTCTGTATGGTGAACATGAAGCCAGGCTAACCAGCTGCTGCCTCATATTTAACTGACAAATATATAAGATTGATACCAATCTTTTTATCCAAGTCGCTGCCAGAAAGCGAATAAGTGTGTTTCCCCAAACGTCCAGCGAGCCGTGTTTGCCTGTGTGAGCAGGACGTACGTATGTGAGATGGTTTTCAATCAACGTTTCTGTTTGTTTTTTTTCTTCTCCTCTTGTTTCAGTACGAGTTTTCCCCTCAAACTCTGTGCTGCTACGGGAAACAGTTATGCACCATCCAACGCGACGCCGCCTACTTCAGCTACCAGAACAGGTAAGGGCTGTCGACACATTGGAGCACAAAGCACGCCACACATCACAGAGCAACAGCAATGAGAGAGTAGACGTTTGGCAGAACAGCTTGTGTGTGTGTGTGTGTTGTTGTATTTTTGCACATGGGTTATATTTCCTTACAGCATAGCATCAATCAATCAGTGCAATCACAGATGAGTTTTAATTTGGCTTCAAATGGTTACCCTGGCACCATCTCCATCTCCACAGTTCACCTTTTTTTAATTTCCATTATGTTGTCATTCATAAAGTGGGCTCCTATCTTCTTCAGCAGTTATTCTTAATTTGCTGCACCATTTGTTTCCCACTGAGTAAATTTACATGCACAACATGTGGCTGCTTGCATTTTTCTTTTTTAATATTAAGTAGAGGAGGTTGGGTGGGGTGGGGGTGTTATATCCATTCACCACCAGAGGAAAGGTTCCCACTTTATAAATGAACTAAAAGGATGATGGGTCCCTGTTGCTTTACCATTTATTTATTTTTCTCCTCATTCACCCTTTCATGTTTGGAGACTCGTATCCTCGCTCCCTTCCTCCTCCACAGCTCCTAGTGGTCTCTCATGTTGCTGTAATGTTGTTGTTGTTTACCACTGGACGTCTGACGCTAATCTTTGCTTTGCCTTGGCTCTCTGTCCTCTGTTGGTTGTTGTTCACATCCTGTCCGTCCCCCCCCCTCTCCCTCTCTGTCCCTCCATTGTCCTCGTCTTGACCTGTAACGATTTATTTCACGCTTTTTTTAATATTCATTTTGACCTCCCCCCTCCCCCATCTCCCTCCCCCTCCCTTCCCTTCTCCCCTTCTCTCCCCTCCTTTTTTTAACGCTTGTGATGTCTGCATTGGCCTGCTTTGGTGTGACCAATCATCCACTCCGAAATTTACGCGCAAAATCAAAACACCCTGCCCACACAAAAACCCTGCATCACGATTGGCTGCTGGCGACGACCTACCTTGCCCTCTGCCTCCTCCTGTGTGTCCGCCCCCTGGCCTGTCCTGCCCTGCCCTGATTGGCGGCTGCTTCTTCGTGCCCTCTCTGTGATTGGCTGTGCTGATGGCGAACGGTGTAGTTCACCAAAATATGGGCTTCTTGCTGACAGGTACCACTTCTGTGAGAAGTGTTTCAACGAAATCCAGGGCGAGAGTGTTTCCCTGGGGGATGACCCCTCCCAGCCTCAGACGTGAGTACCATCTCCACTCCCCTCTCTCTCCTTCCTCACCCTCACACACAACAGATAACAACTCTCCCACCTGGTACTTAGTTTGTCTCGTAGCGTTTATCCCACTGACCGGTCCTGCAGCATCAGTGAAGTTTAGAGCATCACAACCATTTAACATCCACTGTTCCCTTTTAGCGTCTGTCACCTTGTGTCAGCCTGTTCACCTCTTAGTAAAGCTGTATTTTCTGGGGTTTTCACGCTTCACTTTGTGTAGCTAGTCGAAATGTGAGATAAATTAAAGTAATTACACAACAACTCACCAAAGACACACAAAAAAATTGAATCTGAGCAGCAGATCCCAGATCTCTGACTTGTTGTCAAGCTTAAAACACTTGATACTACAGTATATTTCCCATTATCCAAATACTTATTGGATCTTCTGTCCTCTTTTCAGTAGTGTTTAACAAACACTTTCTGTCAAACGTTACAAGTCAAGATAGCCCCTATGACATCACCCAGGTTGTTTTCTTCTTGACTTCCTCAGCTTCTGCTGATAACATGATATGATATATTCTTTTATCAGTGACTATGGCACCAATTGTGATGAATAAACAGAAATGGAGCCCCTGTATCATGAATTCCTCTGTGTTTGTTTGTTGATTTTATCCTCATTTATAAAGTTGTATTATTGCCTCATTATGACCTAATATGGTCAACAACTAACAGTCATGTTGTATTTAAGCCCCTACTCTCCTCTCTCTTAGACATACAAGTAATCAGCGTAATAATAAAATGTGTAATTGGTGACCGTTGTTAATTTCTCCTGTCAGCATTGTCTGAATTGTGGCAACAGTGTGCACACATGCACAGTGTGTGTAGTCTACAGAGGATTTCCTTGTTGTGTCAGTTACAGTAGTTTGTTTTCTGATATTTCCTACAGGTCCATCAACAAAGACCAGTTCCAGCGAAAGAAGAATGACACGCTTGATCCAGAGCTGTATGTCTCTCTTTTTGACTCTTTTTTTCCTTTTTTTTTTTTTGTTTAATTCAAGCTGCTTTTAGAAATTAAGGCGGTTAAGTGTTTGTTTGTGAATAATAGCCTTGTTATATGATTCCCCCCCCATGTGTCACATATTTTTTGCAGTTGTTAGATAACAACCGTGCAGCTCCTGAAGAAGAACACAGTATTTTCATCATACATGAAATGCAGCCAATAACTTTAATGTTGTGTCTGCTTCTTGTCTTCTCCGCTCAGGCTCGTAGAATGTACCGACTGTGGCCGAAAAATGCACCAGATCTGTGTCCTGCATCATGACACCATATGGCCTTTAGGGTGAGCCAGCTGCTATACACACACTCTGTACATTATACTGTTACTGGGTCTGGAAAATGAATTTGGCCTTTTGTGATCTCCTGAAAAGCTACAGAATCAGCCAAAACATCAGATGCTGGAAAGTACAGTTGTTAAGTCTTGAAACGCATTAGCTGCAGAGACGCTGCCTAAAGCAAATTATTAAAGATCACACACACACTGCCCCCAACATTTTGAGGAGTGGTTTCGAAACTGGAGGTATGTAGGCCAGGGTGGCTGCGACAGATCTGCAAACAAAGCCCCGCAACTCGAGCGAGAAATGATTGTCTCACTTCTCAAAGTTTGATCTCCCCTCATGTGTGGTCTGTTTGTAATTAAAAGACTGAACCAACTTCCGAGTCATTACAGTTGTTTGAAGACTGAGAGACTGACATCAAAGGCCAAATCATCTCTTGATTAAAGCCACTTCATCACTGTCATCCATGCTTATTGTGACAGAGCAGATGGTAACCTGCAAGTTTAACTGTTTACTCTTGATTTCCTCCCTAACCACAGCTTTGTATGTGACAACTGCCTCAAAAAGGCGAATAAGACGCGGAAAGAGAACAAATACGCAGCCAAAAGTAAGTGAAGTGTGTCTGTTCTTTGTAATATTTAATTCAGTCTTTAGTTGAGCTCCCATCACTTTTCATCTGAGGTGTTGATGGTTTTCTATTATTTGATAGCAATATTTTCAAAAACTCAAACCATGTTAGAAATGAGTTAGTCCACATTTAAAAATTGTTGGCATTTATCCATCGTGGTTTGTATTTAAATCATTTTCATCATCCTCGTTGATCCTTTTAAAATATCTGCCTTCAAATCTTTTTGCATCATCTCCTTTCTTCTCTCCATGATTAACATTTCTACTTGGCTCCTGCTGTGAAAGAGAGGATCTGTAGGCCGTTTTCTTTTTTGTTTTTCTCGTTTGTTTCAGCTTTAGTCAGCATATACGTGCTAACGAGAAGTATGAAAGAGGAAGTTGTAGCGCAACAAAAGAGAAAACGATGAAAAGTATGAAGTAAAAACTGACATGACTTAAGAAAAGGTTCACACCAAAAGAAACAAAAAGGACGCAATGTACGTTTTGCTGGTATATCACCACAGTCACTGAATGTTAACAACATAGGTTTCTTATAACAGACAAGTGTTACCATACAAAAGGTCTGTACAGTGAAAAAAACCAGAGAGCACATCAAAGCCTCGTCCTGTTTTAGAATGAAAATCTGTATGTTAATTAAAATCAGACGTTCATAGGATGTTTGGTTTATATTCAAACGTAACTTCCTAAAGCTCTGTTTGGTTGGGGAGCGTTTATCACTCATCTACAACCAACAGAACTAATTTAGTTTAATAAGTAGATCTTCATCTTTTTAAAAAAACAAATATTGAATTTCCTGCTTTTCATTATTTCTTTTCTGTGCCACTAACACGTTCAAAACGAGATCTCTCACCATGTCTGTGACTAAACAATGATTTCACTGATGGATCACATGATTGTTCAGATACTTTCACATTTTAATTTACTAACTTCTAGTTTTACCTTTTTTTTCTTTTTGCAGGGCTTCCCCAGACCAAGCTGGGCTGCTACTTGGAGGGGCGAGTGAACGACTACCTCAAGCGGCAGAGCCACCCTGAATCTGGCGAGGTCAGCATCCGAGTCGTCCATGTCTCAGACAAGGTGGTGGAGGTCAAGCCGGGCATGAAGTCCAGGTAGGAGGTTTAACTGGCTGCTGCAGATACTTGTGAACAAATCTGACATCACATTCTCACTCAATTTAATTGTGTGTAAACATGTGTAATAGTGTAGCAACAGTCCAATATACCAGACAGACGATCTTTTAAAAATGCATCGACTTAATCTTATAAAACAAAATAAAATTAGCCAGAGAAAACATTGTGCCAGCGTTCAGATTGATTCACTTCGACACCAGCTGCACATTTTATGAACCGGCATAGAGCAATGTTGTACGGACAGTAGAGATCTAGGCCCTGTTTACACGACACGACACATCGGCTGTGCCTTTCGTTTAGACGGCGACAGCGTTTTGGGGGCTTGAAAACGCAAAAAAGTGAAACCACCCTCTAGAGTGGAAATCTTTAAAACGCTCCGCCGTTGTGTCCCCATGTAAAGGGTGAAAACGCAAAAGTCCGCTCCGATTGCAATGACCTGTGGAGGGCACGGAGGGCAGCATTACGATGGCCGGCGTACAGCCTGCCGGAAATCAAGAAGATGAAGAAGAGGGAAAAATTCTGGGTTGTACACAGGCGTGCGGACTTGGTGTTGTGTGTTGTGTGGCACACTGCCACCTGCTGTAGGCGCCTGGTGTGCATACGACATTGAATTCCACAGACTTTTGCGTCACCGTATGCACGCGGATTTCCTCCCCAAAAACACTCGTCTAAACTCGAAATAAAAAGTGAGAACACAACGCCACTTTTGCGTTTTCTGTTCAGATCGTTTCCGTGTGAACGTAGCCCTAACCATGTTGATGAACATGGCGTGGGCTGCAACAGCTGATCTCACCTCAGGCTCGGTCATTCCTTACTCAGCAAAAGTCCAAACGCTGGCAGCATACAGCTGTCCAGATGTGGAGTTGCCACATGAAGCATATGAAAGTAGATGTGTGAAATCAGTCAAGTGCACGGTATAGACTTCAGGAGTATGAGGATACAACAATATTTTTTTCATATTCCTGTTCACTCAGCCTGAGCGCTGGGCTAAAACACTAAGGTGGTGCACCTAAGTCTCATTATGGGAGAGAAAACCCTGCAGATGCAGCACAGTGACTCAGTCCACCAGTCCAGTAATAGATTTCAGACCACAGCTACAGCTGTACTGTAAGGTTTGAGGGTTGGAGAAATAAAAACATGTTGCTTGAGGCTTTGTCAGGCAGGTCGGAGGGAGACGCATCGTAGCATAGAGACGGTTTAGCTGTTTTCCTCACCTGGCTTTGTTTCTCTCCAGGTTCGTGGACAGCGGAGAGATGTCCGAGTCCTTCCCGTACAGGATGAAAGCCTTGTTTGCGTTCGAGGACATCGACGGAGCCGACGTGTGCTTTTTCGGCATGCACGTTCAAGAGTACGGCTCGGACTGCCCGCCGCCCAATCAGAGACGAGTGTACATCTCTTACCTGGACAGCGTGCACTTCTTCAAACCTCGACACCTCAGAACGGCCGTCTACCACGAGATCCTGTTGGGCTACCTGGAGTACGTCAAGAGGCAGGGGTAAGAGACAAGTTTATATCCTCCCAAACATGATACCTGATGGAACTGAGCAGCTGAAAATCATTTCCAAATGCAAACACATTAACATAAACATCAAGAATCAAGAGAGTTTATTTGTCACATGCAGTAATACAGGATCATTGCAGTGAAATTATGTGTGCATAATCTCCAATGACTGTGCAAGTTAAAAAAAAACAAAAAAGGACAAGACAACATAAACCTGACTGGGAAAAAAAGCTAAAAACTAAGAAATGCTAAGACATGCTGATATATTCAAAACTAAGCAACACACACTAAACAGACAGCAACAAACATTCAACAATTCTTAAACTTCAAGCAGACTACACAGTGTATTCATTATGTGTTTCAGTGGCATGAAAATGAGCAAACAGATGGAGTAAAAGTAATTATTCTCTATATATTAGTCTCAGTGAATTTAACCACACGTCTCCTCCTCTCAGGTATACAACAGGTCATATCTGGGCCTGTCCGCCCAGTGAGGGGGACGACTACATCTTCCATTGTCACCCAATGGACCAGAAGATCCCAAAGCCAAAACGCCTGCAGGAGTGGTACAAGAAGATGCTGGACAAGGCCGTCTCTGAACGCATCGTCCACGACTACAAGGTGAGACACGCTTTCTATCCAATCGTCGTACCGTCGGTGTGATTTAAAGCAACCATCACTGCAGAAAGCCAACTCACAGTCAAGTCCTAATGCTCGTGTTAAACGTCCACAACCATTGAGAAAACAATCCTGCCACAGAGAGCGTTTCCTGGCTGTTATAGGCTTTCAATTATATCACTTGTAAACATTCAGATTAACTCACAACTGGACTCCATCTGCTGGAGAATATCATGTGATGGCGGTTGAAAGCCAGAGAACAGCCACTAAATGGACCATGATGTTAGATTGTGTTATGTTCAAATGTTATTCCATAACATACACATAAGTTCATTATGACATTAACAACATGACAGGAATTAAGTCGCCGTCTTTTTGTCCCACAGGACGTCTTCAAGCAGGCAACGGAGGACCGGCTGACCAGTGCCAAGGAGCTGCCGTACTTTGAGGGCGACTTCTGGCCGAACGTGCTGGAGGAGAGCATCAAGGAGCTGGAGCAGGAGGAGGAGGAGAGGAAGAGGGAGGAGAACAGCACCTCCAACGAGAGCACCGACGTGAGTAGAGTCAAAGTCTGCATGTGTTCAGGTCGCAGAAAATACTGATGTTTGCTAAGGAGCTGGTCCATGTGCCGAAATTGACATTTGAAACGTTCACAGGCCACAAAAGGAGACAGCAAGAATGCCAAAAAGAAGAACAATAAAAAGACAAGCAAGAACAAGAGCAGCTTGAGCCGAGCCAATAAGAAAAAACCAGGGATGCCCAATGTTTCCAATGACCTGTCCCAGAAGCTCTACGCCACCATGGAGAAACATAAGGAGGTACGTGTGATTTTAGCAATAGCTGCTAATTATTCAGTTGGATTATACACCCACATACCTGCACAGTGACTGAGGTCATCACTTACTGTATACTGTATAATAGCCAAAGTGAAAAAGATTTCTAACAGGTCATTTGGTAAAGCGTTTAAGCAATGTAGCATTTAAATTATTTATTAATTATTTGTTTGCATTTTCTTAAAGAAATAAAGGCAGTATATTAAATACATTTTCCTAAATGTTCGGGTCAAACCAAAGGACAAACAAATGTCATGTCAAAAGTTTTAACAAGAAAACTCTACAGGAAAACCTTAACCTACCAACATGAAGGTGCTTAACATTTATCGAAATATTCAAATATTATAAAACTTCTGTAAATACTCTCACATGGCACAAACCTCTTTACATTTCCCAAGCAAATACTACCTGTTGGTCAGATGGGTAAG
This sequence comes from Trachurus japonicus, assembly GCF_045865225.1. Classification (NCBI taxonomy): domain Eukaryota; kingdom Metazoa; phylum Chordata; class Actinopteri; order Carangiformes; family Carangidae; genus Trachurus; species Trachurus japonicus. The sequence goes on along the minus strand of NC_140914.1, from coordinate 23,713,661 downwards.
AGAACAGAGGATGAAGGAATCTACAATGAAAAACTTTTATTGCATCTTCTGTTGACAAAATGACAGGATATTGTGGACAAAGGTGAAGTTGGTAATAAATGTGTAAATGTGCATATTAACATCAAAACAACTGTTATACGTGTGTCTGTAAAAGCTGGGCCTGATTGACACATCCTTCATATACCGTTTAGGGAAACTTTGCAGCTGACTCTCTCCCATCTCGCTCCCAGGTCTTCTTCGTCATCCGCCTCATCGCCGGCCCCACCGCCAACTCCCTGCCCGCCATCACTGACTCGGACCCCCTGATGGCCTGCGACCTGATGGACGGCCGCGACGCCTTCCTGACTCTGGCCAGGGACAAGCACCTGGAGTTCAGCTCTCTCAGGAGGTCCATGTGGAGCTCCATGTGTATGTTGGTGGAGCTGCACAACCAAAGCCAGGACCGCTTCGTCTACACCTGCAACGAGTGTAAACACCATGTGGAGACCCGCTTCCACTGCACCGTCTGCGAGGTGAGAATCACTGAAATCTTCATTTCAATGGGAACGTGGATCAAAGTGCAGCAAGACGGCGCAGATCATGTGAATATGTTAAATGCTATGATGTGGTTTTCATGTTGCTAAAGCTCAGAGTGAAAGAGCTCTTCTGGTGGGGATAAATTGAAAACCTATAACCTATCTCTTATTTTATTTTATTTTGAGCTGTGACTGTCTGTACAGACATATTTGGGTGCCGTGCAGCAGTCACATTAATGAGGTCATCTTTGTCCAAACAGAGCTAAGAACTTGGACATGAATTTCTATTTTTGGTCAATTCTGTAGCACAAATGTGACAAAGTTTTTGTTTCATGAAGTGGCTGCTGAATAAATAAGACTTGAGATTTTAGTCAAAACCTCCAGTTCAGGACAGCAAATTCACTTGTACTGCACCCGGTGCCAGAGCAGCTCCACTCTGGTCATTGTTCACTATCTTCCAGACTGAGTCTGTGCAGTG
>NC_140914.1:23018005-23080068 GCF_045865225.1 Trachurus japonicus | reverse complement strand
GGGGTGTAGATCCGATGCCAGGATTGGGGGGGACACAAAGGTGATTTTTTTTTTTTTTTACCCATATAGAACTCATACCATGCCGCCATAAATCACAACTCTGCAAAGTCTCGGCATATCATTCAAAAAGTACTGCACAGGGAATCATTTATTGTGCTTACCTTTCTTGTTTATTTGTCCTAAACAGCCAACAGCGAGTATCACTGCTGTTATATTAGTAAATTATAATTTAAAGGGTCTCGGACATGTAATGTCTACTCGCCGTTCTTATCTTTCGCCTCCCACCGACCCTCCCAGATCCCCAAGTCTTCTCACCATCTTCCTTTTCCCCCAGTGTATGGAGCTTTATGCACGATTAATTGATATGGATGAATATCAAAATATGAAGCCATAAGATTGAGGGGGTTGTTTTTTTAAAGCCTGCTGATGTCATCAGCGTCTGTGTAAGAAACTACCCGTTCATCTGCATCGTAGTGGAGGAGACCAGAGATGGGATGTGGAGTCAGAAATATTTTTGTCAAACATTATTTGTTCCACCATTTCAATAATTTCTTTTTAGATGTGAAGAATGTGAAGTCTGAAAATACATTTGTTAAATTTTGAATAGTTTGGGGTATTTTTATTGGGGGGGACAATTCATGTTTTTCAGAAATTGGGGGGGACATGTCCCCCCCGTCCCCCCCGGGATCTGCACCCATGAATACATCCATGAGATAGCCTAATTTCTCTTCAGTAGCATAATCTGTTTATGAGTAGGCCTAACAAGTATTTAAAGAGAGTTGTTTAGTGTACTGTGTTGTCATCTATAGTTGTTCCCAACCATGATTCATAGGGAGAGAAATGATGCTGAAGATGTTTGCAGTGTCTATACACATCTATGGTCCTATTTTTCGGTATATGTCAGTTGGGTTTGTGCATCCACATGTGATTTTGAAATCACAATAGTAGAAATTCATGATCTCACCATGTTTATCACACACGTTCTTTCCTCTTGGTTTCATCTCAGTCTTACTTTTACAGTGCAGCAGAAGAGGGAGAGAGTGAAGTATGAATTGATGTAGCCTGAAAGAGTGGAAGAAGTTCATATTATTAGTATCATTATTGACAGGTGATTGTATCCTAAAACTTGGGTGATATCATCCATCTGATTTCCTGTGTGTTTGTGTTTGCAGAAGGTGAAGAGTATGAAGAGTAAAAACAACATACAGAAATCCCTTTATGATATTTTGGACTGGTTTGAAGAAAATCGATCAGAGCACATCAATTTGTTCTGGAGCTGTGTCTTCGAGGAGTGTATCATCAACCAATACCCAACGCTGCGACTGCTGCGCAACAGCCTCATGGACGGTCAGACTCACTTTTCTTCGGTCATCGCATGTTTGTTATTGTGATTTCCTAATAACACTTAACATTTCTTTTGCTAATCAGACACTCACTAAAGTTAAACTTGCATGCAAGTCTTTGGTCAGGTCTTTGCTTCAAATTGATAAGAATCTACAAAATGTTCATATATTTTTGACAATCTCCTCACCACCTCTATGCACACAAGGCCATAACCATAAGACACTAATATTTAGGTCAGCCCATTAATAGTTTTTTGCATATCAAGAAATGGTATAAAACATTTTTATGATATACTTTCTAATATACTTTTGATTTAATTTGCAGGTTCTTATCATTTTAGCACACGGCTGCCTGAGAGGTTGGAAAAGGGAGAGACAGATGAAAGGAAAAGGAAAAAGTCGTCAGAGGAGGAAGAAGAAGAGCAAGTAAACCCAACAAAAAGAAGGAGGAAACGGAAAAGTAAGAGTGTGTGTGAAGATGAGGAGCAGCAGTCTGGTCCATCGTCTCAGCTGACTCCACGTCAGAAGAAGTCCAAGAAAATATGCTTCTGTAAGTTTCCTCCCACTTTTCAGTATTACTGAATATAACATTGGGAAATGTGTTTCTCAATTAAGTCAGTTAAACAGAATGTTTTAATCAGAAAAGGTCAAAATATTTAAACATTTTTTAAAGCCCCGGTGTATAACTTCTCTTGTTGTCTATTCACAAAAAGTGAGTAGGCTATTTGTTCAAAAGTGTGTGTTTCATTAATTAGTAATTACCTCCATCAACAAACTGAAGTGTTCTGGTAAGCTTTGAATTTGCCATTCATATATTCATAGAGCTGGTAAGCTCAATGCTGGCTGCCATGTTGTGCTGCCATCTTTTACATTCAGTGGCAGCGTGACCGTAGGTAACCACAGAAACACTGACTCACCGGAGAAAACCATCATTGCGGTATAGTGTGAGAAAGGATGGAGGCTCACACTTATGCTGCATTCACGTGGAATCAGGCAGACGAAACAAACACGCCAGATGTCATTTTAGAGAGGGCCGGTAAAACGTGGGTGAGGTAAACAATACAACATGGCCATGACATATTGTCACCTGTGTATTGTTTTGCCTCGTGCCGACGGACCACTTGTTTATCTCATTACGTGCAGCGGCTGTTGTCCCTCTGCTGTCTGCCCGATTCCATGTGAATGCAGCATAAAGAATATGATTGAGTTGGTTGCAATATACAACCTCACCGCTATATAGTATAGGAGTAATAGGAGTAATTCCTACACAATGTCCCTTTAAATTTCAGCTTCTCCTTTGAAAAGAGGAGAGCAGAATGACTTTTGGAACTGGCCTCTGTATAAATCCCACCTGCCCGTGACCTGTGGACACAAGGAGGGGTCACTGAGCAGATCCAGACTGGCTAAAGGTCAGAAACACAAAGTAAAACTCATCGACTTAAGTGAAATACTGTTTTCTTAATTTCTTTATTTGGCTTGAAGATGATTGATTTTATTTTCTTGGACAGAGGTGTCGGCATGCAAAGAGTTCTGACTATAAAGAGATGGCAGCGTATTCCTGATCCTCTATCTGTTTCTGTTTCAGGGGAAAAGTGCATTTTGTTTGACAAACAGTGGTTTACTCCTGGTCAGTTTGAGAAGCTTGCAGGGAAGAGCAGCTCAAAGAACTGGAAGCTGAGCATTCGATGTATGGACACCCCGCTGGGAAAACTTATAAAGGTTTGTTAAAAAGTGATTTTAATTTTAGAATATGCACAAGACTTCATACACAGTTCGTTGTGATAATCATTTATTTTCATGTTTTTTTCATTTGAATTCAGGAGGGTCACCTGGAATCAACGCCCTACAAACGACAGCATAAAAAGGTATCAAGACTGGTGAAAACACATCAACAAATGTATTTATTTATGTGCCTGTTTGCTAATTTACATAGTATTTTACATTTTAATTACCAGAAAGAACATTACAAATAACAATGTAGAAAACAAATAAAAGAAAATACATGAATCTGATTCAGTCATGAATCCTCTTTTTTCCTCCTAGGCCAAGAGATCCCTGTTTTCATCTGATGATGTCATCATAGGTTTGTTGTTGAGGAGTAAAACACTGATTTTAGAAAACTACAGAATGGACTGTTTGATATCTGAGTGAACACTGCATCCCCACAAGCTATTACAACAGCATCTGTTACCTCACAATGAATATTAAAACATAAAAAATGTATGTTATGATGGAGCCATATAGGCAGCTGATTTCTTCCTGGGCAGGAATACATAACTAGCAATAGAATTTGAAAGGAGTTTCTAAGCATTATCCAATGTTGGCATCTACCTCTTTTTTAGTGTTTGAGGGAGAAGATGAAGAAGAAGACAGTGATGAAAATGAGGAGGAAAAAGAAGATGATGATGAAAATGAGGATGATGAAGACGACCTGCAAAACCAGGAGGAAAAGGTTCCTTCTAGTGATGAAGAAGATCGTGCAGGTGCTGATTTACACAACATACAATGATGTCAACACTAATAAAAGTCATTTTAGATGACATATTATGATATGATAATCACACTCTCAACATGTGATTACTGCAGATGAGGACAGAGACACTGAGGAACAGAGCGACAGCGTTCAAACCAACGCAGTGTTCAAAGTCACATGTGGAGATGTAACTGCGACCCTACACCAAAAACGATTTGGAACAGGTAAGTTCACCAGTGTCAACTAAACCATCCGACGTCATCCTTGTGGAACCATCATTTTTTACATATTTAATGGCAATAATTACTGGCATATGATAGTTGCTGGGATATTTCACTCTGAATCAAATTGATGGTTGATGATCAACCGTCAAACTGATACTTCCACATACATCCCCCGTATATCAGGGGTGGGCAATTATTTTTCCTGGGGGGCCAAACATGAAACCTGGGGGCCGGGCCACACAATTTTTTTGTCCCCCTTTATTTTAATTTTACTAAGATCATAGAAAACATACAGTGCACTCACTCTTATTCTTGTTATTGTTATATCAAAAATGACTCAGAACAACAACTTATTAAAGGTTGAATATGTTGAAAAATAATGTGCAGAATACGACCATCTGGTGTCTCAAGATAGGAATTACAGCAACAAAAATAATTCCAGCAGTCGGTTGAAAGACAGTTGCTAAGTATAACACACTGTTACTATGGACGCCACTCTGATCAGAGGAGTTCAGAGAAGAACAATGCAGGATATTTACCTTGTGTTTCATTTTTACCTTCATTAAACAACTTTAGACTAATTGTAGATAGATAGATAGATAGATGAATTTATTTGTCCTTTACAGGAAAATTGTTTTCACCATTCCGTACAGACGGCCTCGAGAAGTGATGTTGGATAAATGAATTGTAACTTGTTACAGGGAGAGTGGAGGCTCGCTTCCACATCACGGCTGAAAACCAAAGCTGCATGATCAGAACCTCTGACCCGGTGTCATAGCGCTTATCTCGCGAGTCTGCGACACAAACGCGGCCCATAAACTGTAATCTCTTGTTACACAAAGGCCTACACAAATACACACATCGTAACATGTATATGATAATGCATAGATCCACCGAATGATTAAAAAGGCCTCGTTAAAAAACAATTGCACACGACCGGGAGGAGGGTTAGCAAAACAGCAGAGAAGTGAGGGCTACCAGCTGGTACGATGTAAACAGGAAGTCATTGTCATTGTAGTCATTGTCTGCACTTGTATTCTACACTTTTTAAAAATATATAGCTTTTAATAATAATTCTCGATATCCAACCTTTAAGAACAATTATTACATTATTACCCAAACATGTAATAATAACTTGGGGTGTCCCAGACTAACAATTTTCATTGTCAAATCTGGTGAACACTCCCTTCGGCAAATTCAGAGCTTACCGGAACACTTCAGTTTGTTGATGGGGGTAATTATTGATGAATGAAAAACTTAGGTTTTTGAACAAAATAATCGATTTTCGTGAATAGATAACAGGAGAACTTACACAATGTACCTTTAACCTTTCTTTTGCTAATCAGAAGTCCCTTTGTTGTGTGACCATGATATGTGCATCAGTGCTTGTATAGCCACTCAGCTTAATCTTGTAACTAAGTTTCGTAAATTGCTGAGGTCTGATCTATATCTTATGTAGTGTGTAGCTTTATGTTTTGCTATGATAAACCTGTAAATCAAATCAAACAAATCCAGTGAAACGTGCCCCTTCTCATCTTTCTCCTTCCACCAGGGACTTTTGGAAAGAGTATTCGTACTGAGACAAAGTGGTTGAGCCCTGTGGAGTTTGTGAAGGCGGCGTTAGATCAACCAGACGCCACCTGGAGGAGAGACATCATGGTGGAAGGAAGGCCGCTCAGTACCCTCATAGAGGTAACCATGGTCACATGGTCAATCACAGTGATAAACATTATCTATTTTCAATATGTTTAGCTCAATTGGTAGAGCACCCGTCCCATGTGTTGAGGCTATAGTCCTCACTGCAGGCGGCCCCGGTTCGATTCCCACGTCGAGCGGTCCTATCCTGCGTGTCATTCCCCCCCTCTCTGCCTCCCCATTTCCTGTCTCTCTCAACTGTCCTATCAAATAAAGGCATGAAAAGCCAAAAAATATACTTTAAAAAAAATCTGCATTTCAACACTGCAGCTGTTGTTGTTCCTTGTTCATAGTAATTTTTTTGGGGATTGAATCAATCGCAGACTAGACAATCTGCCTTCTGTTAACACCAGCTCTTGCATGCCCACTGTACATGAGGTCTAAGGGCAGAGGATGTTGTGATGCCATGTAAAGCCCTTTGAGACAAACTGTTTGTAAAAACGGGCTATACAAATAAAATTGCCTTGCCTTGCCTTGCCTCAGATATGTATGCAGGTGCATTGGTATGTTATGATATGATATAATATAATATGATATAGCTTGGATTTATGTAGCACTTTTCATGGCTCTCAAACACATTCATATGCAAGACTCATACAGTAGGTAAGGTGGATAAGGTGTATTGCTACAACAACAGCGACTGGGGTGGAGCTGCTTTTGAAACTCAGTTTGAACATGAAAATGTTTGAGTGTGGATGTAGCTTTAGACTCCAGTCAGTCAGGCTGGCTCTAGTGTGTAGCCACAGGTCATTAATGATGCCATTCTATGACGATGTGTTTCAGCTCTAAATATGATTGTACGGTGTCTGTGGTGAGGGAGGAAATGAGTGAGACTCAGGGTTTGTGAAGTTGAAAGATCCAAACTGTGAAACAAACAGGAAAATTGTTCTGATTTGTCTTTTTCAGGAAAAAATCCACTCACCTCTGTGTGATTGCAGACTGTGCTGTCCAAGTGATACAGACCTGGTAAGTCTGCTGATCAGTCAGTTTCAGGTTGTTGTTGTTTTTAAAACAAGGATCTTTTTTTTCTCAGTGGTCCAGCTGTTGCGCAGAAAGATGCAACATATCATTTTGCTGTATCTAACAATTGCTGTCATGAACTGTTTTTGTAACCCTCGACAGGAGAATGATGAAAATGATGACGAGTGTTACGTTTGTAGAGGTGAAGAGGAGGAAGAAGAGCTGGTGGTGTGTGATCACTGCCCTCGCTCCTTTCATCAGAAATGTCACCTTCCTCATGTAGACGACGCCACTTTGAGGTGAGTTTAGATCAAACTGAATTTCCACCACCTGCTTTTATACAGCAGAAATCATTATAATGCATTATGATCTGCTTAAAGCTGCACTACTTATGTATTTTGACTGAATCCCAATAGTGGTCTAATAAATACAACCTCAAATGTTACACCACTACTCAGATGAAGGCCCTTTCACTGAGTGATACATTTACACCATTGGTGGGCTGTGAGTGTGAACAAGTCATTACAGTTCAAATGTTTCTTTTCTCATCCCTATGTTTGTACTAATGTTTGAACATAAAGTCATACAAGTAGAGTAGCAGCCACCAAGTGGTAAAGGTCTGAAAGGTCCAAACTGCTCCAACTGTTGTGTAAACATAAGGTGCACTCAGGCTCCACTAGAGAAGACGAGCAGTAGTGGAGATGTAAGCATGCGCAAGAGTGAATGCAGCTGCAAAATTCGCAGTGGTGTGTGTTCATGAAAAAATGTTGTCATTCTGTAACAGGAAGTAACAGAGGAAGTTTGGACTACTTTGTTTGTTTTTTGCTATAGCAACACAAAGGTGCAAAATTCATTAAACTTAATAGATTAGTAACTGAGATCAAAAAGAAGGTTGTCTTTTGTGATCCCACTGCAATATGGTCTTCTGTGTAGACTAATATACTGTATATGTGTGTGTGTGTGTGTGTGTGTGTGTGTGTGTGTGTGTGTGTGTGTGTGTGTGTGTGTGTGTGTGTGTGTGTGTGTGTGTGTGTGTGTGTGTGTGTGTGTGTGTGTGTGTGTGTGTGTGTGTGTGTGTCTGTCTGTGAGAGCAGTGACACCGGACCATGGATGTGTACTTTCTGTGTGTTACAAAAAGCTCAGGAGTGGCGTTACAGTGATGAGATGGAAATGAAAGCAGTCATGTCCCGCCACATATCAGGACACATGCTGGTGAGCTCACTGTGACTCTGTCTAGGTCTCTGTCTTTAGGTCTGTCCATCTTCATGCCTGTGTCTCTGTCTTACTGTTGCCACTCATCCCTCCTTTAATCACATCAACAGGAATGTCAGTATCTCCTCCTATTCCTGCGCAACGCTGATGAGAAACAAGATTTTGCTTCAAACCCAAGTGCCTATGTAAGTCTTATTCTCTGCTGCTCCTGTATACTCTATATTCATTAAAACAGTACCACTTACTTAAAGGGAAAGTTCACCCAAAATTCAAATTTCACTCATTATCTACTCACCCTCATGTCGACTAAGAGCTGTGAGAATTTTCAGAGTCCTCCGTGCCTTCTCTGAGTTACGTGGGGGTTCGCGCAGCAGTATTTGTCCATATAATGGTTGTGAATGGATACCACTTTTCTTTGTTCAAAAAGACACACCATAAAACATCCAAATACCTCCATGCTGCTCGTCTGTAATGTCCCTCTTGTATTGAAGCCCCGACATGAGAAATTGTTCCGCCGGTCAGTGCAAATCACGCGAGATTTGCACTGACACAGGAAGAGCAGTGAACTGAGACACTGGGAGCTTCCGCTACAAACAAGCTTAAAATATAGACTTACTTAATTTTTTTCGGAACAATTTCTCATGTCGGGGCTTCAATACAAGAGGGACATTACAGACGAGCAGTATGGAGGTATTTGGATGTTTTTTGGTGTGTCTTTTTGGACGAAGAAAAGTGGTATCCATTCACAACCATTATATGGACAAATACTGCTGCGCGGACCCCCCTGTAACTCAGAGAAGGCACGGAGGACTCTGAAAATTCTCACAGCTCTTAGTCGACATGAGGGTGAGTAGAAATTTGAATTTTGGGTGAACTATCCCTTTAACTTTCATCAATTAATGCACACGCTCTCGATGTCTTAGAAACAAACCAAATGTGATACACAATATTTAATTCATTTCTTCTTGGCACCCACAGCTGGAAAATTACTCCAGTGTTATCCAGACTCCAATGTGGCTGGACAAAGTAGCCGACAAACTCCAGGAGAAAGAATACGAAACAGTTGGAGAGTTTGTGTCTGACATCGAGCTCATTTTCACCAACTGTGCCTCCTACAATCATGTAAGAAAACTGTCACCTCTAATTTCTTAACATCTAAATACCAAGAGTTAAAGAAACGTGTGTTGTAACAAAGTCTCTTATGTTATTCTCTTTTGCAGGCTAATCCTGTGTTCCTTGACCTAGGCGACCGGCTGAAAGAGACGTTCAGTGGAGAATTTAAAAACGTGTTCAACATTTGTGAACAGTGTTAAGTCTTCAGTGTCAGTGTTTAAACTGAAAAGGTTGGAAATATGTACATTTACAGAATTTTTTTTTTTTTACTTGTATGAAAGTCTCGCCTTTCTGAACTTGAAAGCTCTTTGCAGTGCTAAATTGAATTTGTAAATAACACAGAGGCCACACTCTGTGAACATGCAACACTTGGTTCAGTATTCCAGATACTTCTACTACAAGGTGTTTTATAGATTATGGTGATGTTCGGTGTTGTGGAAATTCTCTGTTGCTTGTTGTTGGTGAATAATGAAATGGAGACTTCTGCTGGCCGACAAGTTTTTATATTCTTGCAAGGAAAGGTCAGTCCTCACCCGAGCAGTGATGGTAAAGGATGTGTCTCACATCATCCTACAGGCTTTTGTTAAGAGGTTTAGACATCACAATTCACAAATGGTTAAAGCACAAAAGGAGACCTGATATCTTGGTGGAAAAGCAGGGTGTGGGGACATCGCAAGTGGTTGAAACACTAAACGATTGAAATGACCATTACTTTGGACAAAAGGTTTGATATTTGCTCCAGATGTTTTTATTGGCATGTGTTTTTCTGATATGATTGTATGTAAAGCCAGAATGCCGTGTGGCGCAGGAGGTTAAGCAGGCGCCCCATGTATAGGCTACAGTCCTCACTGCAGGCGGCTCCAGTTTGAATCCCGCATCGGACTGCCCTTTCCTGCGTGTCGTTCCCCCTCTCTCTGCCTCCCCATTTCCTGTCTCTCTCAACTGTTCTATCTAATAAAGGCGTGAAAACCAAAAAAATACATACTTAAAAGCCAGAACGCCGGTCTAAACCATTTACAACACAGTTTCCATTTCCCTTTCTCCATACTGCAATTAAAGTATTAACTCATGCGTGCTGTCTCTGATGTGTAGATGTTTTCTATAGCCTATGTATTTGTGCATTTTTAATGGCATAGGCCTGATACATTCATTCATCATTCATCCCCTCAGCCATCCAACTCTACAACTCCTCAGCAGGGGGAGGAAGCTCATAACACACCTCCCATGCCCACACAGTCATATTCAGTTAAACGCCACTTATCACTATCATGGCCATTCTGAATGCACTTTCTCCTATTTTACTTTCTTTAATTTGTAATTTATCTGCACAGTTCATATTCTGGCCTCAAAGACATAGTTACATTGTTTTTTTATTTTTATAAACTGCTAGATATAACAGTTTCCCTATGGAGATAAATAAAGTATCTATTATCAAAGTCATGATTAATGGACATGCTTATTTAACATGTGTTCTTCCAGATATTTTCTTAATTTCCATGTAATTTGGTGCTAATTAGAACGTTTTCTCATACAGCCTTAGTGTACCAGCTAAAGGAGAAAATATAGAAAGTTTGGTATAACCCCTGATTAATATGTTTTAATTATTTAGTGTACAGCACGTCAGCTGTATGCAAAAATTGTCTGCAGGTATACTATAGCCTAATATAGACAATCAATATGCTGCTGATCATGGTTTATTGCCTCAAGTGAGTGGTGGTGATTGATTGACGAGTGCCTCAGCCAGTGTTTTACTACTCATAACCATCAATAGTGCCACGATTTCAGGACAGATTCAGAATTCAGTAATTAAGTTTCACTTTTCAAACGTCAGGGGAGGGAGGAACTGAGTGTGGGTATAACTTTGAGGAACCTTGATCTAGGCTACTCCACTGCATTTCCACTCTCTGTAAATCTGAAACCTGCTAAAGGTTTTGATCTCAACACATGTAGCCTCAACATCCAGCCGCTCATAGTGTCAGTGTCTGTGTCTGTGCAGCAGTGATGGACTCGCTGGACTGGATGGAGCCCAAACAACTGCTGCTGTTCTTTCGCCGCAAGAAAACAGAGTTGTCCTTAATGGAGAACCCGCACACCTTTATCTGCCGGCTCAGAGACCACGACCTTATCCCGAAGCACCAGTACAAGGTGAGGGGGTGCATTGAAGACGTTCTCTATTTTGTCATTGTCCACCTAGCTGATTTCAAATGGAGTAACTTGCTGACTCAGTTGTTTCCTCATACTGGTTCTGCCGTGCCGTGAAAAGGAACCCGCGCTTCCGCGAGAGCGGGAAATTAACGCAGAGGGAGTGAGACATTTACATAAACAAGCAGGAGTAGCCCTATAGGAAGTTTTCTATTCAATGATATTATCTGTTAATGGTTATCAGAATTCTTCATGTAACAGTTCAACTCAGCATCATAACCAGGTCTTCTGGGTCCTATGTTGTATGTTGTATGTTGTAGCCTAGTATTGGCCTACTAATTATAAGCCATTAGCAATGCCAAAATGCACCATGGTAAAGTGATAAAAGCCAAAACTGGATTTCAGCACAAGGATTAAAGGTGCACATGTCATGTCTGACTGCAATTCAGTTTCAATATAGGGAGGCTGGGGACAGTTGCAGCATATGTCTGCTAATTAGCCATGCCATTTAAAGATGGTTACATATGACATATCAATCACAATATTTATTTGAATGGAAGAATTAAGACGTTGCAGCTGACCCCAAACCTGGGGACTCCATGTCCATTCTTGGTGGGCAGAGGGTCTAACTGAGCAGGTGTCATGTGAGTGTTATCACTCTAGCATGTTTCTGTTTGGAGAAATAAGAACTGCCCCCAGTCTCCCCAATGAAATACATGCATTTTTATATTTTACATATCAAACCTACTAGTAATTGGAGCGCTTTCATCTTTTGATATGTGCCTCACCCATTCAAATAGTTGTAGGTGGTTGTAGGTGTTCACAGTGCCAATAATGTCTCTTTGTGTTTATTTTACAGTATGTGCCCATGTCTGTTATGTGATGTTTAGATTACAATCAAACCACAGCTCACACCAAAATAAATAGACCTATTAATTCATGATCTCAACATATTTATAACACACTTTCTTGGTTTCATCTCAGTCTTGTAAGAGAGAGAGTGAAATATGCACTGATGTACTGAAAGAAGTTAATATTATTGAATTATTCAAGACAAGTGATTGTATGGTATGGAGATATCACCCTTGATTTTCTGTGTGTGTGTGTCCGTGCAGAAGGTGAGCCGAATGAAGAGTAAAAACAACATACAGAAATCCCTTTATGAAATTTTGGTCTGGTTTGAAGAAAATCAATCAGAGCACATCACTTTGTTCTGGAGCTGTGTCTTCGAGGAGTGTATCATCAACCAATACCCAACGCTGCGACTGCTGCGCAACAGCCTCATGGACGGTCAGACTCAATTTTCTTCGGTCATCAGTATGTTTGTGATTGTGACCTTGTAAACTTTCTTTTGCTTATGATTAAACTTGTACTGTAATGACCAGGCTAAGAGACTCAAGCGCAGAGATTGGACAGAAGGCCACATGGTTTAATAACATACACACTTTATTCCAGTACAGACAGGAGTCATTCACAGAAAGGCAGTCCATAAGGCAAAAGTACAGGCAAGGGCTAGGCTAGGCAGGAGCAGAGTCAGAGGAGGAGTACAGTATATATGCTAACTGGTTGATCCAGAATTGCAGACAGGTGTGGCTGACAAACAGGCAGAAAACTTTACAGGAAGTGCATGAAACAGGGATGAGATTGAGGTTGATGAAATAAAATAGGAAGTGAATAGAGTCAGGTTTGTGAGTTACTTCAAATGGCTCTGCATGATGTTCATATGAACAAAATTATTAGATGAGAATGTTGTCAAAAATAACACCATAAATATTTTTTGTTCTCTCAAGAAGGTAACTAACCTAAATTCACTATATACTTTTCATTTAATTTAATTGTAGGTTCTTTTGATTTAAACACACGGCTGCCTGAGAAGTTGGAAGAGAAGGAGGCAGATGAAAGGAAAAGGAAGAAGCCGTCAGAGGAGGAAGAAGAGGAGAAGCAAGTGAACTCAATGAAAGAGAAGAGGAAACTGAAAAGTAAGAGTGTGTGTGAAGATGAGGAGCAGCAGCCTGGTCCATCGTCTCAGCTGACTCCACGTCAGAAGACAAAGTCCAAGGAAATATGCTTCTGTAAGTCTCCCCCCACTTTTCACTATTACTGAATATAACATTGGAAATTGTGTTTCTCAATTAAGTCCATTCAACAGAATGTTTTAATCAAAAAAATGTCAAAAATAACTAAAGATTTTTTTTTAATTCCAGCATCTCCTTTGAAAAGAGGAGAGCAGAATGACTTTTGGAACTGGCCCCTGTATAAATCCCAGCTGCCCGTGACCTGTGGACACAAGGAGGGGTCACTGAGCAGATCCAGACTGGCTAAAGGTCAGAAACACAAAGATAGAGGTGTCGGCATGCAAAGAGTACACTTCTGACTATAAAGAGATAGTGACATATTCCTGATCCTCTATCTGTTTCTGTTTCAGGGGAAAAGTGCATTTTGTTTGAGAAACAGTGGTTTACTCCTGGTCAATTTGAGAAGCTTGCAGGGAAGAGCAGCTCAAAGAACTGGAAGCTGAGCATTCGATGCATGGGCACCCCACTGGGAAAACTTATAAAGGTTTGTTAAAAAGTGATTTCTGATTTTAGAATATACACAAAAGACTTTACACAGTTCGTTCATTGTGATAATCATTAACTTCATGTTTTTTTAATTTGAATTCAGGAGGGTCACCTGGAATCAACACGCTACAAACGACAGCATAAAAAGGTATCAAGACTGGTGAAAACACATCAACAAATGTATTTATTAATGTGCCTGTTTGTTAGGGAAATTGCATATTAATATACGTCAATACAAATACATAATGTCAACATACTGGGTTGTTGTAGAAATGCTAATTTACATCATTAGTCCCTTGGCAGGTAACCTTACAAATAACAATACACCAATAATATTAATATGTAGAAAACAAATAAAAGAAAATACATGAATCTGATTCAGTCATGCATCTTCTTTTTTCCTCTTAGCCCAAGAGATCCCTGTTTCCATCTGATGATGTCATCACAGGTTTGTTGTTGAAGAGTAAAACACTGATTTTAGAAAACTACAGAAGTTAATAATAATAATAATAATAAATTTTATTTAGAAAGCGCCTTTCACGCCACTCAAGGACACTTTACAGCAGTTAAAATCATCAAAAACACAGAATAAATCATCAATAAATAATACCAAAACAAAACACACAGCACGGAATAGACAACATTAAAAAGCACAAAATAAACAACAATAAACACATCAGTAAGAATGAATAATGAAGAGAGCAAATAAATAAAACTGTGCAGAATAAAAGGGAAGTGTTAGGGTGAGGGGTGGGGTGGATAGGCAATTTGAAACAGGTGGGTTTTGATTTTTGTTTTGAAAAGAGGGAGAGAGTCAATGTTACGGATGTGAGATGGTAAAGAATTCCAGAGTCGGGGAGCAGAGCGACTGAAAGCTCTGCTCCCCATGGTGCTGAGGAAGATCTGAGGGAGCGTGCTGGAGTGGCAATGTGGAGAAGATCAGACAAGTATGGAGGGGCGAGGTTGTGGATAGCTTTGAAAGTATACAGAAGGATTTTGAATTGGATTCGTAATGTGACCGGGAGCCAGTGAAGTTGCTGTAGGATGGGAGTGATATGGTGGGAAGAAGGGGTTTTGGTGATGACACGTGCAGCAGAGTTTTGAACCAGTTGAAGCTTATGGAGAGACTTGTGAGGGAGACCAAAGAGGAGCGAGTTGCAATAATCAAGACGGGAGGTGACGAGGCTGTGGACAAGGATGGAGGCGGTGTTGGGAGTGAGGGAGGGACGGAGTCGATTGATATTACGTAAATGAAAGTAGGCAGCCCGAGTGGTGTTATTGATGTGAGATTTGAATGATAGAGTGCTGTCAAGGATGACACCCAGACTCTTAACCTGAGGGGAGGGGGAAACTGAGGAACTGTCGATAAGAAGGGGGAAACGGTCAATTTTGGATAGTGTAGATTTGGTGCCAACTAGAAGGATTTCTGTTTTATCACTGTTTAATTTGAGGAAGTTGGAAGTGAACCAGGATTTGATTTCGGTTAAGCAGGTGATGAGGGAAGAGGGTGGGAGTGCGGAGTTTGGTTTACTGGAAAGGTAGAGCTGGGTGTCATCCGCGTAGCAGTGGTAATGGATGTTATATTTACGGAAGATGGTGCCAAGGGGGAGGAGATAAGTGATGAAGAGAAGGGGCCCCAGGACAGAGCCCTGGGGCACACCTGTAGTGACTGGGGAGGGGTCAGACTTAAATGATTTGAGCTGGATGAACTGAGTGCGGCCTGAGAGATAGGAGTGGAACCAGTGAAGGGGGGTGTGGGTGATGCCGATGGAGGAGAGTCTATGAAGGAGGATGGGGTGGGAAATGGTGTCAAAAGCTGCACTTAGGTCGAGGAGGATGAGGATGGAAAGTGAACCGGAATCAGCTGCAGTGAGAAGATCGTTGGTGATTTTTATGAGTGCAGTTTCGGTGCTGTGGCGGGGGCGGAAACCAGATTGAAAAGGGTCATAGAGGGAGTTTTGAGTTAAGTGGGTGTGTAATTGGGTGGCGACTATTTTTTCAAGGATTTTGGATATGAAAGGTAGGTTGGAGATGGGGCGGAGATTATTGTAGTTGTTGGGGTCTAAGCCAGGTTTTTTCAGAATAGGGGTGATAGCTGCAGTTTTGAGGGGTGAGGGAACAGTTCCAGTGGTGAGTGAAGAGTGAATGATGGCAGATATGAGGGGAAGCACAGAGGGGAGACAAGATTTGACAAGGGTGGTGGGAAGGGGGTCAAGCTGACAGGTAGAGGGTTTGGATTTACGGATGAGGTCATAGATTTGAAGGTCAGTGGGAGGTTGGAAACTAGAGAAGTGCTGACAGTGTGGCAGAGGTGCTGGTGGGAGGAGAGGAAGTGCAGGTGGGAGAGAGGGAAGTGAGTCTGAATCTAAGTGTTGGTGAATGATGGAGATTTTGTCATTGAAAAACTGCGTTAGGGAGTTACAGGTGTCAGTTGAATAGAGGTGGGGAGGTAAGGAGTCAGGTGGCTGGAGAGTTCTATTGAGCAGTGTGAACAGTGATCTGGTGTTTCCTTCATTGGAGATAATCTGAGCGGAGTAGTGGTTTGTTTTGGCTTGGATGATTGAGTCCTTGTAATGGCGTATGTGGGTTATGTACATTTCTTTGTGAATGGTGAGTCCAGTTTTCTTATAGAGTCGTTCCGGTTGGCGGCCTTTAGTTTTCATGGAGCGGAGATGAGGGGTATACCAGGGGGCAGTTGTGGAGAAGGAGACAGAGCGTGTTTTGAGGGGAGCGAGGGAGTTGAGGATGTTGCTTAGACTTGTGTTGTAGAGGGTTATCATTTCATCAGAGGTGGTAGAACAGTCCGGGATCAGAATAGTGTCATGTTGGAGCAGAGAGTGTCAATGTTGATGTTCTTTAAGTTCCGGAATGAAATGAAGCGTGGTGACTTGATTCTTGAGAGGCAGAGTGCAGTGCTAAAAGAGATGAGGAAATGGTCACTCACATGGAGATCGTCAGCTGTGCAGTTGGAGGGGGTGAGGCCAGAGCAGCAGATTAGGTCCAGAGTGTGTCCTTTTGTGTGTGTTGGGAAGTTGATGAATTGATGGAGTCCAAAACTGTCCAGGCATGATGAAAAGTCTCTGGTGAGGGGTGAATTAATGTTGTCCATGTGTATATTGAAGTCCCCTAGTAATATGATGTTTGGTGATAGAGTGGATAGATGGGTGAGTAAGATGGCAAAGTCATTTAAGAAGTCACTGTGGGGCTTGGGAGGGCGGTAGAAAGTGGCAATGATGGTGGGAGTGGGTCCAGGGAGTGTAAGTGCAAGATGTTCAAATGAGGAGAAAACAGGCAGTGACTGTGGCAGGACTTTCCATTTCTTATGGTGAATGACTGCAATACCTCCCCCACGGCCGTGGCTACGGGGGTGGGAGAGGTAAGTAAAGTCCGGTGGGGTGGAGTCGTTCAGTGAGGAGAAGTCATTTGGTTGTTGCCAGGTTTCAGTCAAACAGAGGAAGTCGAGCTTGCGGTCAGTGAGGAGGTCATGGATGAGGTGTCCTTTGTTTGTAAGTGAGCGGATGTTGAGAAGTCCAAAGCTGACAGATGAGTTATCATATTTGGTGTGAGTGGAAGCCAGCATAGATGGGCTGGCTAGTACAGAGTGATTAACAGTCCGGGTGGTGTTTCTGCCAGAGTGGTGTCTGTTTGTAATATGGACAGGAATAGGGAGTGGTTGGATGTTGCTGTGGTTATTGGATAGAGTAATGATGGAGAGGCCAGCAGCTGAGGGAGACAATGACAGGTGTGGCCAGCAGGGGGAGCTCTGGGGAGAAGCTGTCGACAGTGAGTGCACCACAGAGGGAGAGGGGGGCGTGAGTGGGGGGGAAGTAAACAGTCAGTCATGTGGGAAGGAATGTACAGTGTGCTGCAGATTAGCCGCTAGCATGCGGCTACCTACGTAGCTAGGGTGTATTCCATCCGACTTAAAAAAGGATGAGCGGTTCCAGAAAAGATTAAAATTGTCCACAAAGGCAATGCTGTGAGCTTGGCACGCAGACTGGAGCCAGGTGTGCAGACTGAGGACTCGGCTGAAACGCCCACATCCACGGCCAGAAGTGGGGATGGGGAGTTGTAGTCTGAGTGAGCACTGCATCCCCACAAGCTATTACAACAGCATCTGTTACCTCACAGAATATTAAAATATTGAAATGTAATGGTTGTTCCTCTGAGCAGGCTTGTTCGCTGAGCAAGAATACCTAACTGGAAATAGATTTTGAAAGTAATTTCTGAGCATTGTCCTAAGTTTGCATCTGAGATCTCGAGCCTCAAATTTACACATTTGAGTGAGATTAAAAAAAGTTGCATGTATGATTTTTAGCTAATGCACAGAAATGATTGATATGTGCCTGTGAGGACAAAGTGACAGAAGATTCACCTCTTTTTTAGCATCTGAAGGAGAAGAAGATGAGAATGAGGATGATGAAGACGACCTGGGAAACCAGGAGGACCAGGTTTCCTCTAGTGATGAAGAGGACTGTGCAGGTGCTGATTACCACAATATATAATGATAAGTTATTTTAGAGGAGGTATTTTATCCCAGTATCATATGGTCATGATATTGTGATAATCATACTCTCAACATGTGTTTATTGCAGATGCAGACAGAGAGACTAAGGGACCGAGTAAGCAGCAGCAGCCACGCAATAGCAATGTAGTGTTCAAAATCACATGTGGAGATGTGACTGCGACCTTACACCGAAGACGATTTGGATCAGGTAATGTTTACTATATACTACAGTTGGGAAAATAAGTATTTAATCCCCTGCTGATTTTTGCTCTTATTTCACTTGATCAAATGTAAATTAATTCAGAACCTTTATATGATTGTATTATTTCTGGATGTTTTGTTGATATTCTCTCTGTTAGAATACACTAACCATAAAAACTATAGACCACTCATTTCTTTGTAGGAAAGCAAACTTACAAAATCAGCAGGGGATCAAATACTTATTTTCGCCACTGTACATCAACCTCATGTTGGTGAAGGAACAGTCAACTAAATCATCAGACGTAATCCTCTGTGAACCATCACTGTATGTACATATTTCAATGGCAATCAATAGTCTCAATAGTCAGTGAGATATTTCACTCTGAACCAAAGTGATGGATCAACCGTCAAACTGATATTTCCATCCCTACAGCCAAACCACATGCATCTATATCTTGTATAGTGTGTAGCTTCATGTTTTGCTATGATAAACCTGTAAATTAAATCAAACAATCCCAGTGAAACGTGTCCCTTCTTATCTTTCTCCTCCCAACAGGGACTTGTGGGAAGAGTATTCGTACTGAGACAAAGTGGTTGAGCCCTGTGGAGTTTGTGAAGGCAGCGTCAGGTCAGTCTGACGCCACCTGGAAGAAAGACATCACGGTGGGAGGAAGGCCACTCAGTGCCCTCATAGAGGTAAGGGTGGGTTTTGCCGGGGGGAATGGGGAGGGATTTACCCCCCCTGTGCTTTCGATGTCCCCCCACCCTGGAGGTAACCATGGTCACATGGTCAATCACAGTGATAAACATAATGTATTTCATTTGGCTGCTTCACAATAAAAGCCAACATGTTTTTCCAGTTGGACACTTTTAATGTGAAGCAGCAGTAGTTTCAATTTGCTTTAGCAGTGACTTTATACAGCTCTGATATGGTGTAGAAAGAGTAAACAATAATCAGTGAGGCTGTTTATCAGACAAAGAATTGTGCTGGACTATCTATATCCAGCAAAGGGAGTAACAGACTTGGAAATGATGCTGGCCCCATTTTATTCCGAAAACTCCAGGTGTGAATACGTGAAAACATTTAGTTGCTCCCTCAGGTTTGAAGACCATGGATGAAAGAAACACAGATAATGAAATAAAAGTGTTATTGACCTTTTGGTCTTTGCTAGAAGCTGTCGCTCAATTCAGTTCTGCATTTTAACACTGCAGCTGCCTTGGTTGTTACTTGTTGTATTTTTTATGCTATCATCATAAATATGATTGTACACTGTCTATAGGGAGAGAAATGAAATGAGTAAGACTCAGGGTTTGTGAAGCCGAAAGATCCAGGAAAACAGCTCTGATTTGTCTTTTTCAGGAAGAAATCTTGAGGATCCACTCACTGCTGTGTACTTGCAGACTGTGCTCTCCAGATAATACAGACCTGGTAAGTCTGCTGATCAGTCAGTTTAGGATGGGCAGAACCCCCTCACTTTACATTGAAAATGACTCTATGGACAACTTCAGATTACATAAACTGTGTCTGCAGAATAATTCTTCTCTGTGTGGGGTGGGGTTCTGTTTGAAAACAGAATTGTTGTCATCAACTGTTTTTGTAACCCTCGACAGGAGAATGATAAAAATGATGACGAGTGTCACGTTTGTAGAGGTGAAGAGGAGGAAGCAGAGCTGGTGGTGTGTGATCACTGCCCTCGCTCCTTTCATCAGAAATGTCACCTGCCTCATGTAGACGACGCCACTTTGAGGTGAGTTTTGAACACACTCAAACAAATTATAATTTGAGAGAGATTAAATATTATTTCAACCACTAACTGTGCATTTCCACCACCTGCTTTGATACAGTAGACATTAATGCATGATGATCTGTTTTTATCTGGTGACAACCCACAGCTTTGAAGTTGCACCACTCAATGTATTTGGCTGAATCCCAACAGTGGCCTAATAAATACAATCTCAAATGTGAGTGAGTGAGTGAGTGAGTGAGTGAGTGAGTGAGTGAGTGAGTGAGTTAAGTGATCAAGTTACACCACTCAGCTGAAGGCCATTAGTGGGCTGCTTACGTGTAAATTTTGAATGTGAACAAGTCATTACAGTTCAATAATATTTAAACATAAATCCTTACAAGTTGAGCAGCAGCATGTATGCAGCAGCATGGTCCAAGTGAAAACCACCCAAAATCCTCTGGGGTGTGATAGACATCATCTCATCTTAAATACTACAAAAACTAAAGAGATGATTTTTGACAAGAGGGGAGTGAGGGCTCATGACCCGGTGGTCATTGGTGACTGTGTTATAGAGAAGGTTGAATCCTACAAGTATCTAGGAATCCATATGGATAATTTGTTGAAATGGAATGTTCATGTTGATGCTTTGTGTGTAAAACTATCCCAACGACTGCATTTTCTCAGAAGACTGAGACTGTACGGAGTCAGTACAGTGATCATGATTTCATTTTATAATGCTGTACTGGGCAGCCTAATTAGGTATGGGATGGCTGCGTGGTTTGGACCCCTGACAGTCCAGTCCAAATCTAAACTAGAAAAGCTGATAAAGACAGCGATGAAGGTGATGAGCAAGGATAGTTACCCGCCCTTACATTCCATATTTGAAAAAACAGTAGTCAACCAGGCCCAAAGGATTTTGAAAGATCCATCTCAGATCCTTTATCTGGAATATGAAATGCTACCTTCAGGGCGACGCTATAGAGCGAGCAGTTATAGAACTAATCGCTATAAACATTCATTCCTGCCTTCATCTATTGCTCTGCTCAACAAATCTGCTAAACACTAGCAGTCACCTGAGGTTCAGGTGTTCCTTCTAATTTTTTTTTGGTCATTATTGTGTACTGTAAATGATGTTTAAGGGTGTTGCTGTATTATATCCATCATTTTAATTGTTATATAAATCTCTTTTTTTAATAGATATATACACTAATCCTTCGGCACCATTAAATTGATGCTGATGGTGGAGTCCACACATACAAAGGTGCAATTTAGACCCAGAGACTGTGGCAATACTGAGAGGCAAGATGCAATAGGCTATAGGAGAAAGTGCAATAATTATTTTTTACTATAATTATTTATTACTTGTGTTAACCAGGAACTTGGTCGTACTGTCTGTAAGTGATCTCTGTTGGTTGTGTGTGTGAGTATGTGATATGGTGTATGGTTTTATAATCTGTATGCAGGATGCACAGCATTGATTGCCCATGACAATTTTCCCTCCGGGGACATTAAAGTTTATTTTTGATTTGATTTTTTTGATTTGATTTGTAAAGGTCTGAAATCTCCGAACTGCTCCAACTGTTGTGTCAACAAAAAGTACAGAGGTCTAATTAGAACAGAACCGGAGATGAAAGCATGAGCAAGACTGAAAGCATTCGCAGTGGTGTGTGTACTGCTGTGTGTGTACTACTGTAACAGGAGGCAGTTTTGACTACTTTGTAGTGTTTAATTGTTTTTGTAATGAAACTTTATGGATTAGTAAGATCAAAAAGAAGGTTGAGTTTGAAAATGAATGTGATCTGAGTCGGGTGTCATGTGGTGGATTGTCCATGTTGATATGCATTGTGTCTGTTGTGATCTCACTGCAATATGACCTGGAGTTTTACTTATTTCTTAACAGTATCAAAAAAAAACTAGACTACACTGTGGAAATGTACATCAAAACAGTTTTTAATCTCTTTCCATAAATTCTTCATTCATGTACATTATAAATATCACCAGCCCTTCAAAAAAGTGTATTATTATAAGTGGGTTAATTGAAACACATTTAGAAAGAGGTTTATATTCTGTGTAGACTAATATACTGTATGCGTGTGTGTGTGTGTGTGTGTGTCTGTGAGAGCAGTGACAGCGGACCATGGAAGTGTACTTTCTGTGTGTTACAAAAAGCTCAGGAGTGGCGTTACAGTGATGAGATGGAAATGAAAGCAGTCATGTCCCGCCACATATCAGGACACATGCTGGTGAGCTCACTGTGACTCTCTGTCTAGGTCTCTGTCTTTAGGTCTGTCCATCTTCATGCCTGTGTCTCTGTCTTACTGTTGCCACTCATCCCTCCTTTAATCACATCAACAGGAATGTCAGTATCTCCTCCTATTTCTGCGCAACGCTGATGAGAAACAAGATTTTGCTTCCGACCCACGTGCCTATGTAAGTCTCTAACTCTTATCTGCTTCCTGTATATTTTTCTTCATATTCATTCAAATGTACCACTTACTTAACTTACATTACGTAGTGTGCAGGAATCACACTGTCAGCAGGACATCTTAAAAACAAATGTGTTGCATGCTATTTCATTCATTTCTTCTTGGCACCAACAGCTGAAAAATTACTCCAGTGTTATCCAGACTCCGATGTGGCTGGACAAAGTAACAGACAAACTCCAGAAGACACAATACAAAGTGATTGGAGAGTTTGTGTCTGACATCGAGCTCATTTTCACCAACTGTGCCTCCTACAACCAAGTAAGGAAACTTTTATGGAAAACCTGTAATTTCTCAACAGCTAAATACCAAGAGTTAAGGAAACAAGATCTCTTATGTTACTCTTATGTTCTTTTGCAGGGTAATACTGACTTCCGTGACTTAGGCAACCGGCTGAAAGAGACGTTCAGTGGAGAACTTAAAAAAGTGTTCACGATTGGTGAACAGCGTTAGGTTTTTGAAAGTATGTACATTTACAGTAATGTTGTTTTGATAGATTTTTGTCCCTTGTATTCAGATTTTTTAACTTTACTGAAAGTCTTGCCTGTCTGAAAGCTCTTTGCAGTGCTGAATTGAATTTGTAAATAATTAATTAAAAACGTAAGTGTTATTACACAGAGGACACACTCTGTAAACATGCAACATTTGGTGTAGGCTTAGCATTGTAGTTCAACTACAAGGCGTTTTATATGTTATGGTGATGTTCTTCCACAAAAATAAAATATTTTTAAAGGTGTTAAGAAATGGCTGTTTGTCCTGTTTGTCACGCCTCCTTCTACGAGTTTCCACGAGTTGCCGCACGAGTTTACCCAAGTAAGGAAAACAAATTTGATTGGTCGTTATCGAGCGGGCGGGATATTCAATGTTTGGGGCGAGACTGAGCTCGGTGTGTGTGTGTGTGTCTCAGACATTTTATTGACGGATGACGGATCCAATATCAGTGGCTGATGAATTGTGAGCAATGTGACGCATAATTCGTGTGCCTGCATTATCCAATGTGGAAAAAAAAAACTCATTTTCATCCCGGATTTACTCGAAAATAGAAATTTGCACAAAGTTTGGGCTACATCGTCTGATAGATGAATTATTACACTAATGTTAAAACCCACAGTGGGCTCAAATTCAATTTTCTTTTCTGAATACCTTTAATGTAATTTGGTGCTAATTAGACAGAAAAAAAGAATTGAATTATCTCATGAAGTCATTACAGGGATCATTTTACATGCAACATTTAAAAGTTGGACTTTCTATATCAAAAATCTTTGTAATTGTGTACCAAACACTTATATTTGGACCAAATGTTAATGTAGAGGAAAATGTTTGGTATAGCTCATCAGCTATATGGAAAATGCTGGGGGGAAAAATGTTTACAGGTTATAGACAGTGTCTGCTGCTGAACAAGTGCTTAGGCCATTATTGTCCTTAATAACAACACTACAACTTCAGGACAGATTGCAGACAACACAGTGAGTCATGATGGGGAAGTGCTGAGTGATAGGGAACGGGGCTACCTGGTTATAGCATGCTAATTTTAGCAGAAGAAAAGTCATGACAGCAACAAAAGTAAACACATGTGGTACTTAACAATACTGACAATACTGCAACTATAGACTGGTGAACAAACAACATTTCATGTAAATATATGGTAGTGAAACAAATTGTTTTTTTAAACACTGTTAAAGATTATCGCATGTTTAAATAGAGCATTTCTTTTAAATAAATTACATTTATACTAGGCCTACTATAAGATTACTCTTTGGTTATTTATTTTTAGGGCAGCATTGCAGAAAATTACTCATACCATAGCTACTGTTTCCACAGGGTAGCAAACCTATTTTTGAATTTTTGAAAAAATGTATTGCAATGTACTTAATGTAGTTCCAAATTGTAAGTATTGTCCTGTTTTCAGAGTTATCACATGACGTCAGGTAAATACTGACGATATGAGTCATTTCTATGGTTTATTGTGTAAACATGTGCCGTGTGCGCGCTCAGCTGACGTCACTGTCAGCAGCCAGCAAATCTGTGCTGGAAGCTGCGCAGCCGCTCTGCGCATCCGTCGGCTGAGGTGGACAGCGCAGCCATTTCCCTCATGAAAAACACACATGGAGGAGGCATTTGTCCATCACTGCACGCAACAAGCTTTCCGCGCGGGTGTCGTGACTTAGGCAGCACATGCCGGGGCTGAAGTCTGCATCACCGACTGAGACCCGCGACCTCCAAACTTTCTCCCAATCCTAACGCCTGCGCAGACAATCGCACGTCTGTCTCTCTCCTCCATTTGGCTCATGCTTTTGCTCCCGCCTCAGCCATGGAGGGGAATCTGCAGGGAGGCGGCATCGACCTCGCAACAATGCATGTGAAAACTGAAGCGGTGGATGAAAATTCATCTGCTCTGGTTTTGGGCAGCCAGGAGCCGCCTGCATGCAGGGGAGGAGGAGGAGGAGGAGGAGGGGATCAGACTGCAGGGGAGCTGGCTGACACAGAGCTGCAAGCAGCCACGACAACTACTCCTGTACTGCTGTGTGAGTGCTCACATGAGTTGATTTGTCATCATGTCAAACGAAGCTTAATCCGTTTTTCTTACTGGTACTACTGAATAAAATGTGGAAAATATCTGAGCGTCCATCTCCATACATGTGTGGGCTACTGTCATTAACTGGACATATTTTAAATGACCAATATTGTCTGATCACCAGATCCTGTGAGTTCTGACCGGTTCTTCACCACATCAGGGGATGGAAAAACTTACCTGAAGATAGCTCCAGGTAAAATTGGAGGATCATATTGTTGCCATTGTTTGGAAGTGACTGTCAGCAAAGATATATCAAGAAAAAGCAGCTAAACCCTTTGGAATTATCTGTACTCGTGTTAATGTCTTTTAAAATAATGTCAGATGATCATATGTCAACAATAATTGAAAGAATAAAAACTATACTTTTTAATTAACAACACACAAATCATATTGTTCTTGCAAACATTCACAGTGTGGGTTGGAAAATTTAAATGAACCCCTTGGCTGATCACATAAACAAAAGCTAAATGGAGCGAGGAGTCATCAAAGTCAATAAAACCAGATTAGAGGTGTTTGTTCAAATCCAACCCCTCTAGGGCGTGCAGCTCTATGTAAACACAAAAACCTCATCCTAAAAGTGAAGAGAAGATGGAGGAGACAACACCTGCAGGTTTATCAAGGTATCTTACAGGATAATATGAGTGTCCCTATCTAAGCATCAAAGTAAATGTACAAGAGAATAAAAATCCACCTGTTGGCGTCGCCCAGTCAGAGGACACACCTGAATCCTGAGGAGCAGTGCACACCAGACATAAATATGTCTGAGCGGTCCAAACGTCCTCCTGCAAACTGTACACCTCTGATCAGAGGTTATTACTGCCAAAGGAGTTTCAACCAGTTATTAAACCTAAAGGTTCACTTTTTTCTGTCTGCACTGTGGATGTATTCAATAATGAAACTCGTAGTTGAAATTATGGTTTATTAGCTAATGCACGTTGTGTTTTGTCTGTACGTAACTCAGATGAAGATCACATCATATTTTATGACCAATTTTAAGAAAAAACCAGGTCATTCCAAAGGGTTCTTTTCTTAGCACTGTAAATTGATAATTTGTTGTTTTTTTGATGCTGTAATAGTGAAACAGTGCCAAATATTCACAGATTTCAGGCTATAAAATTAGATTGTTTCCTCCTTTTTTTTCCTCTCCCATTTTAAATTAGATTTATCTTTAGTATTTGCACTTGTGGTCAAATAAAACAACTGTAAGTTTAAGGGAAATTCAAGTCTTTTGTAACAGTGAAGCTTATAAAGATGTTTACTCAGCTGTTTCATCGATGTGATCTTGCTTTATTCACCATCTTTCATGTTAAAGGCCCTGAAAACCTGTTTTGAAATCTGATTAATCAGCATAAAAAGGTGTGTTCATGTAAGATTCCATTACTTAATGTTTTCAGGGCCTTCAATTTTAAGTATTATATATTATATAGTAGTATATATCAAGTATATCAATGTATCTTTTGTCAACATTTCTCTTTCACATCCATCCACAGAAACTGAGATTTTTCTTTATTTTAATCACAATCAATCGTGTCCTCCCAAAAGCTTCAGCAATGCCCCCTGCTCCGTCAGAGAAGATGCTTCCCGCCGGCTCAGATTTCTCCTCCAAAGCTGTTTTGTGCCTGATCGAGGCCGTCGGGCGCCGCTGGGGCCTGTATGAGACTCGGGAACGCTCACAGCTCTTCCAGAGCGTCCAGGAGGAGATGGCCTCCAAGGGCCACATTCTTCCTGTTGAAAAGATCCGCCGCAAGTGGAATAACCTCATTGTCACTTACAAGAGGGTTAAAGACCGCAGCCGGGAGACGGGACATGCAAAAACATCCTGGGAATTTTTTGATGTAAGTCCAACAGTAGGGAAAGAAAACCAGCTTGAGTGTCTTTCTGAGCAGCTTTTTGAAAAACATCAGACATTTCTTGTATTTTCAGTTACCAGTACTGATTTGTACTGGTAACTGGGTCAGGAAATGGAACCGGGTCAGGTCTGAGTTCTGATTGCAAAACCAACTTCTAACACCAAACCATTTTTACCCATTCTACCAGCTTTGCAAGCAGATGTTTTTATCATATGTTTTGTAAGTAAAGTTGAATTGGTATGAGTAGACCTCTCATTGGCAGATTGTCTAAATTTCTGTCCCTTGAATGTTCATAGCCTACACGGTCTCTTAGAAAGGTGAATACTTTGAATATCACCCAGTATATTTCATCTTTAAAACAACACATAATTTGGCGTCATCTCTGGTATGCAGTTTGGTGTAGCAAGAGAGTCTGTATCAAAGCCGTGTCTTTATATTTGTCAGCCTTTATAAACCAAAACCAGAATCAAAGCATTGTTTAGCTACCTTAGCCTTGCTAACTAGTTTCTGAAGTGATCTAAAATTATTTAGAAAAACTATCTGTGACAATTGGTATCTATTTAGCTATCTATCAGTATCTGTTTTGCTGAATTTTGGATTACATAGAAAAAAGAACAAATTAAAAAATCTAAGATGATACACACAAGCAGCCCTGGTCAGAATAGCACCGAGCATCAGTAGCATTTGATACATGTGATGTGGAATCTTGAATAGGCCACTCTGTCATGTGAATGTGTGTTTGCTTAGAGAGATCAACTGATGATCAGCTGACCAGCTTTGGAATTGTTTATTTATATCCTTTCTCAGTGTCTTTCTGTCTTCTCCTTCTAGCTGATGGATGCTACGCTCAGTGACACCGTTGGCACTCAGATCATCAACAACAAAAGAAACAAAGGCGGCAACGGCGTTTCCTCGCTGCCCTGTCCTTTGGCAAAAATCGCAGCAAAACCACAGCTTCAACCGCCCACCACCATTATCCGCCCCAATGGTGACTTTGCTACGTCTGGTGGTTTGGAGTCGGTAGGTGAAGGACCCACCACCAGTCAAATCATCAGTAGCACTTCTGCTATGACCACAGTAACCACAGCGACTATTAGCCCAACAAATACTCCAGAGGTTAAGCCCCTGATTGTCCTTAACGGTGACATTGTTACCACCAGCATTCATCCAGCCAACATTGTGCCGCCGCCCGCTTTTATCTCCTCACCTTGTTTTACAGAAACAGCCTCCACATCTCCTTCCCTCGGCTCTACCAGTTGCAATGACCACAACATATCACGCTTTGTAAGCCATAAAGCTCCGTCCTTCTCATCAGCTGTCATACCTTTTCGTCTAAGTGCGGCGCCAGGTAGCAACAATCAGAAAATCCTTGGCCTCTCCCCTTCTTTCTCCCCTCCGTCCCCCTGTCTCACTTCTTCTGCTGCCAGCTCATTACCTGGAAAAACGGTGTCAGGAACCGAAGGGCCCAAGCAGAAAGGAAACGAGGAGCAAGGCAGCACCGTTTTGTTCCAGGAGATTGTGAAGCGTCAGGAGGAGCAGGCCTACCTGGATCGAGTGGCTCGCCGCAGGGTTGAAGCCAGAGAGAAGAGGCGTGAGAGGAGGGAGGTGCGGATGGCAGAGTCCCTTGGCAGGATAGCCACAGCCCTGGAACTGCTCTCCTCCAAACAGGACACAGTCATTGCCCTCCTGCAGAGACTGGCTGATCGGAAGTGATGTCAGATGAAAGGCTGGAAAGCAGGGGCTCTTTAACCCCCTTCCCATTATGAGATTAACTGTCTCTTGACCACAGACTGAAATACAAAAATTGAATAAAATTATATGTATTGCTATCTTTTTTGAATAAGGATAACTGAAACTGTGTGTTATTCTTATTTTGTTATGCTTTACATTGAAGTGCAATAGAGTTGCTGCACTAACATTTGATAAAAAAAAACATTCTCCTGAAATGCTCCGTTGATATGATGAACAGATGTTTATTGTTTGAAAGAGCCACAAACTGTATAATAAATAATTGAGATCTCATCAAACTGCTTTAATTTAATTAAATTAGGTCTTGTTAACATGTTTACCAACTATCTCTCTATAGTATTCTACATCTAACATTTCATCATACCGAACCAAATTGAACCAAACTGCGAAAAGGGTCGAGCAGGGTGATTGGAGAGGCCCAGCTTTATCCACTATCCCTGTACACAAAACAGTTACAGAGGATGGCTGGCTCTATCCTATGGCTCCCAGCCTCCCACCCTCTCAACGCTGAGACTTTCAGTTGCTCCCATCAGACAGGAGGCTCAATGTACCAACCTGCAAAACTAAGCAGTACAAAAATAGTTTTATTCCAGCAGCCATCTGCCAAATTAACATGGGGAAGAAACTTTGAGAGCTGATGGCTTGCTCGCATAAATTGGTTTTATTTGATTCATTTTAGTCTTTGACCCCTGAGCACTGTTGTCGCTTTATATCACTGCAAACAAAATTTACCTGAGGTTATAAATAAAGTAACATTCAACCTTTGACCTTTAAGAAGGCCATGTAAAAGGTTGCGCAGTATCAACACTACATCAAAGTTACCATCTTTCTACATTGTGTTGCTTTTGACTTGAAATTGGAAGGATTTGTTGGTAACATTCCTGCCCATTATCCTAAAATCCACATTTCTTTCTTAGGGTCTGTCATCAACTGGGACCCACACCTGCCAACATAACTCTGCTCATCTTGGCTCTGATGAAGACATTGTAGTAGCTGGATTAGGTTAAGCTTGTTTTAACTATAGATACTGAAGTAGTTCAGTGGTTTTCCACACAGGGGTCAGACTAACTTCAGTCAGAAGACAAATGAGGAGTCATGATATGGTTAATGTGAGGGAATAGATAATAAATCTGTAATTTTAAATATAACTATATGGCTGTCAGGTAATAAGAACATTTACATTTCAAGTGTTATAAATTTGAAATTTAAAGAGGAACTAAGTCTGGTGGCTTTTCCACTGTTTTGCTAAACCTCCTCCCGGCCATGTGCACTTGTTTAATGAAGCTGGCAGAAATCAATCAATAGAGCTGTAGTTAATAACCTTAGATATCATACAGTATATGATGTTACAACATGTATATTTGTGTAGTTTAATCTGTCATAAACAAGAGATTATGGGTTACGGGGCGTGTTTGTGTCGCAGTGCGCAGAGAATAGAGCTGGGACACCGGGGCGTTGGTCCCCATCTTGCAAGGTTGGTTCTCCTCAGCCCAGAGACGCAATAAGTGACACGCACGTGGAAGGCAGAGAACCTTCATTCTCCATTTTAACAAGTTAAGCCATTTATTAAACCATCACAATTACTCCTTACCCTAGCTGTTTAATTAAGGTAAAATGTGGCACAGTTAAACTAAGAATCCTGCTAGTTCCTCTTTAAAGTAGCTTTAACTGGAAATACTTAAGTAAACTACTTTTTCGTGAAAGTTGTACCAACCTGCAGAGATGGAGTTATGGAGAGTGATCGTCTAAGCTCCACTAGATGGCGTATTTTATCTACTTGGATGTTTATCAGCTAATGTTTATCACATACCTTTATGATCATGGAACACAATCAATCATACAGCCAGCGGCTTCTAATGTATCACAAGTACTACTTATTGAACTATTGAACTATTGTTCTTCTGTTCGGCCATTTTCTTCCGCCTTTTTACGGTCTTCTTCTAGTCCTTCATACTTTGTGCTATTTCAACAATTCATATATCAAAACGTGCAGCTTTTTTTGAACTTTATTGGCATTACTTTTCTCTTTTTAACTATTTATACTTATATAGTATATATACAGTGGCGTATCCAGGATATTTTTACTGGGGTGGCCAAGATGGGACACAAAGCTAGTGTGGGGTGGCCATGGCATAACAAAACTATTGTGATATACGCAGCCGACCGCGGTTCAAATCTTGGCTGGAGGTTCTTTACTGCATGTCACATTACCTCTCTCTCGCCCATGATTTCCTGTCTCATAAATGTCAAGAAGAAAGGTTTACTGGTAAAAAAAAAAAAACTTTTAAAAAACAGTATTTTTTTCACAGTTCTTGGTACTCTCTGGTTGTTTTAACATGTCGGTTTTTAATCAGTAATTGTTCAGGATAGGGTACAGCTTTTCTAAGAGCCTTGTAGTGGATAAAAGTCCTCACCTCTTCACAATTTGTATCAGGGTAGCAAAATTCACCTGCTCTTAACTCATCCTATAGAATAACATTCATCAATCATTAGCTCATTATCTGTATTACCTGTATTGTTACCTGTGTGTTCTTTACTAATTGAAGCCCTATCTAGTGATTAAATAAACACAGCAATCTAGGCAACAGAAGAAACCCAAAAACTCAAATTAAAGCTTAATATTTAAAGATAGGCCTCATTAAAAAGTGTAGGCCTATCTGTAAGCAAAAGATAAACTATGCTTGTAAGAAAAAACTGAAATTGCTCTTAACATGCTTGGTTTATGTTATTATTTATCTTACATCTAAATTTGTTGGAGATACTGGAATTTGATTTTTTGGTTTGTTTTTTGCCAGCACACGTGTGTTTTTGTTTAATCACAAGATGCTGCCTAAATTAGTAAAGCAAACGTAGGTAACAATACAGGTGACACAGATGGTGGCCAGATGGCTAGGGATGAGCAAGTAGCTACACCATTGTCTCTTCAACCATATAAAAATTATCTGTATGCAGCCTATGGAGTGGGTGGGACTTTAACCTGTAATTGTAAGCCTAAAACTGGAAGAAGTTGCTATTATTATTATTATTATTAGAAAACTATAGTATTTACAGAAAAGCATCAGCACTGAGCTTCAGATTTTTGATCACAAGTAAACAATTTACAGAACAAGTTTCTTAGAAACACAGAACATGGATATTCTTAAGTGCATCTAGGGCTGAACGATTTTGGGAAAAGATCTAATTGCAATTGTTCGGGCAGATATTACAATTCTGATTTGATTCACGATTTTCTTAAAATCAAGCTTCAGTGCAATATTCATTATGTACAAACATGACAGAAAATTACAGCATGACATTAAAACATTAAATGCCATGCTCTAATGCAAGAATGAAAACTAAAGTTAAGTAGTGGGGGCCAGAGATGTTCACAAGTCTTTTTTTTTTTTTTTTTTTACCAAATCCAAGTCAAGTCTCAATTCTCTAAAAAATAAAAATCTCCTGTCTCCTCTGGTTGTAATGACGCTTCTATCATCTGCTGCTTTCCAGTCTACTAAGAATAGGTACTGCACAGCTATAGTCCTATTTCACAGCAAACATATTAACAGGAGGACTTAGCCTAGGCTACAGTAGCCTGATGTGTGTCAGTTATGCAGCAGCTCGTCCCCGACCCCGTGACGGAAGGTCTGACCACAAACGGACGTTAACTTGTGCCTCACTGGTGTCGCTGGTTCAGTCACCTGTCTGTCACTCACCTGCAGCTGACTGCGCAGTCAGAGGATCTGCTGTTCCTCTCTCTTTAGCCTGGTGTTTGACTGCACTCTGTATAAAGTGTGTTAATTTCAACACTGTACAAGTAGCGCGATATAGCGCATTTACCGTTTATTAGCGGTCAAGCGCGACCTATGCGCCCGTATGTGTGTGTGTGTGTGTGTGTGTGTGACAGAGAGAGAGAGAGGGAGAGAGAGAGAGAGAGCGGAGCGAGGCACAGCTACAGTGACTGTGTGTAGAGGAGTGTGTGACAGCGTTCCTCTTGTTTCTTGTGTTGACGAACTTAACCAACAACTACCTATCAAATTTGGGGTGGCCACAGGGGTGGCCAATGAGTTTTCAGGGGTGGCCAGTGCCACCCCAGGCCACCCCCCAGAATCGCCATTGTATATATAATATTTAACTTTTTCTGATTTTTTTCAGCTTTATAATGGGTGTGTGTTGCGTCTAACGAGCAGAGCTAGAGTGGTGCCAGAGTGGATAGAGGCAAAAAAACATTCTAGAGTTTTTCTGGCTAAACTGTCAGCACGGCCACAAATTAAACTCTAGACAAATTATTTTCTCCAGTTTTGTAGCCACACTTGTCTTCTGGCTAACATTCTGGTCAAAAATGCAAAGAGACTTAGATAATAATTTAAAATATTTTTTAAATGCAGCCAGGGAGCTCTCTGCTCTCATTCAGCCCAATGCATTTTTTTCCACAGCAGCAGGAGAAGGAGCTCAACTTTGTAACTTGCTGTTAAGTGCTTTTTAATTAGTGTGACTGCTGAAGCAGTCACACTATTGTTCTTCTGTTTGGCCATTTTCTTCCGCCTTTTTACGGTCTTCTTCTAGTCCTTCATACTTTGTGCTATTTCAACAATTCATATATCAAAACGTGCAGCTTTTTTTGAACTTTATCGGCATTACTTTTCTCTTTTTAACTATTTATACTTTTTCAAATATTTAACTTTTTCTGATTTTTTTTCAGCTTTATAATTTTTTCTTTACCCCTCACATACTGTCTCTGTCTGTAGCCTAGTGGTTAGCTTGCTGGTCTGGAGACCTAAAGGTTGCTGGTTCAAATCTTGCCTCAACAACAATTATAGTGAATTATTTTCCCAGTTGTCCTCTGTTGACTTCTGATAACTTGCTTCATGTTGAAACTGCTGCTCTCAGCCTGAAATTCACAGAAATTTTCATTCTAAGTCATTCAAGCTTGACTCTCAAGCTTTCTTGATGTTGACAGTGTGCAGATCATTAACAGACAAGTTTCTGCAACTGTGTGTGCACTGTGGCCTAGAGGCAGAGTGGAAGTCTAATGACCATGAGGTTGTGGGTTCGATTCCGACCTCAGTCAAACATTTGTATGGTGATCACTGCTTGCACTATTTGCTAATTCTGCAACAGCGTTCAGTTGCTATCAGCAGTCACACCATTTCCATTCTTGGAAATGCTTTTTCTAGTTCATTTTAATTCACCAAAAAATAGTCACAGGTCACAAAAAAGTCCTCTACTTACTTGTTGTGGCTAATTTATACTAATTTCTTTTTATTTTAAGCATCATTGAAAAATCTCACATTCATCAAAGTCTCAACCTCTCTTCTCCACAACTCTGTCTGTAGTCCAGTTGGTAAGGTGGCTGCTTGCCAACCCCAAGGTCACTAGTTCGAATCCAGGCTGAGCAATCTTGTTATGTGATGTTGAATTCTGCTCCCCTCCCCCACCCTCAATTGGTTAAAGGTGTTCGTTAAGAGACGCAATTGCTACTGCCACCGTTTGCAGCACATCATCAAATTACAATGGCAACATGCTTATGTCTGTGCTCTCTGTGGCAAAGCGGCAGAGTAAAGGTTTAGTGATCATGAGGTTGTGGGTTTGATTCCTGGTTCAAATCTTGCCTCAACAACAATTATAGTGAATTATTTTCCCAGTCGTCCTCTGTTGACTTCTGATAACTTGCTTCATGTTGAAACTGCTGCTCTCAGCCTGAAATTCACAGAAATTTTCATTCTAAGTCATTCAAGCTTGACTCTCAAGCTTTCTTGGTGTTGACACAGCGTGTTTCCAACAGGTGCAGCTTTGGGCTTGTTAACTTCAGAGTGAGACAGAGTGCAGCTCATCAACAGACAACAGTCTCTGCTATTGTGTGTACACTGTGGCCTTGAGGCAGAGTGAAAGTCTACTGCTCATGAGGTTGTGGGTTCGATTCCTACCTCGGTCAAACATTTGTA
This sequence comes from Trachurus japonicus, assembly GCF_045865225.1. Lineage (NCBI taxonomy): Eukaryota > Metazoa > Chordata > Actinopteri > Carangiformes > Carangidae > Trachurus > Trachurus japonicus. Next base: position 23,045,332 of record NC_140914.1, on the reverse strand, counting down.
TGGTGATCACTATAATTCTGCAACTGCTCTCAGCATTCACACCCTTTCCATTCTTGGAAATGCTTTTTCTAGTTAGTCCCTGAGTTACAGTCCGTGTCAACCACACAGACAGCGTGCGGAGGAAGGGGTGTGTGTGTGTGGTGTGTCTGGTACTTGCTGTAGTCGCGGTGTGTGTGTAGCGAGCGCTGAGCAGAGAGGGAGAGTCGAGGCTTCGACTATTAAACCATGGACCCCAACCCGGGTAAAAAAAGAAAAAAAGAAAAGGCGGTGCCGAGAGGGAGAGAGAGAGAGAGAAAAAGAAAGGCGCTGGAGGAGGATGCGGCCAAATGCCTTAAGTTGACAAATTTATTCAGCCCCCCCCCCCAGCCAAGATACCTCTGCAGCTAGGGACCTGGGTCCTTGCGGCTGTAGCTACACTTTTACACAGTAGGCTATAGGCCCTGGCCATGAAATTAAACAAGCCACTTTTTTTTAATTACTGTTATCATTCCATTATTATGTATATGAATACAAGGGCAAATTAAGTGAGGCATAGGCTACACTATCTTACTGTATGAACTATAGTGTATGGAAAAACACTGTAAGCATATGTTTGCTATTCAAAGGTGGTGATGGTGATGACATGAGTCCTGCTGGTACTTCAGGAGAAACCAGTGCAGAGCAGTTGGCAGAAGGTACAGAATCATTTCTAGAGCAACAACATGCAAGTTGCAGACATAACACCAACAGGCACTGCCATTTGACATAAATGGCTCTCATTTGTAATACGGTAATAGCTGCCATTCTATTAAGCACTAGTGGTGTTGAATTTTGCTGTCTGATGCTGACTTGCTGTTATGTATCCCAGCCCTATATTAGAATATGAGTCAATATTATGTGATTGCTTATTAGGAACTATACTCTCGGACTGTATTATACATTGCGTCTATCAGTGCGTGCATGTTCTGTGAACATGTATTCAAAGGTTGTCCCCTCATAGCTGATTAATTGTTTGATTTGGACTTTGTTGTCTTTGTTTATTAGGTTATATTGTAGGCTATAAAAATATATGCCAATGAGGCAGTTGACATTCCACTTGATATGACTTTTATGTAACCTTGGCACTGCGTTAAACCTTTATTCTCTTCTAGTAAGTGTGTTAGTGGATTTTGCTGAGGATTGTTGTGTTACTGTATTTACCAGCCAGGCCCCAAACACAAAAGTTACTGTATATTCCTAACTTAGTTTGTACATAGGTCCCATATTTGAACTCCTATTGGAATGCACTGTGTGTGTTCGTGCGTGCATGTGCGTGTACATGCGTGCCAATGCATGTAGGTGTGGGCGTGAATGTGCGCGTGTGGGCAAGGCCAGGGTGGCCTGGTTAGATGACTGACTCCTGGCCTGAAAAAGTCTCCCAGTCCGGCCCTGCGTGTCAGACTTTGAATGTATGCACTCAGTGGGTTGATCTGTTTCTGCCACAAACCCTGACAACATGCTTGGTCCAGAGCAAGAGGATTTGGAAGATGGTAAGCATGAAAATGAACTTTAATCTCTTTTTATATCTAAATGAACTCAGTATTATTCGCTAGAATTGTGTAGTAAAATGACCTCTGGAAATACTAGAAACAAAACGTGGTCTTTTCTGAAATGAAACTTCCATACTAGTTTAAAGGGACAATGAGGAGTTTGTATTTGGTTATTAAAAAGTCTCGTATTAATGTGGATCTACGTTACCCACACTTGTTAATGGGTCTATTATCAATAAATATATCGTTTTGTCTTTATTGTTATTTTGTTATTATTATTTAGTGGTCGGCTCACCCAGAATTTCCTACTTTTGGTTTCACGGGTCATGGGAATAACACCGCCAAATCGCCGTTTATGGTCCGAACTACAACGGTATCTGATCATCTTCGAACCTCTGACTTTCATTCTTGATGAATGAAAACATTCCTTCAACATTCTTCAAATGTTTTCGCTTTCATCTGTCTTGCACCGGTCCAAGAATTTCACAGTGCGTGCGGAGGCTCATGGGAAATGTAGTGTGAAAACACTTTGCTTTCCAAAACTCCACGTTGTCCCTTTAAAATCAGACCTTTTAATGGCACACGTTTTCCCACCACTTAGTTCATGTTTGTTTGTTGAGTTTTTAATGAGGAAGAAAATTAATGTCAACCACACAGGATATCAAATTGTACATGTTGAACAGCTAGGCACACGAGGAGTGCTTTAAATCCTCAAAGTCAAACTGGGTAAATATAAAATTAAGCAATTAAATTAATAAAAAAACTAATTCATATAGCTTGGATCAGTCTGGGCACATAACACATTTTGTCTTGATTTTGACTCAGTTAAGTGCCCTTACTCTTCTACTCTCCTGTTTATATTCAAGTTGAGGAATATCCGTAAACACCTTAAGAACTAAAATGTTTCTCATTTGTTGGTTTGACAGAGGTAAAGCCCCTGAGGGTCATGCTTCTAGGGAAGAGCGGAGCAGGCAAGAGTTCAAGTGGAAACACAATCCTTGGTCGAGAGGCTTTTAAGTCAGACATGAAGCTGACAAGAGTCACTCAACATTGTAAAATGGAAAAGGGGAAAGCTGAGAATGTGTCCATGGGTGTGATCGACACGCCAGGGCTGTTTGAGAAAAATGGTGACCAAGAAAAAATTATTCGTGAAATTCTGCAGTCAGTTAGATTGCGCAAACCAGGACCTCACGCCTTCGTGTATGTGGTACCTTTGGGAAGGATGACTCAGGAAGATCAAGATACACACAATCTGATTGAGGAAATGTTTGGCCCAAGCGTGTGGGACTACACCATCGTGCTGTTCACCCATGGGGATCGTCTGCAAGGAAAAACAATCAATGATGTCATCACTGAGAGTGACGACAAACTCCGCAACTTCATACGTAAGTGTAGTGGCGGCTTCCATGTCTTCAACAACAAAAACCCAGAGGATGTGGACCAGGTGACAAGCTTCGTGGCAAAGATTGAGACCCTGACGGCTCTGAATGGGGGGAAACCTTATGGGTATCAGCTGTACCCTAAAAAAGAGAGAAACATCTGGGAAAGACAGGAGAGAATCCTGAATGAGAAAGAGGAAGAAATCTGCCGCAGGATGACGCAGCTGGAGGAGCGTTACAAGGGGGATGAGCTGGAAAATATGAAGAGTGGGGTGTGGAGGAAAGAGGAGGAAGCAGCAAGACTGGCTGCAGAGAAGTTGACTAGCATGAACATGTGGCTTGATAAAATGCTGTTACCAGTTCTAGTTATTTGTCTAGTAGGCCTAGGGATTTGCGCTAAAGAACACCCGGTAATAGGTCTGGCATTCTTTATCGGAATGGTCATCTGCATTCTTGTTTTGTTTGCGCGGCTTACTATGTCTTTCTTACAGTTTCTCCAAGCTATTGGTGAAAAGGTGAAAGCACTGTAACTACAGGCACAACCCAACAGTGAAAATTTGTATTTAATTGTTGATGCTTGAAAATACAGTATATACAGTATAGCATCATTACACATACATACAAAAAAATAACTACGTAGAAATGTGATATATCAAAATTCATGAAGCGTTTCTGTGGTTGCTGTCAACATACCCCCTGAAGATGAATTAAATTACAATGTGACATTCAAAATAAAATGGTGTGGCATATGACTTTTCATCATGTTCATATTCCTCTAAATAAAACACCAGATGTATGGATTGTTTTTTTGTTTTTTTTAAATGTGTCTGTGCTTTGCTGTGAAACTGGACAATGTCTTAACTAAAAGCAGGACAAATCTAGTTTTACAATGGTAAGTGATGGGAGCTTTGGCATGTACACGCAGGGTCAGCGCATTTCCATAGTAGGGGAGCGCCGGGTCGATTGATACACTTTTCATTTTAACGTCTTTTTCAAAGATGACGTTATGTACACAAACATTTTTATCATGTGATCAATAACTCACATGTGTATTCTCTTAGTTACAAGTGTAATTTAACACATATGTTGGATGATCGCGCTGTTTTATAACTTTGAACGTAAGTTGACATTTGTCTCAAACGCCCCACCTATGCGGGTCGTTTGAGACACAGAGGAGGGACGGTTGAAACAGCATGCTTTAAACAGAAACTACTGACATTACTCTCGTTCTTATGCAGCATATCAGACAACATACTAGTGTACTCGTTATTGCCAAAATGTCACATCATTTCTCATAATATAAATAGGTCAAATAAATATTTTTGTCCCGTGCGTAATTGTCAAGATCCGCATTTCGATTAAACTCGCCTTTCTTCTTTTGTACGAGTTGTTGGACGACTGCATTTTCATTTAATTTACTTATTTCCCTGTCCTAAGTCATGTTTATGGATACACAGTTGAACATATTGTCATTTTACCCTCGGCATTTTCCCCTCACTTTGCTGAATATCTGTTGATTCATGTCATAAACACGTTTTGTTCATTAAAAATATGTGGTGTTTATTAAAAATACATGTTGCTCATTCAAATCGGTTGTTGTTTATTGCAGAACAATAGGGTATTAATACGGTGATTTATATACAGATATTGATCGCGCAGTGTGACCACAATCACTACGCACGGAGGCGTGAGGGACATTTGAAACAGCTGTATCAATCGTCCCTGCAGCGACTACTGACACTTCAACCTGTTTTGCCTCTAAACTTCAAAACTATGACATTGCATAGTTTAGGACCTGTTTATGTACGACTTCATCTGTTGTTAGGTCATATTATTATTGCATGAAACACACAATACAACTTTTGATCACAAAAAAACTACCGCACTTAACATTTTACTTTCCGTAGTCAAAAACAGGTTCGCGCTAATAACTTTTGAATGGCGTGACGTAATTTCACGAGCTTTCCCAGGATTGGTCGGTGTTGAGTGCTGAACATAGTGACAAAATCTGACGGCTCAAGCTTATGTGGTTTTCGAGGAAATCGCTGTGTATCAATCGTCCCGTGTATCAATCGACCCGGCGCTCCCCTACTTAAGAATAGTCAAGAGAGTTTTGATCTGACTCTATGTCTAATACATGACATCATAACAACACATGAGTTGCTGGTGGTAGGGGCTATGGTCCGTGTACGAAGTATAATTCAATTGCGTTGTTCACTTCGAACCATGAGAAATGTCATTTTTAGGGGTATTTCCTATTTCATTGACGTAAGACGTACAACGCAATTCAGCGCAACGAAGTGGCCGCTTGTTCCTTTCTCCAACTTGTACAATGAAAATTGAAAAAGGAAGTCGAGAGCCGGAACCAGCCTTCAAAATAAAAGCTCCGCGTTTTGAAGCATGTTGGCTACAGCGCCGGACATTTTAAAAGAAAAAAAACCCCCGAAACGAATTAAATACAAACTCACAACAAATCGCCTAAACGATTATCATTTCATAAATGATATAAAGTGATATTTCGGCTACTTTCCCCACAACTGTCAGGATCCCTGGGGATTTTCACAATAAGGGCACTGGATCGCACTGAGATGCTGTCAACGACGTGAGGTGAGTGAGTCAAACTTTGTTGTGGTTGATGACTTCATCACTGCTGCACTCATGAAGTAGGTCACACGTTATGTTGTTTTTAATTTTTTCGACCTAACTTCTCCAACCAGTGTTTAAATTGTTGACCTGCTAACGGTTAGCTCCAGAAGATAATCAACGCTAGCAATGCTAATAGTTTACAGGTAAACTAGCTAGCGTTTGTAGCTAAGTAACAGCTGTTGGATGCTAACGTTACGTCTTTTGTTATTATCAGCTCTTTAACGCCACCTCATTTGAATATTTTCTTCTCTAAGTCTGTGAGAAATGTCCTCATTTATGGTAGAAGTGAATAAATACGCGTTTTTGATTTATTAAATGCTAGTTGTGTTCACAACTGTGTAACATAACTTATTACCAGCATCATGTTTGTCCACGCAGACTACTAAGCAGTCTAAACTAAGTCTAAATGAAATATGAAATGTCATGTGTGTCTCTATTTGGCAGATGTGGGTCCACCGTGAGCTGATGCATGAACTCATCCTATGACAGCACCAGGATCAGCTTGAAAACAGCTGGTAAGTTGAGAGTAACCAGTGAGTAGAGTCCATCATTTAGACACATTTTTAGGGCATTTTGATCATCACATTTCCACGGACACGACTCCCTGTCATCATTTCATCAATTTATAATGTTTAAAGTTTGAATTCCGTGGGGAAGCTTTTAGTCTTCTTCTTTGATGTGGTGCATTTGTGTGGCAGCGTTATAGCGCCACGCCAGCTCCACACAGGCCTGGCACAATACTACAGTATTTTGAGTCGTGTATACACAGTCTGAAAGACCTCATCATTCCTTACTGTCCTACCAGAGTACTCCGCTCCCAGAACGCAGGTCTGTTAGTGACTCCCAGTATCTCTAAAACAGACTGGGAGGTAGAGCCTTCAGTGACCGGGCTCCTTTACTGTGGAACCAGCTCTCTCCATGGGTCAAAGAGGCAGTCAGACACTCTAACTACATTTAAGTCTAGACATAAGACCCTCCTCTATGACAGAGCTTGTAGTTAGAGCTGGTTCAGGTAGCTCTGAACCATTTTATAGCTACACAGCTACAGTATAGGCTTAGACTGCTGGGGGACACATCATGTTACAGGAAGCCCTCTCCTCTCCTCTCTTTTTGTGTTGTCATTATCTGTTGTACTTTGGCCTTGGTCTTACACCCTCTCTGTGTTTTCCACAGATTTCTCTAGAGCTCCACCTGCAGCGCCTGCTTTCCTCTGCCCCTACACCAACCAGCCTGCCCATCAGTACTCCTGCTCTCCTGTGGATGGAGTGTCACTCACCTCAGATGCTTTTGAAGGAGCTTCAACATGTCTGCTTTCTGAGTCCCAAACTGTACCTACTAAGAATGGCTTTCACAGCAAAACACAGCCTGCTTTCTAGTGCAAAGGATAGTACTAAGACACAGACGTGCTGGGTGCTAGGATTTTACAAATGTTGAACAATTAATAAATTAATTTGGAATTTATATTACCTCCAGAACTTCCATTGGCTCACAATTCCTTATCACATTCAGTTCAAAGTCCTTCTCCTCACCTTCAAAGCCCTCTAGAACCAGGCCCCATCCTACCTCACTGACCTTGTTGGACCATCACACCCCTCCCACTGCCTCCACTCCTCCCAGTACCAAGAACAAAACCTGGGGTTACAAAGCCTTCTCTATCGCTGCCCCCTCCCTTTTGAACTCTCTCCTCAACACATCCGTGACTGTACGGGCTGAAATGCTCTCAAATATTTGCTCAAAACCCACCTTTTCAAACTTGCTTTTTATTTTTAAGTGTAATAAGCTTCTGTGTTTCATTGTTCATGTATTGATCATCTTCTTTGTTGCATTTATTTCATGTATTCTTTTATCTTGTTTGTTTTACTATGTAAAGACTTTGAGTAAATAAATAAATAGAATGTTTTTATTATTTTTATTAATCAGTGATTGACACAGTGCTTCAGACAAGAGGCTCATGAGGTCAGCAGAAACAATCATAGGGTCACACTACCCATCTACTTCAGAGTTGGCACAACAATGTTGTTTGTCAAGTGCAGAAGCATCATTAGAGACTCCTCTCACCTTTTGAACAGCCTCTCCCAACTCCTTCCACCGGGTCAGAGATATTGCAGTCAGAGACGCAGTACTGTAAGACTCAAGTCACAGTACGTAAAGTGTCTGATGACAATAAAGAGAACCTTCACTTTAACCATAACACATCATAACTTAATTCTTCTGTAGCTAAAGAGTTCGAGACAGGCACCACACAGTTTAAAGCATGACAAGATATCTCATATGTGTGAACAATTGTAAAAAAGAAAAAAAAAAAGAAGTAAGAAATCCAATGCATTTTGAGTGTACAGCAATATGAACAAAGGCTCCCGCACACTGTCTTTACTTGCATAGGTTTATTAAACAACGTTTCGGTCCTGAGACCTTCGTCAGGTTCACAAGGACGGTCTCAGGACCGAAATGTTGTTTAATAAACCTATGCAAGTGAAGACAGTGTGCGGGAGCCTTTGTTCATGTTTCTCGACCACACAGGTCTTCTCCGACGCACCTGTCCGTCTGTGCCGGTGTGCATGAGTTTCAGCTCAGCTTTGAGTGTACAGCAATAGAAGTTATAGTTGTAGTAGGGTACATTGATTCATTTTCATATGTAAACACTGCCTTTTAATTTACTGGATGATGATAAGAGAAGATATGGTTATTCTTTGTCTAGTGCCCAGATGAAACATGCACAGTACGGGTCACAAAAATCAAAGTCATCATAAATCATTGTGGTATTTTTGTTGTTTGTATTCATCAGTGATGGTGTACACAACATGGCCTAATTCTGTCAGTAAAGCAATGCAACAGTTCTTGAAGATGAGATCATTTTACTTGTGCAATTGTCAAATCATAATGCTAAATGTGTCCAATAATTGGAGGGTGCTATAAAATATCCACTAACCTAAAGAAATGGTGTGTTGTAGGATGGGTACATACTGTTATGAATCATGGGTGGTAATTGAATTAAATACATTTACAGTAAATTGATGTATAAATGTATTACAATAAGTGACAAGATGCTAAGAAATCTGAATAATAAGTCTGTTATACAGCCTCTCCAGTGCAGGTCAGTGAGGTTAGGACTGAGCAAAGTTTCATGCTTCATACTGTAGTTGTAAAAAATAAAATGTCAGTACAATGCAGTTAACAAACACATCAGAGTCAGGTTCTGAGTTCCAACTTACAACATTTAATTCATGAACACAATGCATCAAAACAATAGAAAGTAACAAATTTCCAAAAACAACAAGAAGAAAAAAAAAAAAAAGAAAGATTCAGAAAGTTCCCCTGATGACTTGCATTGCTTCTGACAGCCAGGAGGGGTGTGATGGTCCAACAAGGTCAGTGAGGTAGGATGGGGCCTGGTTCTAGAGGGCTTTGAAGGTGAGGAGAAGGACTTTGAACTGAATGTGATAAGGAATTGTGAGCCAATGGAAGTTCTGGAGGTAATATACATTCCAAATTAATTTATTAATTGTTCAACATTTGTAAAAACCTAGCACCCAGCACGTCTGTGTCTTAGTACTATCCTTTGCACTAGAAAGCAGGCTGTGTTTTGCTGTGAAAGCCATTCTTAGTAGGTACAGTTTGGGACTCAGAAAGCAGACATGTTGAAGCTCCTTCAAAAGCATCTGAGGTGAGTGACACTCCATCCACAGGAGAGCAGGAGTACTGATGGGCAGGCTGGTTGGTGTAGGGGCAGAGGAAAGCAGGCGCTGCAGGTGGAGCTCTAGAGAAATCTGTGGAAAACACAGAGAGGGTGTAAGACCAAGGCCAAAGTACAACAGATAATGACAACACAAAAAGAGAGGAGAGGAGAGGGCTTCCTGTAACATGATGTGTCCCCCAGCAGTCTAAGCCTATACTGTAGCTGTGTAGCTATAAAATGGTTCAGAGCTACCTGAACCAGCTCTAACTACAAGCTCTGTCATAGAGGAGGGTCTTATGTCTAGACTTAAATGTAGTTAGAGTGTCTGACTGCCTCTTTGACCCATGGAGAGAGCTGGTTCCACAGTAAAGGAGCCCGGTCACTGAAGGCTCTACCTCCCAGTCTGTTTTAGAGATACTGGGAGTCACTAACAGACCTGCGTTCTGGGAGCGGAGTACTCTGGTAGGACAGTAAGGAATGATGAGGTCTTTCAGACTGTGTATACACGACTCAAAATACTGTAGTATTGTGCCAGGCCTGTGTGGAGCTGGCGTGGCGCTATAACACTGCCACACAAATGCACCACATCAAAGAAGAAGACTAAAAGCTTCCCCACGGAATTCAAACTTTAAACATTATAAATTGATGAAATGATGACAGGGAGTCGTGTCCGTGGAAATGTGATGATCAAAATGCCCTAAAAATGTGTCTAAATGATGGACTCTACTCACTGGTTACTCTCAACTTACCAGCTGTTTTCAAGCTGATCCTGGTGCTGTCATAGGATGAGTTCATGCATCAGCTCACGGTGGACCCACATCTGCCAAATAGAGACACACATGACATTTCATATTTCATTTAGACTTAGTTTAGACTGCTTAGTAGTCTGCGTGGACAAACATGATGCTGGTAATAAGTTATGTTACACAGTTGTGAACACAACTAGCATTTAATAAATCAAAAACGCGTATTTATTCACTTCTACCATAAATGAGGACATTTCTCACAGACTTAGAGAAGAAAATATTCAAATGAGGTGGCGTTAAAGAGCTGATAATAACAAAAGACGTAACGTTAGCATCCAACAGCTGTTACTTAGCTACAACCGCTAGCTAGTTTACCTGTAAACAATTAGCATTGCTAGCGTTGATTATCTTCTGGAGCTAACCGTTAGCTACAGGTCAACAACTTGAAGTTAGGTCGAAAAAAATTAAAAACAACATAACGTGTGACCTACTTCATGAGTGCAGCAGTGATGAAGTCATCAACCCACAACAAAGTTTGACTCACTCACCTCACGTCGTTGACAGCATCTCAGTGCGATCCGGTGCCCTTATTGTGAAAATCCCCAGGGATCCTGACAGTTGTGGGGAAAGTAGCCGAAATATCACTTTATATCATTTATGAAATGATAATCGTTTAGGCGATTTGTTGTGAGTTTGTATTTAATTCGTTTCGGGGTTTTTTTTTCTTTTAAAATGTCCGGCGCTGTAGCCAACATGCTTCAAAACGCGGAGCTTTTATTTTGAAGGCTGGTTCCGGCTCTCGACTTCCTTTTTCAATTTTCATTGTACAAGTTGGAGAAAGGAACAAGCGGCCACTTCGTTGCGCTGAATTGCGTTGTACGTCTTACGTCAATGAAATAGGAAATACCCCTAAAAATGACATTTCTCATGGTTCGAAGTGAACAACGCAATTGAATTATACTTCGTACACGGACCCATTAGACATGCAGAATGCCATCACAGTGTACTGGAGGATGTTATCAGGTATAGCAAAGGCAGCGATGGCGTACTGGTTGCAACCCGTACTGTGTCAATGGGTCTTGACAATACCCTTTAGCCTCTGCCTATCTAGCTTAGTCACACAACAAACTGTGCAATGCAGTGCTCAGCTCAACACAAGGAAGAGAAAGGAGGCAGGCTTTGTTACACTGTTAATTTATGCCTGTTTTGTTATTAGGTCTGTCACTCGTGATTTACTGACAAATCCCCATGGGTGCCAGGGTAGAGTGATGGGCACAGGTGAAGCAGGCAATCAGGCAATGCATGGGTGATGAGAAGATCATGCAGTTATTACCGTTTCCAGACCTTTGTTTCAGTAGAATCATACCAGCACATGTGTTTAATTTACAAATCAAATTATATCTTGTTGTACATCTACCATCAATTATATGGGCACCTCCCCCAATCATGAATACCACGTGGACATCTGTTTATTTATCATTGAGGGAGTCAAAAACAATCTCCCGCAGCCGGCTGAGTGACTGGATCAAGGCAGGATATAGTCGCTATAGTTAAAGCAGAAGTAAGCGATATTTTTGTGTTAATATAAGTCTTAAATAGTTATATCTTCCGACAGCAATCACTTATATAGAGTGTTTGGACCGAAACACGGGTCTGTCAGTCACTCTGCTCTGCTCTGAGCCGAGGAGAAAACTTTTCTTGTATCCTACAATTTTTATCCAATGAGGAGAGAGAACGGCATGAAGGGCTGTGTGTGCAGCCAAGGGATGCACGTGAATGTGGTGACGTAGGGACGAGGACCAATAGATCCATGACGAGGGCGGGGGCTGCTAACTCCATCGGCTGACAAGACGTTATGGTGCGTTCAAGGCAGCCCGTAACTCGTGTTTTTCTGACCTGTGAAGTCGTACCAGTTCGATCTGGTACGAGTTCACGGGTCGGAAGTTACGAGTGGCCGTTATAGTGACTTTCACAGGCAACAGGTCGGAGAAACGCGAGTTGTGGGTTGCCTGGAACGCTACAAAGTCGTAAGTTGTGACTTGAAGCTGTAACTTACGGTTTCAAAAGCCTGCCTGGAACGCAGCATTAGCCAAAACGACCGGATCGCTTACTTCTGCTTTAACTTGGCCTGTACAGAACCTAGGGGTCAAACATAAGGTTGCACCATTGCTGACATCAAGTACAAGTGGGTACATCTGAAAACAAACCAAGATGACCACGAATCAGATGATGGATAGCTTTATTTGAGAATCACGTAGATGAGACATTAAAAAGATTTACTATGTTATACTGCCATGTCACTGATCATTTTCTAGAACATGTTTAGACCCGTGAAACTGTCCGTCATTAACCGCTGACTCAGTGGTTTACTCTTGTGACCTTTCTTGCACATAGTGTCAGTCACTTTCAGTTTGTGTTTCTCAGTTGAAACACAACAGCAAGAGAGCTGCACAGAGAACAGAACAGAACATAGAAACTTCACAAACTTTATTTATTTATCTAGTTAGCTGCTGGCCACAAACTACTGTCAACAGACATTTTACAGTATATGACAGGTTTGCTGAAAACACAGTAGCCATGAACCCTGACAACACGCCTGATCAAGAGAAAAGGGAAGTGGAAGATGGTAAGCATGAAAAAGAACTTTTAACTTATAAGCACTTGTTAATATTGTCTACTGAAATTATCTGATGTTATGGTTTCTTTTACATGTCCATGCGAAGAAATGTTTTTAGGAAGTTCTGGAAACATTAACTTGTCTATTCAGAAATCAAATTGTGTTAAATAATCAAACAATTTTAAGAGAAAACTTTACCACCACTTGGCTCATGTGATCACAGGAGTTATTTTTGAATCTGGAGGAAAACTAATGGCAGCGACACAGCAATTCAGTTCAAGCTTGTTGAGCAGCTCCAGGAAGGTCAGCTTTTACCATAAAAATTTAATTATTATATTATTAGTTATTTTATTATTAGTTTTAGTATTGGTTATTTTCCCACACAAGAATTGTTGGATATTTCTGAGGTTCATGGGTCAATTTGAACACTTTACTTTTTACTACATTTTTATTTCAGTTTCCATCATACATTGTATAATGCACCTCATTCAGTTAATTTATTTATACAAACAATGAGGATATGATGCTGTTTGCACAGAGTCAAATCAGGCCAAACTAGAAAATTATAAAGATTGAAAACCTTAACAGGCAAAAAAAAAAGAAGAAAAAGAAAAGGTAAGGAATTCAAGGCAAAAGCAGTATTTTTGAAAAGAAAGAAAGAAAGAGAAGAAGTCAATTGAAGTGAATAAAATATTTCTCATTTGTTGGTTTGACAGAGGTAAAGCCCCTGAGGATCATGCTTCTTGGGAAGAGCGGAGCAGGCAAGAGTTCAAGTGGAAACACAATCCTTGGAAGGAAGGTTTTTAGGTCAGACATGAAGCTGACAAGAGTCACTCAACACTGTGAAAGGGTAAATGGGCAAGTTGAGAATGTGTCCGTGGATGTGATCGACACGCCAGGGCTGTTTGAGAAAGACGGAGACAAGAAGAAAATTGTTCGTGAGATCTTGCAGTCCGTCAAACTCCAGGAACCAGGACCTCACGCCTTTGTGTATGTCGTCCCTGTGGGAAGGATGACTCAGGAAGATCAAGATACACACAATCTGATTGAGGAAATGTTTGGCCCAAGAGTGTGGGACTACACCATCGTGCTGTTCACCCATGGGGATCGTCTGCAGGGAAAAACAATCAATGACGTCATCACTGAGAGTGACGACAAACTCCGCAACTTCATACGCAAGTGTAGTGGCGGCTTCCATGTCTTCAACAACAAAAACTCAGAGGATGTGGACCAGGTGACAAGCTTCGTGGCAAAGATTGAGACCCTGATGGCTCTGAATGGAGGGAAATGGTATGAAACAAACATGTATCCCTCACCTGAGAGGAAGATCAGGGAAAGACAGGAGACCATCCTGCAGGAGAGAGATGAGGAAATCCACAACAGGGTGAAGAAGCTGGAGGAGCGTTACAAGGGGGATGAGCTGGAGAAGATGAAGAGAGGGGTGTGGAGGAAAGAAGAGGAGGCAGCAAGACTGGCTGCAGAGAATTCGACTGAAATGCGCATGTGGCTTGTAGCTCTTACAGTGGTTCTACTGATCATTTGGATTTTTTTCAAGGAGGTTCCAACATTTCAGAATCATGCCATGGCTCCCTAATAGGTGTGCTTTGAGATATATCACGAGCTATAAACTAATCTATTTGGAAATTAATTTGGAAATACATCTTTATCAATTTATTGTTCTTTCTGTCCTTAAATATTTAAGTATGATATTTGTAGAGATCTACATTTCAGAGGCAGGCACTATTTACTTGAACAGTTAATTCAAACAACCCTCATTACAAGGAAAAAAACATTAACCAGATTATGAAAAATCTTTTTAACAGATTGAAAAACAAGTTTTCCATCACAAACATTTTTATAAATTTGAAATTTAAAGTATATTTAACTGGAAATACTTAAGTCAACTACTACAATACATGTAGTAATGGAGTAATGGAGTGATCGTCTAAACCCAGTACATTGATTGATTAATCTTTAATCTTTAATGTCCCCCAAGGGGCAATATGATATACAGCAGCCTTTGGCACAATCAACACACAAGATAAAACACATAAAGCGATAGTGATGGGGAATACATCAAGAATACATCACAGAATTAATATGTAAGAAAAGAAATAACAGAATACATCATAAAAATTACTACCTAAAAAGTACAAGTTTCAAGTTGCAAAGTCATCACACCAAAACATCAACTACAGCAGCTGATTTAAATATTTAACCGCTGATGGAACAAATGATCTCAGGTATCTATTATCTATTAGACCTGGCCTTTCTGGAAAAGGGCAGCCTCCTTCCTGATGGCAATAGCCGAAACTCCCTGTTCAGAGAATGCTCAGGATCAGCCAGTATGGCCTTTGCTCTCCGAACATATAGGCTACCTGACTTGAATGATCTTTCAGCACTGTTTAACGACACTGCTTAGTCTGTTTTAGGCTGAGGTTGCCAAACCAACAGATCACTGAAAATGTGAGTACGGACTCAACAAAAGATGAATAAAACATTCTCATGAGGGGGCTCTCTACCTGAAAAGGCCTCTGCTTTCTTAAATAAAACAATCTTTGGTTGACCTTCTTGCAGATTATATCTGTGTTGGCTTCAAAGGTCAGTTTATGGTCCAGAATGGTCCCAAAGTACTTGTACTGGCTGACTGTCTCAACTGGAGACCCCTTTATGATCCACTACATTGTCCACTAGATGGCGCATTTTACCTACTTTTTATTTACTTGGATGTTTCCCCACACCTGAATGATCACAATGTGACACAATCATACAGCCAGAACAGGAGTAAATAGTTTCCCTGCTGCTTTTAACTGTCATTGTCGCATTACTGGGCCATTCTTTGACGATGCAAATTTGGTCTTGAAAATTTTAGAAGATAAAACATATATTTTAAGAAATATTTTTGATATATTTTACTTTTCCATTATGTATAGAAACACATTCTGATAGCTTTTGTGATAAAATTATCTAAATATGATTTTTGACATTTTAGTCTAACATTAAGTGGAACGCATAATTTCCATCACACTACAAAAAGTTGTTTTTCAAACAAAAT
The DNA here is from genome assembly GCF_045865225.1 of Trachurus japonicus. NCBI lineage: Eukaryota > Metazoa > Chordata > Actinopteri > Carangiformes > Carangidae > Trachurus > Trachurus japonicus. Next base: position 23,029,705 of record NC_140914.1, on the reverse strand, counting down.
TATAACTCATGTTTTCAAAACATGTGTTGAAATTTCAGCTATAATTTTCAAAACTACAAAATGTTATTAATGTGACTGTTAATTTTTATTAATTGTATGTAAAAATGTGTGTTGTGATGGAAATGATGTCATCACTTCCTGTCCTGATTCTTTGACAAATTGGTTTTCACAGCACCTTGGTCTTACCATGTGCACAGTGGCTGCAAGGAAATACTAAATTTAACAGAAACCATGCTATAGGCTGAAAAGTTTGCAGAACATTATCTTTGAGGTTCACAGACTGCAAAATCTAATTTAAACGTGTTTGTCATGTTACTGTGAACCTGGCAGACTCACTGGTCTGGTCTTGTGACCTTGCCTGCACATACTTTCACTTTCAGTCTAGTCATTGTTTCCCAATAGCTGCACAACAGCAAGAGAGCAAATAACGGAAGACAGCAAAGAGACTTCACAAACTTTGTTTCAGAATAAATACTGAGGATCAGTAAACTGTTGGCCACAAGCCACTGCCAACATAGACATTTGACAGTATTTGACAGGTTTGCTGAAAACACAGTAGGCTACTTGAACTGTTTCTACCATGAACCCTGACAATGTGCTGGATCAAGACAGAGACTTTGATCAAGAGCAAAGAGAAGTGGAAGATGGTAAGCAAAATCATTTTAACTTATGAGCTTGTTAGGCTGTCGCTGTGCTTTTACTGAAAAACCGTTCTGTTATGGTTAAGCTTTTTTCTTTTAGGCTACATCCATACTACGAAATGCTTTCTGGAAGTTCTGGAAACATTAACTCGTCTATTCAGATAAATCAATCAAATGATATTTATAGAAGATAAGACAATATAATAAGACTTTACTACCACTTGGCTCGTCTGACCAATTAACTAGGGACACTTCATGTCCGCTCACCTCTAGTTTTGTCTCCTTGTCCACACGGAAACGGGGCTTTCCCTTTCGTTATGTTTTCCGTAAGTAGCCTACGGCATCGTTTCAAGAAATGTCTGCAATAGACTGTATAAAAAGCTGCAAACACATGAAACCACTGAAAACCACTGGAGGAGCTGTAGTGTACATGCCTGCCCTGTATGTGGCGCTGTAACGCTGCCACAGAAATAGGAGAAGACGTGGAGCATGCGCATAAACTTTGGGCGCTGTAAACAAACTCTGAACATTTTTAATTAGACTCAATTATAATTTATTTATTTATATATATATATATATATATATATATATAATTTATTTATTTTTTATTTATTTCATGGCTTTCCTGTTCCATCTGTTACTGTATTAAACTTTTATTGAAATGCTGACATTTAGCTCAGTTTCAAAATGTATTTTGTATTGAAATTTCTTCTGCTTGTAAGATTTGTAATTCTAATTTAAAAAAAAGTTTTAATTTTTAATTAATTAATTAATTTTTTAAATGTAGGGCATCACCCATGTGTCCGGTTGCCAATGTGTGGACCACATCTGTGGAATATCTGAAATGTATTATTGTATTGTGTCTTTATTATTTAATGTATTAGCTAAATACGATGCACTTGAGTCAAACCAGAAAGCTAGATAAAATAAAATCACATCTAATACTTAGCAGTCAGAAGTGAAAGAAAAAGAAGAGAAAACAATTAAAGCTAAAATGTTTCTCATTTGTTGGTTTGACAGAGGTAAAGCCCCTGAGGGTCATGCTTCTTGGGAAGAGCGGAGCAGGCAAGAGTTCAAGTGGAAACACAATCCTCGGTAGGAAGGTTTTTAGGTCAGACATGAAGCTGACAAGAGTCACTCAACACTGTGAAAAGGAAACTCAGACAGTTGAGAATGTGTCCGTGGATGTGATCGACACGCCAGGGCTGTTTGAGAAAGACGGAGACAAGAAGAAAATTGTTCGTGAGATCTTGCAGTCCGTCAAACTCCAGGAACCAGGACCTCACGCCTTTGTGTATGTCGTCCCTGTGGGAAGGATGACTCAGGAAGATCAAGATACACACAATCTGATTGAGGAAATGTTTGGCCCAAGAGTGTGGGACTACACCATCGTGCTGTTCACCCATGGGGATCGTCTGCAGGGAAAAACAATCAATGATGTCATCACTGAGAGTGACGACAAACTCCGCAACTTCATACGCAAGTGTAGTGGTGGCTTCCATGTCTTCAACAACAAAAACCCAGAGGATGTGGACCAGGTGACAAGCTTCGTGGCAAAGATTGAGACCCTGATGGCTCTGAATGGAGGGAAATGGTATGAAACAAACATGTATCCCTCACCTGAGAGGAAGATCAGGGAAAGACAGGAGACCATCCTGCAGGAGAGAGATGAGGAAATCCACAACAGGGTGAAGAAGCTGGAGGAGCGTTACAAGGGGGATGAGCTGGAGAAGATGAAGAGAGGGGTGTGGAGGAAAGAAGAGAAGGCAGCAAGACTGGCTGCAGAGAAGTCGACTGACATGAGCATGGGGCTTCTATTGATTGTAATAGTGGCTTTATTGATAGGTGGCTTTTTTCATCCTGCAGCATTTGTGGGGCTGTTTGTGGTCATAATAAGTTGGGGTTTTTTTAAAGGACTTCCAACATTTTTCCGAGGCATGCCATGGCTTCCCATTCCCAAATAGGTGTGCTTTGAGATATTTAGTAAGTAGGCTATTAGCAGTAGTAGTAGTAGCTATCAACAAGTGGCCTTCACATTACTGTGTTCATCTGAAAATGTGTCTTTATCAGTTACTTATTTTGTTACTCAATATTAAAGACATAATCTATAAGCAGTAAAACATGCTTATACCAGTGGTTCCCAACCTATTTTGACATAACAAATTTCTGGCGACCCTGTGATCACGGCCGTCAATCAAGATGCACCAGCTCATGCTGCATTTTATTTGAATTCGACTTGTATTTGAGAAAGTGAAAGTATAAATACAGTTGTTTAAGTGTGTGGTGCTTTTAATCATCATTTTAAAAAGAATAATAATTAGTTAAAAAAATATTTTTTATCAGTAATATTTTTTTTTATCAATTAGGCTACTACACATTTCAGACAACCGCATTTGAATTCCAGTCGACCCCACCTGGGGTCCCGACCCCAAGGTTGAAAAACACTGGCTTATACATTGGAATGTAATGTTTAATAATTGTGACTAGAAAAAGATAACAATAAAAATGTTGATAACAATAAATCCAACAGTGTTTGGTACATTTCATTATTTTTTAATCATCATTGTAGCTGGGTGTTAATGTGAGAAAGAAAGCTGGAACGTGGTCAAAGTCATGCAAAAAGGGGGATAGAGTAAACAAGGGGGGTTGAAGAGAAGCACTTAGGGTTGCATAATACAGCTTTGAAAAAACAAGTCGATGATAATACTACCACCTTTACAATACTGTTACCGTTATTATCTGCTGTTATGGTTAAGCTTTTTGTTGCTGCCCATGCTTTTTGGAAATTCTGGAAACACCTTGTCTATTCAGAAATTAAACTATTGTGTTAAATAATCAGATGATATTTAGGCCTACTACTTTACTTTACTCACTTTACCACCACTTGGCTCATTTCTTCACAGGACAACAATAGAAAATGTTAGCAATAAATCCAGAATGTGTTTGGTAGGCCTATATTTCATTTGTTTCATCATCATTGTAGCTGGTTGTTAATGTGAGAAAAAACAACAAAGAACATGGTCAAAGGCATGCAAAAAGGGGGATGGTAGGCTATGGTCGCATACAGCTGTGAAAATAATAGCCTACTAGACCACCTTCTGAAATTGATCTGTTCTTCTGCAAAATGCAAAAGTAAAAAGGTCAATGGCAGTGATAGTAAAGGCAGACAAAGGCAGGAATGACAAGTGACCTTCTGGAGTGATCAAGAGCAACTTTACGTTCAATTAACATGAGAAATCTTATACAAAGGTGTGGTGTCTGACAGAGATGGAGTGGGAAGGTGTGAAATTTGAGGTAGAGGCAGACACAGTAGGCTAACCCTCTAACCCACACAAAATAATCCCGCCCAGCTCTCACTGCTTCCCTGGAAACTTGACATAATGTCTCGAAATGAATTCAAAAAGTAAAATTTCCTAGTTTGTTTTGCCTGTTCTGTTCCCTCTCTGTGGTTCATATTGCAGCGCCCTCTGGTGGTGGTTTGATGGGAACAACTTGTGAATACTGGAAGTGTCCTCAGTTAGGTGATCTGCTAGCTACACTCTTCAGGGTTACACCCCGCCTTTCCGAAGCCCCGCCTTTCCGACAATAGACTTCCATTCATCGTAATAGCGGGGTTTTCTATTTTTTCTAAAGACCCCGCTACTCCGAAAAGGCTATTGGGGGAAACCCCCAGTGCGCAGTGCGCATTGATCCTTTTTTCCTTTTTGGGGTCAAACGGATCATGTGCATAATTAACTGCAAAACAAGCAAATACTTCATATTAATGACATATAACGTTCATTATGCTTCTAGCCTGTCAAGCCTCTACCTGGTCTTTTTTACTAAACTTAACCAACTCCTTTCTTCATTGCCTAAGCCTAACCAAAGCATCTCCCTCAGTCAGCTGTCAGTGCGAGCGGCGGCTGCAGCAGCCTCGCGCCCGTGTGAGCTCAAGCCGGCTTCAGCCGTGCTCGAGCGGAGCAGGGGGGGAGAAAAAGATAAAAAGTGTATTTCTATTACTGTGTGGAGATCTCCAACAACGGAGTCGGGGAGAAAGCAAGTGGGACAGATCTGCCCAGTCCCTGAGCAGCGCATGTTTCACAGACAAGCCACAAAGCAGAATGTAAACAACGTCACGCGGTTCAGCACCTTGGACAGCTGCGGGGGGGAGGAGGGGGTGTCGGAGTAGCGGTGTTTCGAAGTGGGGCTATTTCGGAACAGCGGGGTGTCGAAGTGGAGGGTTGTCGGAATGGAGAGCTGTCCCCACTCTTCTTCAGAGACGGTGAGCGCTGGTAAGTCTGGTTTATATCTGTTGCCAATTCTTTAATATGTTAGTAAATTAACGTTGTGGTTTCGTGTAGGCCTAGTTTTGTAAAACACCTTTAAGTTCACTTGAACCCAGCATTTAACTTGCTAACGTTACCCAATATAAACTCCCTGTGATAATAGCATTCTAAGGTTGGACAACTCTGGCATGAAACCCCTATGAAACGAGACTGCGGTCAAGTGAGCCGTCGTTCTTCCTCGCGGAGTCAAGCCAGCCGCACAAACATTTGAACTGCGCCCGTATCATAGAACTTACGGTAAATTCTCCGAGTCCACTGACGAAGCTAACGCTAGTTCAGAACCAAGCGAGATGACTTCCGGTTTTCAAAATAAGACGCGGATAATACAAATGCAAGGTGTGTGTGTGTGTGTGTGTGTGTGTGTGTGTGTGTGTGTGTGTGTGTGTGTGTTCCCGTGTACCTACCTAACAGGGCCTTATGAATTTTAAACAGGAAAAGAGCCTTATACTCCATTTTTACTGTAGGCTACAGTAACATGACTTTGGCCCATAAGTTCTGGCAATACTTGGTTAAGGTGACTTCAGGACCACCCTGGCTACTTCCACAGTCATTATCAAACAATTTTACTGTACCATTTTGGGGAAATTAAACCTCAAAGTTGCACTGCGGTCAAGTGAGCCGTCGTTCTTCCTCGCGGAGTCAAGCCAGCCGCACAAACATTTGAACTGCGCCCGTATCATAGAACTTACGGTAAATTCTCCGAGTCCACTGACGAAGCTAACGCTAGTTCAGAACCAAGCGAGATGACTTCCGGTTTTCAAAATAAGACGCGGATAATACAAATGCAAGGTGTGTGTGTGTGTGTGTGTGTGTGTGTGTGTGTGTGTGTGTGTGTGTGTGTGTGTTCCCGTGTACCTACCTAACAGGGCCTTATGAATTTTAAACAGGAAAAGAGCCTTATACTCCATTTTTACTGTAGGCTACAGTAACATGACTTTGGCCCATAAGTTCTGGCAATACTTGGTTAAGGTGACTTCAGGACCACCCTGGCTACTTCCACAGTCATTATCAAACAATTTTACTGTACCATTTTGGGGAAATTAAACCTCAAAGTTGCATCTCTAGTTTTTTTGTTTTTTCCTTTACAGGAAAAGTGCCTCATACTCCATTTTTACTGTACAGTAACATGACTTTGGCCCATAAGTTCTGGCAATACTTGGTACAGGTGACTTCAGGACCACCCTGGCTACTTCCTCAGTCATTATCAAACAATTTTACTGTATCATTTTGGAGAAATTAAGCCTCAAAGTTGCATCTCAGTTTTTTTTAAACAGGAAAAATGCCTTACACTCCATTTTTACTGTACAATAACATGACTTTGGCCCATAAGTTCTGGCAATACTTGGTACAGGTGACTTCAGGACCACCCTGGCTACTTCCTCAGTCATTATCAAACAATTTTACTGTATAATTTTGGAGAAATTAAGCCTCAAAGTTGCATCTCTAGTTTTTTTGTTTTTTTCTTTACGGGAAAAGTGCCTCATACTCCATTTTTACTGTACAGTAACATGACTTTGGCCCATAAGTTCTGGCAATACTTGGTACAGGTGACTTCAGGACCACCCTGGCTACTTCCACAGTCATTATCAAACAATTTTACTGTACCATTTTGGGGAAATTAAACCTCAAAGTTGCATCTCTAGTTTTTTTGTTTTTTTCTTTACGGGAAAAGTGCCTCATACTCCATTTTTACTGTACAATAACATGACTTTGGCCCATAAGTTCTGGCAATACTTGGTACAGGTGACTTCAGGACCACCCTGGCTACTTCCACAGTCATTATCAAACAATTTTACTGTATCATTTTGGAGAAATTAAGCCTCAAAGTTGCATCTCAGTTTTTTTTAAACAGGAAACATGCCTTATACTCCATTTTTACTGTACAGTAACATGACTTTGGCCTATAAGTTCTGGCAATACTTGGTACAGGTGACTTCAGGACCACCCTGGCTACTTCCTCAGTCATTATCAAACAATTTTACTGTATAATTTTGGAGAAATTAAACCTCAAAGTTGCATCTCTAGTTTTTTTGTTTTTTTCTTTACGGGAAAAGTGCCTCATACTCCATTTTTACTGTACAGTAACATGACTTTGGCCCATAAGTTCTGGCAATACTTGGTACAGGTGACTTCAGGACCACCCTGGCTACTTCCACAGTCATTATCAAACAATTTTACTGTATCATTTTGGAGAAATTAAGCCTCAAAGTTGCATCTCAGTTTTTTTTAAACAGGAAAAATGCCTTATACTCCATTTTTACTGTACAATAACATGACTTTGGCCCATAAGTTCTGGCAATACTTGGTACAGGTGACTTCAGGACCACCCTGGCTACTTCCTCAGTCATTATCAAACAATTTTACTGTATCATTTTGGAGAAATTAAGCCTCAAAGTTGCATCTCAGTTTTTAAGTTCTGGCAATACTTGGTACAGGCGTTTCTAATGTCCTTTTGTTTTTCCTGCTTTCCTCCTGACGTGCGGCCAGTTGCGCAACTTGATGATTGACGTCTGACGTCACTTTCTCCCTTTTTTCTTTTTCATATATGTTCCCACCAAATAGCACCTTTCGCCATATGTTTTTGAGCACTCTGAACACTTTTTTCTCTTTTCTTTTTTCCACTTTCCTCCTCTTTTCTTTTTTTCCCCTCAGGTTAAATGCCTCCAAACAGGCAATTTATGGCCTACGTCCTGAAATAAAAGCAATAGCACAACTGAAATTTGATATTATTGGCAGATTTTATTGTAATAATGGCGGAGACGTCTGTCCGTCTGCCTCCAGTGGCTGCTCCAGCACCGCAGCACCGACAGCGTGTGAAGCGTGTCTGCAGCGTGTGTGAAGCGTGTGTCTGTCCGTGGTGCTGAAATAACGCGGAGCGCTTTTCTCTAATTGCTTTTGTTGCCAATTTAAATTCAGAATATTGATAAAGCCTGAAGTTTTTGTTGAGGATACCTGTTCATGTCTGAAAATGTCATAATGATTTTGGTTTTGGACGAAAACCAACTTCAAATAGTTTTTTCTGCTAAGTCCTGCATGGTTTCTTGTCCTTTACTTAATGTGTTATGCGAACCTGGAATGCATAAATAGTGCGTTTATTACCTCCTTTCAGGGTTTAAAGCATCAGCGACACATGGGCACATGGCAAATAATTCTATGTTTAACTGAGTAGGGCCTCATATGAAATAGGCTATTGAAATGGGGCCCCAGGTGTCTAAGGCCGACAGCAGCAATACAGACGGCTACATAATTTATTACAATATTACATAGATGTATGTATCATATTACTCTGTCCAGTAGCTAAACTTTTTTTTTTTTTAAAGCCAGAATAAGGCATTTCACTAATTACAATAGCTAGGCCTATAACCTACAATGTGCATGTGTCTGTGAGCTAACCACGTGTGTCAGTTGACCCAAGGTGATAGACTATTTAGCCAATTAAAAAATATTTGTGATGACGCCCTTTATTTAAGCCACATAATTATAATTGAAAAATATGTAGACAATAAATGCAGTGTCTTTTACCCACATAACATTGGAAATTATTTGAAAGCCCCACTTACCCTTTTTTTGCAGCCATTCTTGCAATCAAGTGGAGATCCAGTGTACGTCGTCGTGGAGGTGTCAATTAACAGGGCATGTCATTTGCGCATGCGGTGATGCGTTGGATCGTTACCAAATAACTATTGTGAATTGATACGTTTATATCGATTTAGTTGTTGAAAACAAGCTCCAGATACAAATTTGAGGATTAATTTATCCAAAATGATACAGTAAAAATGTTTAATAATGACTGAGGAAGTAGCCAGGGTAGTCCTGAAGTCAACTGTAGCAAGTATATGTAAAGGGTAAATTTAAAAATATCTGGCAGCCCCTTCCCCTTTTTGATTTTTATTTTATTTTATTTTTTAATTTATTTATTTTTTTTTCTCTCTCTCTCTGTTCCCTTTTATGTTTGAATGTTCCTATGTGGTATGTTTTGTACAGTTTTGTAAAATGATAAACTGTAAATAAAGTATTAAAAAAAAAAACTGTAGCAAGTATTGCCAGAACTTATGGGCCAAAGTCATGTCACTGTACAGTAAAAATGGAGTATGAGGCACTTTTCCCGTAAAGAAAAAAACAAAAAAACTAGAGATGCAACTTTGAGGCTTAATTTCTCCAAAATGATACAGTAAAATTGTTTGATAATGACTGTGGAAGTAGCCAGGGTGGTCCTGAAGTCACCTGTACCAAGTATTGCCAGAACTTATGGGCCAAAGTCATGTTATTGTACAGTAAAAATGGAGTATGAGGCACTTTTCCCGTAAAGAAAAAAACAAAAAAACTAGAGATGCAACTTTGAGGTTTAATTTCCCCAAAATGGTACAGTAAAATTGTTTGATAATGACTGTGGAAGTAGCCAGGGTGGTCCTGAAGTCACCTGTACCAAGTATTGCCAGAACTTATGGGCCAAAGTCATGTTATTGTACAGTAAAAATGGAGTATGAGGCACTTTTCCCGTAAAGAAAAAAACAAAAAAACTAGAGATGCAACTTTGAGGTTTAATTTCTCCAAAATGGTACAGTAAAATTGTTTGATAATGACTGTGGAAGTAGCCAGGGTGGTCCTGAAGTCACCTGTACCAAGTATTGCCAGAACTTATGGGCCAAAGTCATGTTACTGTACAGTAAAAATGGAGTATGAGGCATTTTTCCTGTTTAAAAAAAACTGAGATGCAACTTTGAGGCTTAATTTCTCCAAAATGATACAGTAAAATTGTTTGATAATGACTGTGGAAGTAGCCAGGGTGGTCCTGAAGTCACCTGTACCAAGTATTGCCAGAACTTATGGGCCAAAGTCATGTTATTGTACAGTAAAAATGGAGTATGAGGCACTTTTCCCGTAAAGAAAAAAACAAAAAAACTAGAGATGCAACTTTGAGGTTTAATTTCCCCAAAATGGTACAGTAAAATTGTTTGATAATGACTGTGGAAGTAGCCAGGGTGGTCCTGAAGTCACCTGTACCAAGTATTGCCAGAACTTATGGGCCAAAGTCATGTTACTGTACAGTAAAAATGGAGTATGAGGCACTTTTCCCGTAAAGAAAAAAACAAAAAAACTAGAGATGCAACTTTGAGGCTTAATTTGTCCAAAATTATACAGTAAAATTGTTTGATAATGACTGTGGAAGTAGCCAGGGTGGTCCTGAAGTCACCTGTACCAAGTATTGCCAGAACTTATGGGCCAAAGTCATGTTATTGTACAGTAAAAATTGAGTATAAGGCATTTTTCCTGTTTAAAAAAAACTAGAGATGCAACTTTGAGGTTTAATTTCTCCAAAATGATACAGTAAAATTGTTTGATAATGACTGAGGAAGTAGCCAGGGTGGTCCTGAAGTCACCTTAACCAAGTATTGCCAGAACGTATGGGCCAAAGTCATGTTACTGTACAGTAAAAATGGAGTATGAGGCACTTTTCCTGTTTAAAAAAAACTGAGATGCAACTTTGAGGTTTAATTTCTCCAAAATGATACAGTAAAATTGTTTGATAATGACTGAGGAAGTAGCCAGGGTGGTCCTGAAGTCACCTTAACCAAGCTTTGCCAGAACGTATGGGCCAAAGTCATGTTACTGTACAGTAAAATTGGAGTATGAGGCACTTTTCCTGTAAAGGAAAAAACCAAAAAACTAGAGATGCAACTTTGAGGTTTAATTTCCCCAAAATGGTACAGTAAAATTGTTTGATAATGACTGTGGAAGTAGCCAGGGTGGTCCTGAAGTCACCTGTACCAAGTATTGCCAGAACTTATGGGCCAAAGTCATGTTACTGCACAGTAAAAATGGAGTATAAGGCTCTTTTCCTGTTTAAAATTCATAAGGCCCTGTTAGGTAGGTACACGGGAACACACACACACACACACACACACACACACACACACACACACACACACACACACACACACACACACACACACAGACACACACACACACACACACACACACACACACACACACACACACACACACACACACACACACACACCTTGCATTTGTATTATCCGCGTCTTATTTTGAAAACCGGAAGTCATCTCGCTTGGTTCTGAACTAGCGTTAGCTTCGTCAGTGGACTCGGAGAATTTACCGTAAGTTCTATGATACGGGCGCAGTTCAAATGTTTGTGCGGCTGGCTTGACTCCGCGAGGAAGAACGACGGCTCACTTGACCGCAGTGAAACGAGATAGGTAGACAGCAAGTTTTTCGGCAAAAACTACATTATAATTTTTCAATATAGTTAAAATGTGCCTGGGGTTCCTGCAGTAGCGACTCACGATATCTGGAACGTATTCCCGGAGTCATTTTTATCCCATTCCCCAAACCCAATACATCAATAATCATACTTAGCCTATGTAGGCTACTGTATATTACTTTAACCTTCTGTTATGTATTTAGTTGAGCTTAATAATAGGGTTTGGGGGTGGTCCACTAGGGGGAGCTCTAGGCATAGGTCAGGGGTTAACTGCAAAGTTTTGTTTGTTGTTGTGTGCAGGTATGGCTGTATTACTGAAGTGCTAAGCTCATTCATTCTCCAGTCCACTCTCTGGTCGTGTTCATAAACAGAGAAGATCTAATACCTTCAAAATTATCTAGCAAACGTAACATTACCGCTACTAATGTCTTTTGAACTTTGTGAAGTTTTACAAGGAAAAACGGGAGATTGGTAAGCGTTAGCTTGTAGCTAACGTTAGCTAGCTGGC